>NC_141876.1:250526337-250829367 GCF_056163025.1 Triticum urartu | reverse complement strand
CAACACTAACATAATTGGATCACATAACTATCCCTCAACATGCAACAAAGAGTCACTCCAAAGTCACTAATAGCGGAGAACAAACGAAGAGATTATGGTAGGGTACGAAACCACCTCAAAGTTATTCTTTCCAATCAATCCGTTGGGCTATTCCTATAAGTGTCACAAACAGCCCTAGAGTTCATACTAGAATAACACCTTAAGACACAAATCAACCAAAACCCTAATGTCACCTAGATACTCCATTGTCACCTCAAGTATCCGTGGGTATGATTATACGATATGCGTCACACAATCTCAGATTCATCTATTCAACCAACACAAAGGACCTCAAAGAGTGCCTCAAAGTTTCTACCGGAGAATCACGACGAAAACGTGTGCCAACCCCTATGCATAGGTTCCCAATGTCACGAAACCCGCAAGTTGATCACCTTAACATACATCAAGTGGCACGTGGTATCCCATTGTCACCACAGACATCCACGGCAAGACATACATCAAGTGTTCTCAAGTCTATAAAGACTCAATATGATAAGATTACTTCAAAGGGGAAACTCAATTCATTACAAGAGAGAAGAGGGGGAGGAGAAACATAAGATCCAACTATAATATCAAAGCTCGCGATACATCAAGATCATATCATCTCAAGAACACGAGAGAGAGATCAAACACATAGCTACTGGTACATACCCTCAGCCCCGAGGGAGAACTACTCCCTCCTCATCATGGAGAGCGCCGGGATGATGAAGATGGCCACCGGAGAAGGATTCCCCCTCCGGCGGGGTGCCGGAACGGGTCTAGATTGGTTTTCGGTGGCTACGGAGGATTCTGGCGGCGGAACTCCCAATCTATCTTGCGTTCTGGAAGTTTTAGGTCACGTAGGTATATATGGGTGCAGGAGGTATGTCAGGGGAGCCACGAGGGCCCCACGAGACAGGGGGGCGCACCCCCCACCCTCGTGAGCACCTCGTTCCTTCCTTGACGTGGGGTCCAAGTCCATCGGGTGGCTTTCGTTCCAAAAATAACTTCTCTAGTTGATTTTGTTCCGTTTCGACTCCGTCTGATATTCCTTTTCTTCAAAACACTAAAATAGGCATAAAACAGCAAATCTGGGCTGGGCCTCCGGTTAATAGGTTAGTCCCAAAAGTAATATAAAAGTGGAAAATAAAGCCCAATATTGCCTAAAACTGTAGATAATATAGCGTGGAGCAATCAAAAATTATAGATACGTTGGAGACGTATCATAGGCGTTCATCCAAGCGGTCCACACGCTCATGGTACATCTGGAGCACGATCTCGAGCTCCAAGTTGGTTATTTCATCGGAGATCACCAGCTCGAGGATGCGATGACCATGTTCCTCTACTGCGCCCAGGTGGACACCTGGGCTAAGGAGGCGGTCGAGCCTACCGATCAGTGCATTGGCATCAAGCGGGCCGCGGACAAGGCGAACGACGCGACCCATGCGAACAGCGCGGCGGGCGTCCAGTTTAAGTACGACACAAAGGGGCTCTGCCCACTCCTCGCGAGGAATGGGGGTACTGATGGGATGTGTACCCAGCTACGACGCCATGTCGACAGCACGCAACCGCCAATGGATCCGCTCTTACTGTGCAGCGCACTGCGCCTCTCGCTCTGCGGTGCTACAACGGTCTCGCCAGGCGAGCGGCAGTGTATCGACGCAGACATGCCTAGCTTGCTCTGCGGTACACCGTCGATCATGTTGTGCGGGGAGCTGCAGCCTCTCGGCGCTGACATGCCTATCTTGATCCGCGGCGTTGAAGCGCCATGCACCAAGGGTCTGCTCAACCCTGGCGATGACGTGCATCACGGATTTGTCCAGCGTGTTGCCGGGGAGCGTCTCGGCCTTACCAGGCCATGGCGCCATCTTGTTTTCCTCGTCGACGAGGTTGATGGCAGAGGCGGCGCTTTGGTGGGTTGGCATGCTTGGAAAAGATGGATGTGGTACATGCTGTGTTTGTTTCCTCTGTGCGTCGCACCCCCCTAGGTTTATGCGCAATATCGCTGGGTGGCGGGAAACATTTGAGGATATGGCAGGAAACGGTGGCGTGTTCACAAAATGCCATCAATTAATGGAAACTTAGCATATAAGGAACATCGAGACAAGAAGTAGATGATGATCAGATGAACACGAACAACACTAGGGAACCCGTCGGTGATGAGTTCATCAATCGCAAACGGTTGTATACTAGTAAGTGTTTGCCCACAACATACACGGCTTATTCCATCACAAACAGTTCGGATGGATCAACCGTATGCCATGTATCAAACGGTAGACCTTTAACATGTGATAAAAAATAATAAATAAATAAATAACAAGGACCTCGAGGTTAACTTAACAGATGGGAGGGATCATAGAGGTCATTTAATTTGACCTCTGTGACCCATCCCATCAGTTAATTTAACATCAAGACAACTTCCCATCCTGTCACCCATCTAGTGGCTGCTCCAGCGTGAGCACGGTTAACTTGAGAGTTCCCTTAGATGAGCTATTGGATGAACATCTAGTCCTTGCTGATATAGGATGCCTCTTTTCATCCTTACGGCGTACCCGGATGACCGCCCGTCGCCCAATAGCCAATTGATGTTGTGCAGACAGAGCATATCACACACGTCTTATTAGTAGCAATCGTCTGTGTTATTATCAGTCTTCGCACACATTTCTGATTACAGGTCTGTTTGCCGCGTATAACACACATCTTGTCATATTTACCATTTCTGTTATCTTGCCTCAATGCAAACAGTTCATCTGAGTGAACTGTTTGCCCTCTATCGCACACACCTTGACTTGGCTGACCGTTTCTTTTGTTCCGCCTAATCACAAACAGTTCATCCGAGTGAACCGTATGCCGTATATCACACACACCTTCATCTGGCTGCTCGTTTCTGTTTCTCTGCCTCATTGCAAACAGTTCATTGAACTGAACCATATGCCCTGCATCACACACGCAACTAAAATCTGAACTATGTTTGATGCATCCGTCATCACAAAGGTTTTGCACCTTTTTGATGCTTTTTTGCCATCACAGTTTGTGATTATTGCATCATACACAGTTTCTTCGAAAGGTCTCTGATCGTAGTGTCACGTTAGCAGCATCCTGCACTAGTTGGTAGTGGGGCTTTTCTGGTGGTCATTGGAAGCAATGGAGGAGTTGGGGTGGTGTGGCGGAGCGAGGGAAGCTCGCGGGTGGTCTGGGCGATGCTCGGAGATGACGGAATGAGCGGGGCGACGGTGCTCGAATGAGTTGCGTGAACTCTGGTGGGGCTTGCCAGCTCGGGCGGCGTTTGTAGAAGAAGAGGAGTGTCGAGAACATGTCAAAAATACGTGCAAAGCTAAGTGAAGTCAAAACACGGAGATGGGTTCGTCGTGGGGGCTCACCTTCTTCAGAATCGTGGGTCTGAAGCTTTGGCTTCGGCGACATTGGGATGGCGAGGGCGTGAACTAGGGTTGGTCTCGGTCGAGGGTTTTGGAGGGGATCGAGAGAGATATTCAAGGGGAATTTATAGGACACAGGGATTGGGGCAGGGTGCGAGCACTCAGGCTAAATCCTGAGTTCGAACGGCAAGGCGGAGTGCTCTCGTGCGCGATACGGACTCGCTCACGTTGCTTGCGGAGGAGGAAGACGGTGTGGGGCTCGGCGGACAGTGAGCGCGGGGAGGGGGCGATGCAATCGGGCGACCGTGGGTGGACGTGGGTCGTATCGCACACTGGCTGGTAGCTACCGGCTGGCCTAGCCGACTAGTCTTTCTAATAAAAACAAGCAAGGTTTAAAACAAAATCAAAACATGAAACAAGATTCACAGGCAATATATATATATATATATATATATCAAAATTCTTAGAATAAAATATAGAAAAATATGAACTACTTTTCAGAAGAAAATAAAATGCTTAAAAAACTTGTTTTCGAACAATTCCGAAACTATGATCAAGAAGTGATCCTAGAACAACCTACGTCAAGCATAACTCCAACACCGTGTTCACTTCCCGGACTCCGCCGAGAAGAGACCATCACGGTAACACACGCGGTTGATGTATTTTAATTAAGATCAACTTCAGGTTTTCTACAACCGGACTTTAACAAATTCCCATCTGCCCATAACCGCGGGCACGGCTTTCGAAAGTTCAATACCCTACAGGGGTGTCCCAACTTAGCCCATCACAAGCTCTCACGGTCAACGAAGGATATTCCTTCTAGCAGGAAGACCCGATCAGACTCGGAATCCTGGTTACAAGACATTTCGACAATGGTACAACAAGACCAGCAAAGCCATCCAAATGTTCTGACAAATACCGATAGGATCTGCACATATCTCTTTCTCAGGGCACACCGGATTGTCCAAGGTTCCGGTAGGCCAGCCCAGAGTTGCGCCTGGTGGCCACCGGCAGCTGACAGGTTGGACCAACACTCAGAGGAGCACTGGCCCGGGGGTTTAAATAAAGATGACCCTTGAGTCTGCAGAACCCAAGGGAAAGAAAAGGCTAGGTGACGAATGGTAAAACCAATGTTGGGCCTTGCTGGAGGAGTTTTATTCAAGGCAAACTGTCAAGGGGTTGCCATTATAACCGAACCGCGTAAGGAACGCAAAATCCGGGAACATAACACCGATATGACAGAAACTAGGGCGGCAAGAGTGGAACAAAACACCAGGCATAAGGCCGAGCCTTCCACCCTTTACCAAGTATATAGATGCATTAATTAAATAAGAGATATTGTGATATCCCAACAAAATAACCATGTTCCAACATGGAACAAACTTCAAATCTTCACCTGCAACTAACAACGCTATAAGAGGGGCTGAGCAAAGCGGTAACATAGCCGAACAATGGTTTGCTAGTATAAGGTTGGTTAGAGGCTTGGCTCAACAATATGGGAGGCACGATAAGCAAGTGGTAGGTATCGTGGCATCGGCATAGAAAAAGAGCGAGCAACTAGCAAGCAAAGATAGAAGTGATTTCGAGGGTATGGTCATCTTGCCTGAGATCCCGCAAGGAAGAAGAACGAGTCCATGAAGAAGACAAACGGACATAGTCGAACGGGTACTCACAAACGCGACGTTATCGGAACCAACCCGAAGAAGCCACACCGGAAAGAAGCACACAACATAGTAAACAACCAACACATGAACATGGTATGCTATGAGGGATGCGGTATGCGATGCATATGCATGATTTGGAAAGGAATGACTTAACCTGGCCTCAACTTGGAAATCCAAGAGTGCCACTGGAAAGAGGAGGTGATTTCGGTTCAAATCGATATAAAGATCACCGGAATCGGATGCACGGTTTGGAAATGGCAAGCAAAACAAATATGACACCGGTCTGCGATAATCAGCAAGTGACCAAATAATGCATCAAGATAAATGTGCTACAGCACTCAAACATGACAAAAAAATACATGGCAGGGTTCCACTCATGATTCTTGACAAAAGATGAACACTGAGCTACAGCTAATTCACTCAATTAATAGGTTCAACCAAGCATGGCAAAAGTACAAATGATAACAGGTTTCAGACTTAGTGAAATTAACACAAGTCTGGAATTTATCATCATGAAGCACACTTTAGAGCATGAAAACTACAAGCAATAGGAACTTAACATGGTAAAGAAAGGCATGGCATGAAGCTACTCAAAGCACTTAACAAAAGTCCCTTAGTGACCATGAGCCAAAAGGGAACAGAAAGTACAATTGCAAGCATGTGAACATGGCAAAAACATAAACAGATTCAGACTTGGTGAAAAACTGGAGCATGCAAATCAGTTAACGAGTAGGCATGTTTACGAGCTCGATGCACTCACTACAGAGCATGGCATGACAAACTAAGCATACATCCATCAAGAAGACATGGCATAGAAGCTAGAAATGGCAACAAAAACAACATAGCATGCGCGGATCAATAGCAACATCCTCGGCAAATCGCTAAACAAGTTAACGATCTGCCAGGAACATTTTATAGCAAAAGTAGAGCTCGATTGACTCAAGCTAGGGTGCTCCATAAATGCAAACAAAGACATGGATGGATAGAGCATCACAATTTTAACAAAACACACTTACTGATCATTCTCAAAAGAGGCACGAATCACTAGGAAACAACATGAACATATGGCATAACGACAAAATCAGGACAAGGACTTAGTGAAATTCTAAGTCCCTGAAATCACCATTACCGATTATGCTACTTTGCAAGCTTGTGCTAGTCACCACAAATGTCACAAAAATACATGGTAATCACCTCTTTAAAGATGGCATGGCATATAACAAAACACATGTAGAGCTCAGGGTCATAGCATGCACACAATAATCTTGGCAAAAATGACAAAATGCCATTTGCTGAAACAAATCTGACAAAATACTCACATAGCCCTCTTCCAAGAACATTTCGGGCATCAAGATGAGCTCAAATGAAAATGATGCAATGAGATGACATTATGTACTCGTCGAGACAAACATTTTGATATGCTACACGCTCAAAACGGAGCCACCGATGATGGGTTATGGCATGATGAATAGAGGCATATGAATCAGGAAAAATCTCAGGACTTAGTGAAATAAAACACCCGAGCGTAGAATAGTTATATGACACCCGGGGCGAGAGATAATGGCACCGGCAGTGGCTCACCCAAATGAGCTCGGCCCAGGAAGGAGGAGGAGGCAGGTGGGCCGGAGAGGACGGGCCAGACGGGATGCAGTGGCCCACGCGGCCCATGAGGTTGTCCCGACAGGACGTCATCCTCCTCCCAATCGCCCGATCGGATCGGGGAGGCCAGGAGGCGGCTGGCGGCGCTCTCCGGCGAGGGCAGCGCGGCGCCGGTGGAACGAGCAGATCCGCCGGGAACCGGTGGATCCGGCCATCTGCGGCGGCGGACATGGTTCTGTAGAGAGGGAGAGAGAGATCTGAGAGATAGAGAGAAGCAAGAGACAGGGCGGCGGGGAGGCGCGAGCTCACCGGGACGGCGGCGTTCCGGCGCAGTGCTCGTCGACGGTGGCGAGGCAGCGGGGTTCGAGGGGCAGCGGGGATCCATCAGATCCGGTGGAGGACGAGGGCAGGGACCCATTCCGGCGATGGACGGAGCTCGGGGAGGCGCGAGGGGTCCGGGCGGCGAGGTGCTCCGGTGAAGTCCGGCAATGGTGCGGCGGTGACTCGCAGTCCCGGCGAGGAGGCGGCGCGAGGTGCCGGCGAGGACGGGCGGCACTGGCGGCGGAAGAACCCGGGCCGGGGAGGGCCGGATCTGGGCGCCTTGGGCCCGGCGGCACGGGGACGGCGGTGGTGGATAGGTGACGCGCCGCGGTTGGAAGCGGACGACGGAGCGGACATGTCCGGGCGCGGCGGGATTTTTTTGTCCGGCGGCGCGAGGAGCGGGGCTAGGGTTTCGGGGAAAAAGATCCGAAAACGAAAAAGAAGGGGTCTATTTATAGAGGTAGAGGGAGCTAGGAAGCTCCAAATGAGGTGTGGTTTTCGGCCACGCGATCGTGATCGAACGCTCTAGATGATGGAGAGAGTTTAGGTGGGTTTTGGGCCACTTTGGAGAGGTGTTGGGCTGCAACACAGACGAGGCCTTTTCGGTCCCTCGGTTAACTGTTGGAGTATCAAACGAAGTCCAAATGGTACGAAACTTGACAAGCGGTCTAGCGGTAGTAAACCAAGTCCGCATGACAAGTCTCGGTCCAATACGGAAACGTTTAACACCCTCACACGAACAGAGGTAGAAAGGGACACCGGGTGACATAGGAGCATCGGATTGCAAAACGGACAACGGGGAAAATGCTCGGATGCATGAGACGAACATGTATGCAAATGCAATGCACATGATGACATGATATAAGATGCATGACACGCAAGAAATGACAAGGCAACAACAACGAATAACTAGAGGACACCTGGCAGATCGGTCTCAGGGCGCCACATTTACACCCCCGTTTGCGATTATGGCATCACACACAGTTTCGTCGAAGGGTCTTTGATTGTAGTGTCGTGTTTGGACCATCCTGCAGTAGTGTTAACACACTGTTCCCCTAAAAAACCAGAGTGTTTGACAGAGGAAAAACAAAGGAAGTGAAAAAAGTTGGGTGGATGCTAGATTGCCAATTAACACATGATTACATGGGAAAAAATCCTATAGCATTCTATCCTATGAATCAAACGACCAATGTAGGTAGCACGGTGCTGCCTCTCATCGACCTCCTCTGTAGGAGTTTTCTTCTAGTAGTGGCAGAGCATAGGCCAAGGACACAATTGATTTTCAAGTAGGGCTCGATTAACTCAACTATGTTTCCTAGCTAGTAGCGCCCACCTGCAAATGAGCGCCACCGTGAGATGCGCGACAATGATAGAGGCTCTGGGAGGACCAGAGGTAGGCATGCGACGAGCTAACGAGGTACCCCGATGACCCCTTGAGCTTGAAAGGCACCCGCATGATCTCCTCTCCTTGTAGGGAAGGTCGGGGTCCATTGGGTACTTCTGCGGCTTCTGACGGCGTCGTTGCCATTTCATTAGTGTAAATAATTAGTCAATTCCGAGTCAACAATCAAAAGTGCCTAAACTCTAACATGTGAACACTAAAACCGCTCAAGGGGGTGATATACCCGGCTTTAGAAATTTGAGGGTAAAATTATACCAAAATTGACTTTGGGGGGTTATTTTTCCAGCAACTTACATTTGAGGGTGAAAAATATACTTCTTTCAATGGTCCGCTGGTTAGAGTATTCTTTTTAGATTTAGAATGTGTGGGACCGAGTGTGAGCGAACCGACCTCAATCGACAGCAAAAATCGCCTGCCGGACGCACTTTGAGAGAGTGTAGGAGCAAGAAGCGGTACGGGCTAGTCAAGTCATGCAAAAAAAAGGTTGGTCTCATGTTTAAAACTCGTTGTACTATAGTAGAGGTAGATGTAGATGTATTGTAGACGTAGATGTAGATGTAGATGTACATGTTGAGATGTAGAGATAAGTGACACTCACGAACGGTCACCAATGTAGGCCGAGTACGTGCGATCACCCACAAAAAAAGGAGTATGTGCACGAAGAGAAAAATTGCATGCACGGACGCACGTCCTATGTGCCTCATTCCCTAACACACACGCGCGGGTACACGGTGGAGCTCATTTCTGGATGAAGAGGCAGCTCACGTGATAATTTGACGCGTTTGGTAGTTGTTCACTTAGTTGAGGGTCAGGAACCATGCGTGGAGGATTCAGAGTTCGACCATGACGCGATGGCGTGTTTTTTCTTCTTCAATGGAACATACACAGTTATTTTCTTGAATGGCACGTGAATTGTGCACATACTCAATGATGGAGCATGTGATGGGATGGTAGCCATGGACATGGTCGGCCATTTTTGGAGACTACTACACTGGTACTTTGACGTACATTTAAAAAAACTACTACTTTGATGTGTCATGTCAACTCGGAAAACGATGAGAAGCTTGCTTACTACGCCCTCTACATAGACCACACATGTTACGACTAGCTATAGTGGGAGTAACTTAGCGCACTCCAAGAAAATTTTGCTTATGTGGCAAGTAGTTAATGATAAGTGGTAACACAATATGTTACTACTGTCACATAGCGTTTCCGAAGACAAGATGAGTCTACAAGCTAATAAATTAAGCCATCTATAACATTAATACTATGTTACTTTGCATTATAGTGGGAGTATGCATCAAGCTAGTGAGTATGCGAGCACATGATATTTCCCTGTCCGGACCGATCCCATGTTGGCTTCTCACCTTTTTGGCCCACCAAAAACCCCTCCCCCTCCCACGTGCTTCCCGCCCGGCGCCAGCGGAGCCCGCCGCTCCATATTGATGGCATGTCAGGGCGACGCGACCTCTCACTTCTTCCGCCGTTGAAGCGGCGCGCCGACCGAGGGCACCGCCCGCTGCACGCCTGGCATTTCAGACTACATAGTTGAGAGGAACTTTAGAGCAAGTACTACAATTAGATGACATAAGCAGGCTATAAGGATTTCAATATAGTATTTGTGCTTAGTTGGAGGAGAGAGAAGAGAAGCGGGTTGTAAACTTGTAGCCGGTTGTAGCAGGAGCTCCAACATACTTTGTGAGACAAAAGGTGGGGCCATTATTAATGATATAGTATTATACTAAATTGCTCATATATTCATATTCCATTGTGGATTCATATATGTCATTTCGGATTAAATCTCATAGTAAATTGCTCATATATTCAACAATCCAATCCAAAAACCTGATTATAAGCAATTTACTCTGAGGGATTTTGCTGCGCTTTTGAAGCCGCCTACTTTGAAGGGGGTGCAATATAAAGGGTGGCGCACAACAGCAGTATATTGGTTTTAGATCACACACTGCTATGACGCCACTAAGGGTAAGCCTAAGGGCGATCTTAATCCTACACAACATGAAGCTTTTGAGAACATGGATACCCTCTTCAAAGGCGCCCTGTTGAGTGTTCTTGACGATTCCAATGTGGATTCATATATGTCGTTTGATAGCGGCAAAGACATGTGGGCTGCACTCGAGGCCACGTTTGGGGCCTCGGGCGCTGGCAATTAGTTGTACGTCCTGGACCAATTATGTGACTACAATATGACTGATGAGCGCTCTGTTGTTCAACAGACTCATGAGATACAGTCACTCGCTAAGGAACTTGAATACTTTAAGTGTGTGTTGCCGGACAAATTTGTTGCTGGGACCATCATTGCCAAGCTTCGACCTTCGTGGAACAATTTTGCTACTTCTCTGAAAAACAAGAGACATGAGTTTTCTATTTCGGATCTCATTAGCACTCTTGATTTTGAAGAGAAGGTGAGAACAAAAGACACACGTGCTTAGGTCGCTGAGGCAACTTATAATGCCCACATGGTACACGAGAAGAACTTCCAGCCCAACCATCCCCAAAACAACAAGAACAAATCTCAGGGGAAAGGCATGTTTGATGCAAAGAACAAGCTGTCACATTCTACCAACTTCAAGAAGAATTCTCATAACGGGAAGGGATACAAACCTCAATTTTGGTAGCACCACACAAAATTTATACGGCTACATCTACCTGCTGTCAGCTAACCTCAAGGTGCTCCAGGTATACCAACATTCTTAACTAGGTACAATGACCACCGCAAGATGAAATAAGCTTATTCGTACGTTGACTTGCTGATTGCAGTGCAGAACGATCCTGTCATGTGTGCACGAGCAAACACGCAGTGCGACCGAAGGTGGAAATAAACAAAGGACATATGAAATTATATACAATCTTCCTCCAGCAGGTCAGTATCCCCTTCGTCCAGATGATCATGTTTTGCCATTCCGATCTATTGATATGTGCTACTGTTTTGCAACACCGTTTAAGTATAGCTATTGTTTTCCTATCTTTTCAGATTCAGGACAAAGAAGATGATTTTAGGGGAACTGCACGGTATGGACTCATGTTGAGTCATCTCTATTGCCTCATGTGTTTGTTGCAAATGTATCAGCATCAATTGCAAGATGAGGCAACTAGCTGGCTGTGGAGTTGCCAACATGCTCAAAGTGCTCGCAACATTGAGAAGAAACAAGTAAGCCCAGGAAATTAATGTGTGCCCAGGGAGGCCCTTTGCTTAGAGAAGCATCGACCGATTTTCTTTATTTCCATACCTTCTCATAGCTTTGTATTGGTTATAGTATGGTGAATCATTGAGATGCATAAAAATGCTGAACTTTTGTTCTTCTGAATGTTAGTATGCATACCGTATCTTCTGAAGCTTAGCTTAATGTAAATGTTTACTAGCCTATGAACCTTCTCAATCCCATTTGGAGTGCGCATCTAGTACAACATCCTCTAATTTGGAGGATGCCAAGTTGAAAAAAGTTACCGGTGAGTAGCCATAAGCTGGAGGTATCTCAATTTTTTCTTTCGAATGGGCAATAAGCTGGAGAGTGTCTCGGGCTACCTCTAGCACAAGGCCCTCCAGTATGAAACACAGGTAGCCAACTGGGCCGATACAAAATCCTATCCATCTTCAATCCCATTTGTTTTTGATTTTTGCGAGGAGAAGCCCATATTTCTTAAAGAGGAGGCGATCCCAGAAAACCCTCCTTCCTCCTTGCTTCCACTTATACTGCAGCTCGCTGGACTCTCCCGCTTCCGTCGCCCCCCAATGCCCCTTGCTCCCCATCTTCCTCATTCATCCAGAAAACCCCCGCTTACCTTCTTCCTCACTCATACATAAAATGCCTGCTCCTCTTCTTCCACTCCTACAGAAAACCCCAACCCTCCTTCTTCCCCACTCACACTTCCATTAGGCTCATCTTTGGTTACTCTGCTCAAACCCGTGAGCTCGGCACGATGCCCACAAGGAAAATGGAGTCAGCTGGCCCCAGTGCCAAGAAGATGAGGCTGCCGCCAGCGGTGACGCCGGTTGTAGGCGCGGGGAGAAGCGGCGAGCCCCCCCACCTGGATCTGAGGAACCAGTAGAATCTCCGGTGGACCGCATCAGCGATCTCCTGGACGTCATCCTTGAGGAGATCATCTCGCTTCTCCTCACCAAGGATTGCTGCCGCACACAAGTCCTCTCAACTTGTTGGCGCCCTCTATGGCGCACCACGCCCCTCAATCTCGACTGTCGTCAGATATCTATCCTTCCTGAATTTCATCTCCTTAGAGCCACCGTCTCCTCTCACTAGCAGGGCCCCGTTCAGCGCCTCTGCATCCTGACACGCTACCTGCTGTCCATACCCAGCATGGTGGACGCTTGGCTGACATCCCATGAATTCGGAAAACTCTAGTAGTTTTATTTCTACCATTACCACAAAAGTTTCATACCACGAACACACCAGGAATTCATGCCCACACCACCATTTTCCATCTCGCAGTTTTCCTCCTCTCTCCACATTGCCACCTTCGCCCGGTGCCATCTACCAGATGATCTGGTACAAATGCATTGACTCCCACTACAAAAAAACTTTTGCTTGTGGTGGTCTATCTGTCGGAGGCCTCATTGCGCAACATCATCCACTCTAGTTGCCCTACCCTAGAGGTGCTTGCTGATTGTTTTGGGAACAGAAATCCCTATCAGTCGTCTCCAAATAAAGTTACCTCACCTTAAAAGCATTGGAATTTCTTTTGAAGGACAGCACCTCATCATCGAAGATGCCCCTTCACTTCAAAGGTTGCTCCTTGATGATTGTTATAAACCTTCACAAATAACTATCGTCTTTGCACCCAAAATGGAGACCTTGGGTCTAATTAGTGCTACGTTTGATGATCACAACAAGTTGGTGTTTGGCTCCTCACTTTTTCAGGTACCATATATTATCATCTACACATTTGTAATTATAAACTACATCTTTCATTTTTGCGCATAAGTTCTATATCATCTTGGAGTACACTTTGGATACTAATATTATGTTATATGCTCAATGAAGAGTTCGTCCATGGATAGCCTATCAATGCTATTGGATTCTGTCATGATCTTATATATCGGAATGTTTAGTCATGATCTAAACAAAATTATTGGCTTGCTGCGATGCTTTAGGTCTCTGGAGAATTTATATATAAAGGTGATGATTTCATGCACATTGAAAGACCGTATATATTTTACTAGAATTAACCGTTTAGCTGTTGCTCTTTTGACATACTCTTTTTTCAAACCTTAAGTGTTTTCAAATCTTCATGTCTACTTAGGTACTGCAACCAGATGGAGAAAAATGTATAACCAATCGGTGGCGTAATAAGCACCAATGTTTTCTCAGTTCTCATGACATTCGTTTGAGGACAATAACGATGGAAGGATATGCATCCAACCAGGCAAACAGAAGCTTTGCCACATTCTTCCTATTGAATGCGAGGTTACTATTGTCCATGAGGCTTAAGTTTTGCCACAAGAGATTTCTCACGGACGGACACATTGAACAGCAAAAAAAGAAGTTTCAGGTGGACAAATGGGCTTCTAAACATGTTCGGCTTCTATTTACAACAAGTTGTAGTCATCCTGAATTAAATTTTTTTGCACATGATGTTGATTTTATGGATCAGACCGATCCATTTGTTTGTGACTGCGAAAAAGAGTGGTTGGGTTAGATGTTACTGCCATGTTCAATCCGGGTTTTGTCTAAAAAATTGAGTAACAATTAATCCTTGGGCTTTTTGTACCATTTGTAAGCTTGAGTTGCATGTTGTTGCCCTCGTACTCCCCTTCACCTGCCACTACACTGTCGCATCTTCCATGGCTGCTGTTCGTTCCCGTCCGAGGCCTCGGCATTGTTCTCCGCCTTGGTTCGCTCGCCGTGCCCGCCGCCGTCTGGCATTGTCAACATGGTCAACAACCAAGAGGAATCAGGAGATGACTATACATGGAGAGGCTGACAGTAGGGACCCACCAGTGTCATTGTATTACGCAAGCAGGTGCCTCGTTATTACAAGCCAAAAAATACTTCCTCCTAATTGTTTGACAACTAGGTCCCACACCATTGTCAATGTAGTGAATAAACGAGAAAATTACACAATGAGCGGATAACACCAGCGACCCAGCAGCTCGCCCAGTTGTTTTTTAGTTTCAGAGACGGAGGTCAACTGCGCGCTGTGCGGGTGCTGTGGCCCATCTAGCCCACGCTTACGCTTTTATTTAAGCACATGACGAGCCCAGTTGATATCTTTTTTCTTTCTAAAAATGGCTAGCCCAGTTCTTGTTTTTTGGAGAATACCAAAACTGAGGCCTAGTTGCTTTTCTCAGCCCTGCTGGGCTGCAAATCTTTGAAGATGAGGAGGGATGTAAGTAGTAAGAAATGGGCTTCCCCAGAAAATGGGTTATAAGTTGTAAGAAATGGGTTGTAAATTTTTAAACTAAAGCCAACCAGCAATTACATTAAAATATCATTTTTTCTGGATTTCTCTACTCTCTACTCTTATAAAAACCAAAGCCAACTGTCAATTACATTAAAATATCATCTTTTCTCCCACAAGATAAACTAATCATACAAATGCATCTTCATGTTCCGTGCAACGCATGGTCATCTTGCTAATTAAGATTTTAAATTTCACTGTTTTTTTGCGAAGAATTGTTTTTTGATATAATTTTTTAAAAATTATTTTTAACATGACTCGAAATTTCGTGATTAAAAGAGTTCGGACCCCACCGAAATATGCAAAATTTCGTTGAATTTTTTAGTAGTGCCCAGAATATATGGTTTGTAATGCTAATAAAAAGAATATGGGCTTCAAATATCCTTAAGAATTAGCAAATGGGCTGTACATTATTGACAATAATGGCTAATGGGTTGTATGTTGTTTTCCATAGATTTGGAGACTGACTTCTGGGCCTACTAGGTTAACGATCACGCTGTCCTAAAAAATTTGACGCGTACGCAAGGCTTTGTCAACTTAGTCAACACAGAGCAGTGACTGCTGTATGTCTATCCAACGACTGTCGTGCTTCTTCAATATCTGATCTTCCTGCTCCAGCCGCCCAAACCAGCGCCAGCGGGACTACCTGCTCCCTCCTACCGTGGCTGGATGTGCTGCTGCAAGGCCATCCCTCTACCCACCGACACATCCTGTTATTTTCCGGCGACGTCAGCCTCACCCCGCAGCCGACCAGTCAGCGCTCGTACTCCCCTTAGCGTGGGCATCCGCTGCGGTGGCTTCGCCGGCTGCAAGTCGTTCCCTTCCTAGGCCTCGCTCTCATCCCCCGTGTTTGTGCTCTCAGCGCGGCGAGGTTAACATGGTAAACAAACAACAACCATCGGAAGAGGCTGACGGTAGGGAACCACACAAGGGAATGCCTCCTTATTACGCGCAAAATAATGATTCTTCCACCTGATAGCAGGGACCTACCAGAAGGGCCTCTGTATTTCATGAACAAAACGTTGCCCCCACTGTCAGGTCGGACCCACCATTTATATCTTCACACGTAAGGAAGTGCCTCCTTATTATGCACAAAAAAAATGAATACTCCCCCTGCTAGCTGGGATCCACTGTAGTGGGAGACTGACTTATGGGGCTACTAAATTGACGGGGATGGAGGGCTTTGTCAACTTAGTCTATATGAACAATTTTAGCTCCAGTGACCGTACAATGTCCATCCAACGGCCGTAGTGCTTCTTCAACCTCTGGTCTTCTTGCTCCAGCTGCCCAAACTATTGTCGGTCGTGCCGCCTGCTCCTGCCTCCCGTGGCCAGCTCTGCTGCCACAGAGCCTCATCGCCCTACTACTCTCACCGCTGGCCAGGCCATCCCTCTACTCACCCACACCCCCTATAATTCTGCGGCGACGGCAGCCTCACACCGCAGCCGAACCAGTGAACCCTCATACTCCTCTCTACGTGGGCTCCACTACCGCGTTGTCCCCTTCCTAGGCCTCACCGTTGTCCACCGCCCTATTACTCTCAGCGCGGCGTTGTCAATGTGGTCAACGAACGACTTCCATCGGAAGAGTACTTTACGTGGAGAGGATGACAGCTGGGTCCACGGCCGTAGCAAGGAAGTGCCTCCTTATTACGCACAAAATAATGATTCCTCCACCGCACAGCAGGGACCCACCGGATGGGCCACCATATTTCATGAAAAAAATGTTTCCCCCTAACTGCTGGGACCCTCCAGCTACATCTTCGCATGCAAGGAAGTGCGTCCATATTACGGGAAAAAATGATTCCCCCCTGACTTCTAGGATCCACCAGCTACATCTTCGCACACAAGGAAGTGCCTGACAGTTGGGACCCACCTGGTCAAAGCATACGTAGGCTGCAGCGATGAACCATGGCCGTGTAAGGAAGGGCACGTGTTGTAGCAGATGAGCCCATGTAGCATGTCACGCAGACCCATTTATATCATGTACACGTACGTACAGCTGCCAGGGTGCAAGAAAGTAAATACGGCCACGTACGTACATACGGGCGGGGTCTCGAACGCCTACTCACGCATACATACAACCAGGGCTCGTGTACATGCCTGGGTCGGAATGGAGAAACTATGTCGCTGCCGTATTCATCGGGAGCCTTCTGGCTTGGATGGAACAACATATCGAAACGAGGCCTGGCGTACCGCAGAACGGAGGAAACGGCCTTGCGTTCGACCAATCACGATCGCAATGGGATCCTCTTCATCAGGAGGGGTCTGGCGTACCGCAAAACTATGGAAATGGACGTCTCTTGGATCTCCTACGGTCGAAACGGGGTCCAGTTGATCGGGAGGGGTGTGGTGTACTGCAAAATGGAGGAAACAGACTTTTGTTAGAGCGCTATGGTCGAAACGGGGGTCTTATTCATCAGGAGGGGTGTGGCGCACAACAACGGGATACTGTTCATCTCCAACGTCGACCTCCTCCAGCCTCCACGGGCTATTGTTCATCCACCGTCGACCTCTTCCAGCCTCCACCTTCGACTGTTCATCCACGAGCTCCTGTTCATCCAGCTTCCACCGCTCCTCCACCGGCTACTGTTCAACTAGCCCTCTCCACGGGGTCCTGTTCATCCACCCCTCCATGGGCTACTGTTCATCCAACCCTCCACCAGCTAATGTTCAACCAACCCTCCACGGGGTCCTATTCATCCACCCCCAACTGGCTCGATCGGGGTCCTGTTCTTCCTGCGGCAATGGCCTCCACTACCACGAGGTCCTGTTCATCCAACCCCCCACCGGGAACTATTCTTCCAACCCCCCAACAACGCTCACTGTTCATCCAGAGGCTGCAACGATCGACTTTAGTTAGCAGTAGCGAAGGAATCACTCAAGTTTAGTTAATAGCAAGGGATCCATCGGGGTTCAGTAATGTAGCTCGTGCAATCGCTCGGGTTCAGTTAGAGCACAACGCCTTGCACACACGCGCATACATGTATGAGATAAATGCGCAAACCTCCGTGCATTGCTCGGCCCCGACCACCCACTGTAACCGGGAACACCTCGATATTTTCCTTGCCATCTCTTCTACCATAGTTTTTTCCGTCATGGATGTCCCAAAGAATGTCATGTAGCTGCGTCTCCGGCCCACCCAGGACGAAAAGCCCATTGTCTGTCATGATTTTTTGTCATAGAAGTAGGAGCGCACCACATCTATGATGATACTGGGTTTTGTCACAATTATCATCATAGATGTGTCATAAGCATGACAAAAAAATTCATTCGGCCAAAAATGTCATGGATGTGTCTTTTTTTGTAGTGATTCCGTCTTGGAGGGCCGTGGGCTAGTAGGAACCTTCCCGGAAAGCTTTTCCAACCAAGGCTTTTGATCCAATATGGGAGCGACACATGCCTCTGTGTATCTCTGCCAATAGTTCCTTTCCCTATTCCCGGCAAATGCACTTCAATTTCACACCGTTGGGTCTCCTTCCGTATATATAGCTCACATCATCGACGAATTGACAAATACTGGCCCTTCGGGCTACTCTTTCAGCTTCTTGCTCTTTGGGAAGTTCTCCTGTCTGGAGGTAATGGACTATGTTCTGTGCCCAAGTTGGATCCTGAGCCTCGACAACAAGGATCAACTGCACCTTCTGGATCGTGGGAGCAAATGCCTCAACCGCAAGGACTGGTTGTTCGGTGGGAGGGTGTTGCTCACTAAGCGAAATGGAGTTGTTGCCACCAACCTCTTTGCCAGCAGCTTCAGGAAGATATGCCAAGAGAGGTTTGCTGGAGTCCAGTTTCCTCCTCTTCCTAGACATTGTTGCTGGGGATATGGAGGGTTGAGTAAGGTAAAGAAGAAAAGTCCCTTGTTCCACAGGAAGTGTTTGCGCAGCGCGCTTTGACAGATTATCAGCAACTCTATTTTCCGCACATGGTACATGCTCTGTTTGCAATCCATCAAAGTGCCCCTCCCGCTTTCTCACTTCCTACACATATGCTTCCATAAATGGATTCTGATAATCCTTGTTCACTTGCCTCACCACGAGCTGTGAGTCTCCTCGAATGATCAACTTCTTGAGTCCCAATTCTGTTGCAATCCTGAGCCCAGCAAGGAGTCCTTCACACTATGAAGTGTTTTCGGTGGCCTTCTCCCTGGGGAAATGCATCTGGACCACATACTTGAGGTGTTCTCTAGTGGGTGCGACGAGGAGCGCGACAGCTCTTACACCTTGTAGTGAGAAGGCACCATCAAAGTACATGATCCATTCTTGGGGCACTCTTCGTCCGGGGTGGGCGTCCACTCTGCAATAAACTCCGCCAGTGCTCTCCTCTGAATGGTTGATGTGCTCTTGAACTTGAAACCAAAGCTTGATAACTCCAAATCCCATTCCACTATTCTGCCAGTGGACTCCAGGTTCCTCAGTATGGTTGCAAAGGAAATCGGGTGACAACTGTGATCTCATGGGCTTGGAAGTAGTGGCACAGTTTCCTTGACACCATGATGAGGCCAAAGATCAATTTTTGCATGCCAGAGTACCTTGATCTAGCCCCCTACAATAGGGAGATGAAAAAAGTAAACTGGTCGCTGGACCACCTTCTTCCTTGCTGTAGTCTTGGGATTGCCTTTGCTTCTCTACTCTTTTTTCTCTTGATTTGCATCTGACCTTGCTGGGATAGGTTCGCCAGCCCCTCTGGAAGGGACAGTTGTTGGGGAACATAATTATTCAAAAAAAAAATTGACGATCACGCAAGATCTAACTAGGAGATGCATAGAAATGAGAGGGGAGAGTATGTCCACGTACCCTCATAGACCGAAAGCAGAAGCGTTTAGTAACATTGTTAATGTAGTCGAATGTCTTCACGATCCAACTGATCTATGTACCAAACATACGGCACCTCCATGTTCAGCACACGTTCAGCATGATGACGTCCCTCGAGCTCTTGATCCAGTAGAGGGTCGAGGGAGAGTTCCGTCAGCACAATGGCGTGGTGACGGTGTTGGTGATTTGATCCGCGCAGGGCTTCGCCTAAGCACTACGACAATATTACTGAGGTGGTAAACTGTGGAGGGGGCCGCACACGGCTAAGACAATTAATGTTGTGCTTTGGGGAGCCCTCTGCCCACGTATATAAAGGAGGGGGGAGCAGGAGGCCGGCCAGGGGGGATGCGCGCCAAGGGGGGGAGTCCTACTAGGACTCCAAACCTAGTAGGATTCGCCCCCTTTCCTTCCAACGGGGAGGGGAAAGGGGAAAGGAGGGAGTCGAAGAAGGAAAGAGGGAGGGGGCGCCACCTCCCCTTGTCCAGTTCAGATTGGGGCAAGGTGGGCGCGCCCCACCTCCTATGGCCTGCCTCTTCTCCTCCACTATGGCCCAGTAGGCCCAATAACTTTCCCTGGGGGTTCTGGTAACCTCCCCGTACTCCGAAAAATCCCCGATCTTCTTCATAACCATTCCGGTGTCCGTATATAACCTTCCAATATATCAATATTTACCTCTTGACCATTTCGAGACTCCTCGCCATGTCTGTGATCTCATTCGAGACTCCAAACAAACTTTGGTCATCAAAAACACATAACTCATAATACAAATCGTCATTGAACGTTAAGCGTGCGGACCCTACGGGTTCGAGAACTATGTAGACATGACCGAGACACATCTCTGGTTAATAACCAATAGCGGAACCTAGATGCTCATATTGGCTCCTACATATTCTATGAATATCTTTATCGGTCAAACCGCATAACAACATACGTCATTCCCTTTGTCATCGGTATGTTACTTGCCCGAGATTCGATCAGTGGTATCATCATACCTAGTTCAATCTTGTTACCGACAAGTCTCTTTACTTGTTCTGTAACGCATTATCCCGTAACTAACTCATTAGTTACATTGCTTTCTAGGCTTGTAGTGATGTACATTACCAAGAGGGCCGAGAGATACCTCTTCGATACATGGAGTGACAAATCCTAATCTCGATCTATTCCAACTCAACAAACACCTTCGGAGACACCTGTAGAGCATCTTTATAATCACCCAGTTACATTTTGACGTTTGATAGCACACAAGGTGTTCCTCTAGTATTCAGGAGTTGCATAATCTCATAGTCAGAGGAATATGTATAAGTCATGAAGAAAGCAATAGCAATAAAACTAAACGATCGTAATGCTAAGCTAATGGATGGGTCTTGTCCATCACATCATTCTCTAATGATGTGATCCCGTTCATCAAATGACAACATATGTCTATGGTTAGGAAACTTAACCATCTTTGATTAACGAGCTAGTGAAGTAGAGGCATACTAGGGACACTCTGTTTGTCTATGTATTCACACATGTACTAAGTTTCCGGTTAATACAATTCTAGTATGAATAATAAACATTTATCAGGATATAAGGAAATATAAATGACAACTTTATTATTGCCTCTATGGCATATTTCCTTTAGTCTCCCACTTGCACTAGAGTCAATAATCTAGATTACATAGTAATGATTGTAACACCCATGGAGTCTTGGTGTTGATCATGTTTTGCTCATGAGAGAGACTCAGTCAACGGGTCTGCAACATGCAAATCCGTTTGTATCTTGAAAATCTCTATGTCTCCCTCCTTGACATGATCATGGATGTAACTGAAGCGTCTCTTGATGTGTTTGGTTCTCTTGTGAAATCTGGATTCCTTTGCCAAGGCAATTGCTCCAATATTGTAACAAAAGATTTTCATTGGATCCAATGCACTAGGTATTACACCTAGATTGGATATGAACTCCTTCTTCTAGACTCCTTCATTTGTTGCTTCTGAAGTAGCTATGTAGTCCGCTTCACACGTAGATCCGCCACGATGCTCTACTTGGAACTACACCAACTGACAGCTCCACCATTAAATATAAATATGTATCCAGTTTGTGACTTAGAGTCATCCGGATCAGTGTCAAAGCTTGCATCAACGCAACCATTCACGACAAGCTCTTTGTCACCTCCATAAACGAGAAACATATCCTTAGTCTTTTTCAGGTATTTCAGGATGTTCTTGTCCGATGTCTAGTGATCCACTTCTGGATTACTTTGGTACGTCCCTGCTAAACTTATAGCAAGGCACACATCGGGTCTGGTACACATCATTGCATACATGAACCTATGGCTGAGGCATAGGGAATGACTTCCATTTTCTCTCTATATTCTGTAGTGGTTGGGAATTGAGTCTGACTCAACTTCACACCTTGTAACACAGGCAAGAACCCTTTCTTTGACTGATCCATTTTGAATTTCTTCAAAACTTTATCAAGGTATGTGCGTCTTGATCTATCTCTATAGACCTTGATGCCCAATATATAAGCAGCTTCACCGAGGTCTTTCATTGAAAAATTCTTATTCAAGTATCCTTTTATGTTATCTTGAAATTCTGTATTATTTCCAACCAACAATATGTTATCCACATATAATATTAGAAATGCTATAGAGCTCCCGCTCACTTTCTTGCAAATACAGGCATCTCCAAAAGTCTGTATAAATCCATATGCTTAGATCACACTATCATAGCGTATATTCTAACTCCGAGAGGCTTGCACCAGTCCATAAATGGAGCATTGGAGCTTGCATACTTTGTTAGCACCTTTAGGATCGACAAAACCTTCTGGTTGCATCATATACAACTCTTCTTTAGGATATCCACTAAGGAATGCAGTTTTGACATCCATTTGCCAAATTTCAAAATCATAAAATGTGGCAATTGCTAACATGATTCTGACAGACTTAAGCATTGCTACAGGTGAGAAGGTCTCATCATAGTCAACTCCTTGAACTTGTCGAAAACCTTTTGCAACAAGTCGAGCTTTGTAGACACATTATCATCAATGTCAGTCTTCTTCTTGAAGATCCATTTATTTTTCTATGGCTTGCCGATCATCAGACAAGTCAAGAAAAGTCCACACTTTGTTCTCATACATGGATCACATCTCAGATTTCATGGCCTCAAGTCATTTCGCGGAATCTAGGCTCATCATCGCTTCCTCATAGTTCGTAGGTTTGTCATGGTCAAGTAATATGACCTCCAGAATAGGATTACTATACCACTCTGGTGCGGATCGTACTCCGGTTGACCTATGAGGTTCCGTAGTAACTTGATCTGAAGTTTCATGATCATCATCATTAGTTTCCTCGCTAATTGGTGTAGGAATCACTGGAACTGATTTATGTCATGAACTACTTTACAATTCGAGAGAAGGTACAATTACCTCATCAAGTTCTACTTTCCTTCCACTCACTTATTTCGAGAGAAGGTACAATTACCTCATCAAGTTCTACTTTCCTTCCACTCACTTATTTCAAGAGAAACTCCTTCTCTACACAAGATCCATTCTTAGCAACGAATATATTGCCTTCGGATCTATGAAAGAAGGTGTACCCAATATTCTCCTCTAGGTATATAATGAAGACACAATTCTCTGATTTGGGTTCGAGCTTATCAGGTTGAAGCTTTTTCACATTAGCATCGCAGCCCTAAACTTTAAGAAATGACAGCTTAGGTTACTTGCTAAACCATAGATCATATGTGTCGTCTCAACGGATTTAGATGGTGCCCTATTTAACGTGAATGTAGCCTTCTCTAAAGCATAACCCCAAAACGATAGCAGTAAATCGGTAAGAGACATCATAGATCGCACCATATCTAATAAAGTACGGTTACGATGTTCGGAAACACCATTACGTTGTGGTGTTCGAGGTGGCATGAGTTGTGAAACTATTCCACATTGTTTCAAATGAAGTCCAAACTTATAACTCTAATATTCACCTCCACGATCAGATCGTAGAATCTTTATTTTCTTGTTACAATGATTTTCCACTTCACTCCAAAATTCTTTGAACTTTTCAAAAGTTTCAGACTTATGTTTCATCAAGTAGATAGACCCATATCTGCTTAAATCATTTGTGATGGTCAGAAAATAATGATACCCGCCTCATGTCTCAACACTCGTCGGATCGCACACATCAGTATGTATTATTTCCAATAAGTCAGTTGCTCGATCCATTGTTCCGGAGAATGGAGTCTTAGTCATCTTGCCCATGAGGCATGGTTCGCAAGCATCAAGTGATTCATAATCAAGTGATTCCAAAAGCCCATCAGCATGGAGTTTCTTCATGCGCTTTACACCAATATGACCTAAACGGCGGTGCCACAAATAAGCTGCACTATCATTATTAACTTTGCATCTTTTTGCTTCAATATTATGAATATGTGTATCACTACAATCGAGATTCAACAAAAATAGACCACTCATCAAGGGTGCATGACCATAAAAGATATTACTCATATAAATAGAACAACCATTATTCTTTGATTTAAATGAATAACTGTCTTGCATCAAACAAGATCCAAATATAATGTTCATGCTCAACGCTAGCACCAAATAACAATTATTTAGGTCTAAAACTAATCCCGACGGTAGATGTAGAGGTAGTGTGCCGACGGCGATCACATTGACTTCCCACGCGCATCGTCACCTCGTCCTTAGCCAATCTTAGTTTAATCTGTAGTCCCTGTTTTGAGTTCCAAATATGAGCAACAGAACCAGTATCAAATACCCACGCGCTAGTATGAGCATTAGTAAGGTACACATCAATAAAATGTATATCAAATATACCTTTCACTTTGCCATCCTTCTTTTCCACCAAATACTTGGGGAAGTTCCGCTTCCAGTGACCAGTCCCTTTGAAGTAGAAGTGCTCAATCTCAGGCTTTGGTCCAGAATTGGGCTTCTTCCCTTGAGCAGCAACTGGCTTGCTGTTCTACTTGAAGTTCCCCTTCTTCCCTTTGCCCTTTTTCTTGAAACTAGTGGTCTTGTTCAGCATTAGCACTTGAGACTTCTTATTGATTTCTACCTCTGCAGCCTTTAGCATCATGAAGAGCTCGAGAATTCTGTTTCCCATCCCTTGCATATTATAGTTGATCACAAAGCCTTTATAGCTTGGTGGCAGTGATGGTAGAACTCTGTCAATGACACTATCATCAGGAATACTAACTCGCAGCTGAGTCAAGTGGTTGTGGTACCCTGACATTCTGAGTATGTGTTCACTGACAGAACTATTCTCCTCCATTTTGCAGCTATAAAACTTGTTGGAGACTTCACATCTCTCAACTCGGGAATTTGCTTGAAATATTAACTTCAACTCCTGGAACATCTCATATGCTCCATGACATTCAAAACATCTTTGAAGTCCCGATTCTAAGCCTTAAAGCATGGCACATTGAACTATCAAGTAGTCATCAGCTTTGCTCTGCCAGATGTTCATAACGTCCAAAGTTGCTCCTACAGCGGGTCTTGCACCTAGCGGTGCTTCTAGGAAGTAATTCTTCTGTGCAGAAATGAGGATAATCCTCAAGTTACGGACCCAATTCGTGTTGCTACCATCATCTTTCAACTTAGATTTCTGTAGGAACGGATTAAAATTCAAGGGAACAGTAGCACGGGCCATTGATCTACAACAACATAGATATGTAAAAACTATCAGGTACTAAGTTCATGATAAATTAAACTTCAATTAATCATATTACTTAAGAACTCCCACTTAGACAGACATCCCTCTAGTCATCTAAATGATCACGTGATCCATGTCAACTAAACCATGTTCGATCATCACATGAGATCGAGTAGTTTTCAATGTTGAAAATCTCTATGTTGATCCTATCTACTATATGATTCACGTTTGACCTTTCGGTCTCAGTGTTCCGAGGCCATTTCTACATATTCTAGGCTCGTCAAGTCTAACCCGAGTATTCTGCACATGCAAAACTGGCTTGCACCCGTTGTATGTGAACGTAGAGATTATCACACACGATCATCACGTGGTGTCTCGGCACGATGAACTGTAGCAACGGTTCATACTCAGGGAGAACACATATACCTTGAAATTTAGTGAGGGATCATCTTATAATGCTACCGCTATACTAAGTAAAATAAGATGTATAAAGGATAAACATCACATGCAATCAAAATATGAGACATGATATGGCCATCATCATCTTGTGCCTTTGATCTCCATCTCCAAAGCACCGTCATGATCTCCATCATCACTGGCTTGGTACCTTGATCTCCATCGTAGCAACATTGTTGTCTCGCCAACTATTCCTTCTACGACTATCGCTATCGCTCAGTGATAAAGTAAAGCAATTACATGCCGATTGCATTTCATACAATAAAGCGACAACCATAAGGCTCCTGCCAGTTGCCGATAACCTTTACAAAAAGAAGATCATCTCATACAACAATTTATATCTCGTCACCTCTTGACCATATCACATCACAACATGCCCTACAAAAACAAGTTATACATCCTCTACTTTACTGTTGCAAGTTTTACGTGGCTGCTATGGGCTTCTAGGAAGAACCGTTCTTACCTACGCATCGAAACCACAACGATTTTTCGTCAATTGTGTTGGTTTAACCTTCAACAAGAACTGGCCGTAGTCAAACTCGATTCGAATAAAGTTGGAGAAACAGATAACCGCTAGCCACCTATTGTCGGCATTCTGGGAATGGGGGTCCCCAGACTTGCCTGCCTGTCACCCACGGCGTGGTTGGGGTGGCAGGTTCGTACGGCCCATCTTCATCAACAAGACATTCAAGACCCTCGCGAGTGGCCAAGCCTCGCGGGACGGACAACGCAAGACCTCCTCAAGGGAGGCCTCACCAGGCAGGCTCACCAGGGGCGGAGAGATCAAGGCAAGGCAAACCTAGCGTGGCCCCTCGTGACATGAGCCATGTTGATCGAGGCCAGGCGAGCGCCAGCACGTGCAGTGTCCTTGTTTCCTCTTTGGTGCTAAGGGGGAAAGCGCAAGCGCGGAGTACCAAGGCATAAAACAAAGGTTTCCATATTGGTGCAACCAGAGCAGGACCAGAAGGACGGCAAGACGGAGGTCACCATGGAGCCCAAGACGGCGTCACCACCAGAGCCTTTTGCGGGAGAAGACCACCTTTTGTCAGGATAGCTTGTACTAGCTGTCCCCTTTCGAATTGGCTGTTGTTGGTCCCTTCCTGCTCAATATTTGGGGAGAGGACCAGGGCCTATATAAGTAGAAGTAGCCACCGCGATGAGGGGGATCGGATCGACACCATCACAAGTCGGCAGCTGATTTCGATCCTCACACACACAAACTCACCAAACACAAGAACACATCATCCTCAAGAGGTTGTTCTTCCTCTTGTACTGTTCATCATTAGCCCAAGAGGCACTCCACCACCACCACACCGGAGTACGGTATTACACCACAACGGTGGCCCGAACCAGTATAAATCTTGTGTCTATTTGTGTTGAGAGTTCGTCATGTTCATCTGTGAGATCTTAGAGAGCTAGGGCGTGGATCGATAGGTAGAAAACCTTCGCGCGCACCCTAGTGTTCGAACCTCAAGGGTCTGCTGGAACCCTAGATCCGACAATTGGCGCACCAGGTAGGGTTGCGCCGGAGTCTCTTCCCCACCAATTGACCTGTCGACGCTTTGTAGCCCCGATGTTCGGCGACCCAAGGGCCGACTCCGACCAATGGGCAGCATGGCCAGCCCAGGCGGCGCCACCTGCCCATGAAGATCTCAACCCCGCGCTCCAGGCGGCGCGAGCGCCGCCTAACGCTACAGGGCACGGGCGACGCGGCCAGACGTCTTCCACCCCCATTCCACGACAAGCCCGAGCCACTTCAAGGGCCGCAAGGCACGCCGCAGCAACGGCGCCACACACCCAGCGGGAGCAGGCAAACATGCGGGCCGCGCTCATGGTGGAGCGGGAGTTGCTGCGGTGCCGGTTGATGGAGAGCAGACGCGACGCACTGCTGGAACGTGTCGCTGAGCTGCTAGATGCGGCGACATCAGGAGCACCGCCTTTCTCCTACCTGGTCCTGTCTCGAGCCGCTACTGGACCTCACGATGGGCCAGGCCGCGGCCGCGCGCTCTCGGGAGCGCCCAGGGGCTTCGCCATCGCCAGGGCGGCTGGCAGCGCGGGGGGCCCGTTGCCCCCGCGCCTCCTCTGATGAGCATGGGCATGAGTGTTGCCCCCCACGGCCCCAGCGAGGCATCGCACTATCACCCTCAGGACGCCACGCTGGCTCGGGCGGTGTGGGGCGTGGGGCACTACGGCGAGGTGTTTGGGGTGACAGCCCCGGAAGCCTATGTGCCCCACATGATGGACCAGGAGTACACGCCGGAGGGTGACCCCGACTCGTGGGAGGAGGACGCATTGGGAGCTGAAGCCTTCCTAGAGCCGCTGGAGAGCCCCGCCGACCGTGCCGTCGACGACAGATACATGGTACCACTAATCCCTCAGGAGCAAGCTTATGCTAATCATGAGTCACGGATGAACCAGGCTACGACGCCAAACGGTGGCTCCGGCACGGCGATGCCTGCCCCGATAGGATAAACCCGCTGGGGGCTGCGCGGAAGGGGGTAGGAGCAAGGCCTCTCCCCGAGTCGCGGGGAGCAAGGCAACACCCGGAGGTAGGCCCTCTGCCGGGGTGGCGAACCCGACCTTTCCCCGGCAGAGGACCCATGGTCGCTGAGGGCGCCGCTGGCGTCCCCTCTGCCCTCGCAGGGCCGTCCAGGCTTCCGGTCGTCCTAGCGGTGGTAGAGGGTGGCGCAAGGTGGGGCCCTAGCGTTATGAAGCAAGGCTGGCTCTTGTGAAGGAAGGCCCAGTGCCTGTGAAGATCGCCGCCCGTGACACTCTCACGTAATAATGAGTGGGGCTGTACACGCCCCGGAGTCTCCGGAGAGCCGCCCTTGGGCCTCGGGGGTTCCCTCCTACACCTAGTGGCAACACTTAGCTCCGTGCTGGTGAGAAGACATCGAAGACTAGACTAGGCATCGGACGCGGCCATTTGCTTTGGATCTCTTTTCTATAAGCTTGCCTTCTGGATTTGGATTTAAGTTGAAGTCAATTTTTTCATTTGGTGCGCGCAGGGGGATGCCTTTTCTCGTTCGAGTTATTTCTCACAGTCTCGTTCTTGCCTTATTTTGGAGTTTGCGCCTGTCGCTCCCCCCTCGCAGGCACCTCACGAGCCGGGCTGAGCATGAAGCACACGAACCGCACTCGTGTCGAGCCGTGATGGCCACTCGCTTGTCACACGACCCTCTCGGGCGCGGCGACAAATGCATCAGGGGCTCCTCAAGAACCTGCAATCCCTCGGGCCAATTTGGGCTTGCGAAAGCTAAGGTAAAACTGTAATGACACCCTTGTCTCCGCGTGCTAAAGCTCATGAAAACACGAACTCAATTTAGCGCGAAAGGATAAAACCTGCTATTGTTTACATGAGGGGCTCCCCCTCTCAAAATACACTTACAGTTTTCTAGGGCCACGCCCAAGTTTTTACAGGATAAATGACAGGGAAATAGGGAATCAGCTGGATACGTCGCTCGCCGCATCCCCCATGTCATCTTTAGACACGCTGCTGGCATCGCTGTCACCATCGCTGGCATTGCCTCCGCCTTCGCCGGCGTCGGCGACGCCGTCATAAACCACGTTGCCTGCATCCGCCGCAACCACAACCCCATCATCGTCAAAAGCAAAGGCCATGACCAGCGCATCCACGTGGTCTTCAACCCACCGCGCCAAGTCGCCCCGGATGACCTCCGTCACGGGAGCGATAGCTGCGTCAAAATCGAAGTCGAGGTCAATATTCTGTAGGTGGTTGAAGACGCGGGAGAACGTGCGCCCAAAAACACTGTGACTTCTCTACTCCACGAGCTGGTGAGCCCTGTTAGACCGGGCTTCCAAGCGCGTCACCACGTTGGTGAAGAAGGTCAGGTGACTAGTGTAGTCATCCGAGTGGGGAGGCGGTGCATTCTCGTCACAGATGAAGCCCAGGGCAGCATTAGCCCTGCTCCGGAGACACTGAAGCATGAGGGCTGATGTCTACTACACAACCTTCTTCTTGTAGACGTTATTGGGCCTCCAAGTATAGAGGTTTGTAGGACAGTAGCAAATTTCCCTCAAGTGGATGACCTAAGGTTTATCAATCCGTAGGAGGCGTAGGATGAAGATGGTCTCTCTCAAGCAACCCTGCAACCAAATAACAAAGAGTCTCTTGTGTCCCCAACACACCCAACACAATGGTAAATTGTATAGGTGCACTAGTTCGGCGAAGAGATGGTGATACAGGTAGTAAATGGATGGTAGATAAAGGTTTTTGTAATCTGAAATTATAAAAACAGCAAGGGAACTAATGGTAAAAGTGAGTGTCAGGTGGTAGGTGCGACATATGCCAACGGATGGATTATCATTGTGGGAGCCAGTAAGACGTCGCCGGTGCCTGGAAACGGGATAAGGTGAAGACATGCACGCCGGCGGATCTTACCCAGCTTCGGGGGACTCCGTGGAGATAACACCCCTACTTCTGCTCTGCGGGGTCTCCGCATGATCACTAGATGGACAAGTAGCTACACAATGCTCCTTGAGCTGTTCGGTGGGAGGAGGAAGAAGGGCTAGCAGGGGGTCGAACCCTTTGCATGGGTGCCCCGGGGGGTTTATATAGGCCTACCCCCCCGGGGTACAATGGTAATCCGACTGGGCGCGGGGCCCAGCCGTCTGTGACTGCGCTCGCCGGCTTCTGCGCCGGCTGCTGGGGCCCGCCGACTAGTGGGTCCCGCTGGCTGCTGGCCCCTTGGTCGACAGGCAGGCCCCACTGTCCAGGACTTGGTCGGCGGCTGATCACTGTGGCTCCATCTTGGTGACGTGGGCTTCATCGTGGTAGGCGCGGCTACAGTGCCGCCGCCCGTCGGGCGATCGCTGTAGCCTCATCGCGTCTTGTCTCCTTAATGGGGCGTCTCCTTCGAGGGAGGTGGCAAGCCGGCTGCGGGGAGCCGGCTCTGTCTTGGGCCGACTGGGGGAGGCGTGGCCGCCTTCGGGTGTCTCTCTGCCCGAAGGGGCCCACCGTCTGTGGGCTGCGCTGGCGGCCCGTCGTGGGTGACACCAGGGTCAACATGGCAACAGTGCCGCGCCGGACGGGTCATGCCCACTCCGTACGGCGCACTGTGCCAGGCGTGCTCCGGGATTTGGGGGTGGCAGGCTCCACTGTAGCCACGCCCCGTCGCATCGCCGCTAGGTGGATGCAAACTTTGAGGGTACGGTCTCGACCGCTTTATGGGAGCCAGCTTCTTGGAGTCGGCCTTCTCGCAGCCGGCTTCCCGAAGTCGGCCCTCCCGTGGCTTTCTTCATGAGGGCTAAAGTCGGGCCGCCTTCCGAAAGCCGGCCTGGATGACAGCCAGCAAGGGGACGGCGGCCCCATGTCTTGGGTTCTTGAGAGCCGGACAGGCTCGTAATTTTATCAGAAGGGCCAGGGGAAGCCGGCTAGGCTACCCATGGCTATTTACTCCGACAGTAGTCCCCGAAGCTGATAGAGCTTCGAGGCAGACAAAGGGACGAGAAGCTTGGTCAGCTTCCTATCCTGAAGAGCCGGCTTTGCGGGTGTATGCCGATTTCGGGGAGCCCTGCGTCTGGCAGGTGGGAAAGTGGTCGACCCGCGTGCTGACCGTGGGCCCTCCCGTGGGCCACGTGGTAGCGAGACCCTGCCAGCGCACGCGCGCGACGGGACGCCGCCGCAGGCCCGGGCCCGCCACTCATAGGCCTCGGCCCGAACACTGATCTTCTGCGGCGCAGGTGGACCGCTCACCTTCTCGTGGCGATTTTATTTCGCCCTTAAGGCGCAATAAGCGTGGGACGTGGGGGAGTGGGCACGATCGATCCCCACGTTTCCCCACGCCGCGCCTCCTCGGCTCCACCACGCGAGCCTATAAGTAGGGGGAGGAGGGGGAGCGACAGAGGTTCGCACGCTCTCTCTCGCTCCGCCCCTTCTCGTCCTCGTTTCTTCCTCTCCTTGCCGCCACAGCCTCCCGTCTCAACGCCGCCGCGCCTCCACATCTTCTTGCTCCCATGGTGCTGTCGAGCTCGTGGGACGGCTCCAACATCGATGAGGACCATGTTGAGTTCCTCCGCCAGACTCGGCACTTGCCCGACGCCAACCTCGTGCGGGTCCGCCTGGCGCCAGAGACGGAGCTCTCGCCGGCGCCGGAGGAGGGCAAGCGGGTCGTCTTCCGCTCGCACTTCCTGCGCGGCTTCAGCCTTCCGGCGAGCGGATTCCTGCGCTCCTTCCTCGAGTTCTACAATCTTCAGCCGCATCATCTCACACCCAACGCAGTGATGCTGCTGTCGGCCTTCGTCTCTCTCTACAAAGGTTTCTTGGGGCTGCTCCCCACGCTGGAGCTCTGGGGGGAATTCTTCCAGAGCAAACTCGGCACCGTCGTCGCTGGCGTGCCCGCCCCCTGCGGGGCCTTCATCGCCATGAGGAGGGCGGGCGAGAACAATCCGTTCCCGCCCATCCCCCTGATCCAGTCGGTGAAGATCTGGCAGAAGTCGTACTTCTACGTGAAGAACGTCGCCCAGCAAGGAGACCATGTCAACCTGCCGGTTTACGTAGCCGGCCCGCCGGCTGGGAAGCAGCCCTCATGGAGTTTCCATTCCCGGTCACTGTCTCAGGCCAGGAACGCCGCCGTCTCCCGGCTTCGGGTGATGATCCAGTCGGAAAGCCTGAGCGGGGCCGACTTGGTGGCCGCCTTCGTGGCGCGCCAGATATCTCCTCTCCAAAGCCGGCCCCACATGATGTGCCAGATGAGCGGCGGCTTCGACTCAAGCCGGCTGAGCACCAGGGAGATGCCTCATGCGGAGGTATCATACATGGTAAATTATATCTCCAATTGCAAGCTCACTGAGGACTGGCGATACGGCAAGGTGCTGTATTCTCGCGCCAACCCTCCGCCCATGGTAAGCTTTCCTCTCTTTCTTCTTTCTGTTGGTAGCCGGCTTTATGATGGCCGGCTTCTGATCGGTTGGTTCTTCTTAGCAGAACCCCCTTCTTCCACCGACGACTGGGGCAGCAGGGATAGAGCGCGAGTATGCCCCCGACCGCACGGCGGACAACGTTGATGACCCAGATTTGGGGGCGGCCACCATGGAAGACGCCGTCGTGGGGGACGACGCCGAGCCCGGAGGCACAAGGCTCACCGCCAGCTTTGAGGACTGGCCGGATGACGCCGAAGTCGCCCCGCGTCGCCAGCCGGCGGCCGACCATCAAGGCGCGGGCTCGTCCGCCGTGCCGGCTGCCAGCGGCGGCGCGCAGAAGCGCCGGGCCGCATCAATCCTCTTCGGCAGTCGGCCGAAGAAGTCCAAAGCCTCCACCGTGGCGACCAAGCGAGACGAGGCGGCCGCGAAAGCGGCCCGCTTCCGCCAGGCAGTGAAGCAGCCTCAGGCGGTCTCAGCGTAAGTCGTCGACTGCCTTGTCGCATGCTCTTCATCATTCTCTTCTTGTTCGAGCATTCTTCTTAACTTTTTCCCGCTTGCTGGACAGGGCGCCGCTTTCCCTTGAGCAGGGTCCGGGCGGCTCTGTAGTTGGGCCGACTGGAGGGACTTCAAGCTCCCGCCGCGTGGACCCCCGCGCCGACCTCAGGGAGGCCACAGAGTGGAACGCCCGTGAGGCGCGGGAGGAGCGCGAGGCGGCAGAAAAAGCGGCCGCCGAGGCGGCGAGGGAGCAGGCCGACGCGGCAGCCAAGGCCCAGGCGGAGGCGGCGACCGCGGAGACGGAGGCGGAGGGTTCACGCAACCAGCCTCCGCTGCTCGCCATTCCCCTCCGAGCCGTGGCCCCTGACACCCCATTGCCCTTGGCGGAGGAAATCGTCCAAGACCCGCCGCTGATGGAGAGGGGGGAGGACCCCGTGGCCTTCGCGAGGAGAGCACCGCCAGCAGCGCCAACCGGAGCGGGCCAAGGCGGCCAATCGTCAGCGACGCCAGAGGAGCCGGCCGGGGGTGAGCCGGAGGACAGAGACGGCCTCGAGGTGCAGCCGGTGACGCGCCGACGCGCAGGGGGAGGCACCGCTCCGCCGGAGTCGCGCCGAGTCGTGGGCGCCGGTTAGTCGGCGGAGGCTCTGGAGATGGCCCGCACTGCCACGTCCGAGTGGACTCCCAGCGGGGGGACTGGCAAGCTGAACGTGGCGGCTCAAGAGGTCCGGAGCCGGCTTCAAGCTCAGGCCGCCCTGCTGCAGCAGTACACCCAGGAGTTCCTGTCGACGCGGGCCGCCATCCGGGTGAGTCTTTCATTCTTGGCCGCTTTGGTCTCTTGATTTATTCCGTGGGGGCGCGTCAGCGCACCCACTGGGTGTAGTCCCCGAGATTCAGGACGACTGCTGCGTAGTCGGGTCGAATCTTTCTTGACGACTACCTTATTTTTGCTTCCTATCTGAATCTTCCAGGAATATCATAACTCCCGTGTTGCTGCCTTCAACTCCCAGGCTCGGGAGTTGGGTCGGAGGACCGACGACCTGGCCGACAGCCGAAGTAAGTGCTTGGTTTTGTCTGTCTCCTGTGGGGGCGCGTCAGCGCACCCACTGGGTGTAGTCCCCGAGATTCGGGCCAACTGCTGAGCAGTCGGGTCGGATCTTCCTTCACGACTTTTTCCTTATTGGTTTTTCTTTCTTTTCATGCTTTCAGGGGCCAACGCCGACTTGAGGAAGGAGCTTGGCAAAGCGCAGGCCGCTCTTCATACCAAGGATGCCGAGTACGCTGCCTTGGTCCAGGAGGGTGACCGCCTGGCCAAGAAGCTGGCTGACCAAGAGAAGAGCCACAAGGCGGCCCTACAGAAAGCGCAGGATAGCGAGGCCGCCCTGAAGGCAAAGTTTGAGACCGAGGCGGCGAGCTGGGCTGAGACCCGGCGAGCACTGGATGAAGGCTTCGGCTGCATCGAGGACTTGATCGACGGTAAGCCGCCTTCCTCGCTCCTCTCCAGCCCCTTGGCGCCTGGTTTTTAGCCTGACTCATGCTGCTGCCTGTTTCTTGTGCAGACTACTTTCCCGGTTACTCCGCCTTCGCCGCCCAAAGCATCGAGGCCCATCGTGAGGCGCGCCGTCAGGCGGGGGCCAACATCGCACCGGACGCGAACCGGACTCTTGAGGAGCAGCTCTTGGCTGTCCAGGCACGGTTGCAGCCGGCTCATCGGATGCTTCGCCGGCTCCAACGTGCCGGGGCGCAAGTGTTGGCCGCCCTCTGGCCCGGCGAGACGATCCCCCGCACCCCAAGCCGGACGGCCGACTGGCTGGAGGTCGCAGTCGGTCGCTTTGAAGCTTGGAAGGCGTCGGCGGCCCATCTTGGAGCCGGGCGGGCATTGGAGTTCGTTCGGGCTTGGTACCCAGGGCTGAACCTGGACCAGCTACGCACTTGGCGGCTGGAGGCCGACGCGGAGCTGGAGGAGGTTCGGCCGGCTATCGCCCAGCGTGCTTCGACGATCGCCGAGTGCACCGACATCAGTGTCTTTGCACCTGAAATCAATGATGATGGCGTTGCCCAGCCGGAGGAGTGGTTCGGGCTGGACCCGGCAGTGGGCGAAGACTCGGCCGAGGAGATCGCCTCCAGCGACGAGGGCGAGGATGACGAAGAGGACGGCGAAGACGTCGAGCCGGCTAGTGGAACAACCGGCCGGCCTCAAGCTGACCGTGCCTCCAGCAACGAGGCGCGTGGAAGCGCGCCCTCTGCGGGAGGCGGTGATCAAGCTGAGGTTCGCCAGCCGGCCACTCCTTCAGCCGGCACAACCGTCTCTGCCGACCAGCCCGGCTCGTCGGTCGCTCTGCCGGCTTGACCTGCCGTCCTTATTTTTCCCGCTTGTTGCCTTTTGAACAATCTTTATTAAGTTTTCGCAGTTCCACCCACTGGGGGTGTATCCAAATTATGTTGAATGCTGGCCTCTTGGAGGTCTTTTATGTAAATATTATTATGTGCGTGTTTGGTTTCCATTCGCGTATGCTTTTTATCCTTAGGCTTTTTCCTTTGCCGCCTTCCCTCTTTGGGAGGCAAGTACTCGAGCTTTCTTGGATTGAAGTGAAGTGAATGGAAGCCGGCCGGTCGGCTACTCTGGTAGCCAATCGGCGGTGGGAGAAAAACCGGCTTTTGTTATATTAGTCCGTTAGTCCCTTAGCCGTTTTTCATGTGGGCTCCCGTTCCTGCCTTTAACTCTTGCCAGCCGGACAGCCGGTTCTTCGAACTGCAACTTTTGGAAAGAGAAGGCTTGGGAGCCGGCACACTACTTGTCTGACTGCGGGTAGGACTTCTAATATAACTCCAGTCGGCCAGTCCCCGAGCCGACTAGTCGAACCCGGTGCCGGATGGAACAAGTAAATGAAATGACAAGGTCATAAGCATGATACTTTTCATTCATAGATAAAAGATGGCAGTCCCCGAGCCCTCCTCAAGGGGCATATTGTCTCGAACTTAGTACAAAAGTTAGCGTGATACATACTGCATTTCAGCTGTAAAATCTTCGAAGGAGGTTGGCGTTCCATGGTTGTTCCGACATCTTGCTGGAGTCGTCTCTCTTTCGTGCCTTCGGCTTCTGCGCGTCGATCAGGTAGTAGGAGTCGTTGCCTAAGGCTCTGCTGATGACAAAGGGGCCCTCCCAAGGGGCCGAGAGCTTGTGCTGGCCGGCTGTTCGCTGGATCAGCCGGAGCACAAGATCGCCCTCTTGGAAGGATCTTGGCTTGACCTTCCGGCTGTGGTAGCGGCGCAGGCCCTGCTGGTAGATGACAGACCGGCTGAGGGCTAACAGCCGGCTTTCTTCCAGCAGGTCGACGCCGTCTTCTCGTGCTTCCTTAGCCTCCGCTTCTGTGTACATGGTTACTCGAGGCGAGTCGAACTCGATGTCAGTTGGGATGACCGCCTCGGCACCATACACGAGGAAGAAAGGGGTAAAGCCGGTTGACTTGTTCGGCATAGTGCGCAGGCTCCAGAGGACAGCCGGCAGCTCATCGAGCCAACAGCCGGCTGAACACTCCAGTGGTACGACCAGTCGGGGCTTGATGCCAGAGAGGATGAGGCCGTTGGCTCGCTCGACCTAGCCGCTTGACTGCGGGTGGGCGACGGATGCTAAGTCCAGCCGGATACCTTGGGCTGTGCAGAAACGTGCCAAGGCTCCTTCGGCAAAATTCGTGCCATTGTCGGTGATGATGCTGTGTGGCACGCCGTACCAAGTTGTTATGTCTGCGATGAACATCACAGCAGTCGGCCCATTCAGCTTCTTGATCGGCTTTGCTTCAATCCACTTGGTGAATTTGTCCACGGCGACGAGCAGATGCGTCATGCCGCCGCGCGCCATCTTGAATGGGCCCACCATGTCCAGTCCCCAAACGGCGAAGGGCCAAGTGAGGGGAATGGTCTTGAGTGCCGAAGCCGGCATGTGTTGCTTGGAGCTGAAGAGTTGGCACCCCTTGCAATATTTAACTAATTCTTTGGCGTCATCCAAAGCAGTCGGCCAGAAGAAACCATGGCGGAAAGCTTTGGCGACGAGTGATCTTGAAGACGCATGGTGGCCGCATTCTCCTTGGTGAATGTCTCTGAGGATTGCGATGCCCTTCTCTTGCTCGACGCACTGTTGGAGGACTCCAGTGACACTGCGTTTGACGAGTTCTCTGTTGAAGATTGTGTATGCTCCGGCTCGACGTTGGACTTGTCTTGCCTCTGTTTTGTCAGCCGGCAGATCTTGGTTTACTAGGAAGTTGAGGATGGACTGAGCCCATGACGGAGCCGCGACTTCTTCTACTGCCAATGTGGCTACTGCCACCAGGGTGGGCGGGCTGGGTGGTGAAATGCTGGAGTCAGCCGCCGGCTATTGTGCTGGTGCAGTCCCCGGGCCGGCTACCGCAGTCCCCGAGCTGGGTGTGGCAGTCCCCGAGCCGGTTGCCGAAGTCCCCGGGCCGGCTATGGAAGTCTCGGGGTCGCCTGCTTGGTTCTTCGAGCCGGACCCGGCCGCGTCGGGGTCAGGCGGCACGAAGATGGAGTCGGACTCTGGAGACGGCTTGATAGATGGCTTGAGGAGGCGTTGTAGAGTGACGCCAGTTGGTATTGCTTGCCGAGTAGAGCCTATTCGAGCCAGGGCATCGGCTGGCTCGTTGTCGGCTCGCGGTACGTGGAGGAACTCGCATCCTTCAAAGTATCCGCTGAGTTGTTCAACCAGGAAGCGGTAGCTTGCCATATTTGCGTCCTTGGCGTCCCAGTCGCCGGATGATTGCTGAACCACCAAGTCCGAGTCACCATAACATAGGATCCGGCGGATGCCGCGTTCTTTGGCAAGCCGGAGCCCGTGTATGAGCGCCTCGTACTCGGCCACGTTGTTGGAGGCGGCAAAGTGGATCTGTAGCGTGTATCTGAGCTTGTCGCCTTTGGGAGAGGTAAGGACGACGCCAGCTCCCAAGCCGGTGCGCATCTTGGACCCGTCAAAGTGCATGCGCCAATGGGTGGAGTCGGGAGCCGGCGGCAGGTACTGGGTCTTGGCCCAGTCGACGAGGAAGTCGGCCAGTACTTGGGACTTGATGGCGGTGCGGGGCTGGTAGAAGATTGTGTAAGGGGCCAGCTCGATGGCCCATTTCGCCACCCGGCCGGATGCGTCCCGGCTGCCTATGATCTCGGCCAGCGGGGCGGTGCATACGACCGTGACGGGATGCTCTTGAAAGTAGGGCTTCAGCTTCTTAGCGGTGAAGTACATGCCGTAACACATCTTCTGGTAGTGTGGGTAGTTTTGTTTTGAAGCGGACAGCACCTCGCTCAAATAATACACCGGCCTCTGGACCGGCTGGGCTCGGCCTTCTTCTGGGTGTTGGACTACGATGACGGTGCTGACCACCTGGCTGGTTGCGACGATGTAGAGGAGCATGGGCTCTTTCTCAGTCGGCGCCGCCAGGACGGGCGACGTGGCCAGCATCTTCTTCAGCTGGTCAAAAGCTTGGTCGGCCTGGTCGTTCCACTTGAAGTGAGTGCTCTTCTTCATGAGGCGGTAGAGGGGGAGAGCTTTCTCTCCGATCCGGCTGATGAAGCGGTTCAAGGAGGCCAAGCATCCGGTGAACTTTTGGATGTCTCGAAGCTTGGTGGGGATCGCCATTCTCTCGATGGCCTTGATCGTCACCGGGTTGCATTTGATGCCGCGTTCGGAGACCAGGAAGCCTAGGAGCTGGCCGGCTGGCACTCCGAACACGCATTTCTCGGGGTTGAGCTTGATTTGGAACCAGCGTAGGTCCTCAAACATTTCCTTGAGGTCTCCCAGCAAGGTGCCGCGCTTCTCCGTCTTCACCACGATGTCGTCCACGTAGACGTGAGCGTTTCTGCCGAGTTGCTTGAGGAGGCACTTCTGCATGCAACGCTGAAAAGTGGCACCGGCACTTCTCAAGCCGAATGTCATAGTCAGGTAGCAGAAGGCTCCAAATGGCATGATGAAGGCGGTCTTCAGGCGGTCGTCTGGATCCAGCTTTATCTGGTGATATCCTGAGTAAGCATCCAAGAAGCTCAACAGCTCGCATCCGGCTGTGGAATCTATCACTTGGTCAATCCTTGGCAGGGCAAAGGGATCTTTGGGGCAGGCCTTGTTGAGGCTTGTGTAGTCTATACACATGCGCCACTTGTTGTTCTTCTTTAGCACGAGGACCGGGTTGGCGAGCCACTCTAGAAAGAAAACTTCCATAATGAAGCCGGCTGCCAGAAGCCGGGCTATCTCCTCCCCTACAATCCTGCGTTTCTCCTCCGACAGTCGGCAAAGGGGTTGTTTGACTGGCTTTGCGTCTTCTCGGACGTGTAGTTTGTGCTCGGCGAATTTCCTCGAAACACCCGGCATGTCCTTGGGGGACCATGCAAAGATGTCCCGATTCTCACGGAGGAAATCGGCGAGCTCGCCTTCCTATTTGCTGTTCAGGTTTGCCCTAATGACGGCAAACCTCTCTGGGTGCTCGGGGTCAAGAGGTATCTTCTTCGTCTCCTTGGCCAGCTGGAAAGATCCTTGAGCATCATGCTCCTTGGGGTCGGGGGACACGGCCGACTGCTTGCCGGCTATGGCCACGACTCGGTCCATCATCTTCTTTTCTTCGGCAATCACAAGGGACTCGGCCAGCCGGCTGCTGGCTGCCGCGCACTTAGAGGACTTCTTGTAATCGCCGGCTACGGTGATGACACCTTTGGTGCTTGGTATCTTCATCTTGAGGTATGCATAGTGGGGAACTGCCATGAATTTTGTGAACTGTGTCCTGATATATTTGTGTCGGGTCTATCCCCATTTTGTGAACTGTGTCCTGATATATCAGATTTAGATCACTGCCGCTGTCCATGAGGACTCATGTGAAATGGTACCCATTTATTATTGGGTCTAACACCAAGGCCGTCAGTCCTTCACGCCGGATATTTGTCTCGTGATCCCTACGATCAAAACTGATCGGGCAGGCCAACCAGGGGTTGAACCTAGGGGTGACGGGCTCTATGGCGCGTGTCCCTCAGAGTGCATGCTTGCTTCTCCTCTTTGTCACATGGATCACGTTTACTATTTTAACCTCTGGTGGGAACTTTTTCTGTCCTCTGGCGCTTTGCTGGCGAGGTTCATCCTCGTCTTCGCTTGGTGTCTCTTCCCCTTTGTGTTCGGCTTTTAGCTTACCGGCCAGCTTGAAGACCCAACATTCTCTGTGGGTATGATTTGCAGGTTTGTCTGGGGTGCCGTGAATCTGACAGAGTTTGTCAAGAATTTTGTTTAGGCCAGATTGTCCTTTTCTGCTGCCTTTGAAAGGCTTTTTCTGCTGACCTGGTCGGGAGCCCCTGAATCCGGTGTTTACCGCTGTGTTATCTGGGCTACCTTCTTTATTTCGACACTTGTTTTTGTTGCATCGTGGTTTACCATAGCCATCCCTGACTTCGGATGTGCTTGGGTTGCTGGTGCTGCTACGGGCCAACCAGCTGTCCTCGCCTGCACAAAAGCGGGTCATGAGGCTTGTTAGTGCTGCCATTGTTCTTGGTTTTTCTTGGCCGAGGTGTCTGGCGAGCCATTCGTCTCGGACGCTGTGTTTAAAAGCTGCTAAGGCTTCGGCGTCCGGACAGTCGACGATTTGGTTCTTCTTGGTGAGGAACCTGTTCCAAAGCTATCGGGCAGACTCTCCGGTCTGTTGGATTATATGACATAAATAGTGTGCATCCGGAGGTCGGACATAAGTCCCTTGAAAATTGGCCCGAAAAGCGTCCTAGAGCTCCTCCCAACTTCCAATTAAGTTTTCGGGGAGGCTTTTTAGCCAGTGCCGAGCTGGCCCTTTAAGCTTGAGGGGCAAGAATTTAATGGCATGGAGATCATCTCCACGAGCCATATGAATATGGAGGATAAAGTCCTCTATCCAGGCTCCAGGGTCTGTGGTCCCATCGTACGCCTATATGTTCACCGGTTTGAATCCCTTTGGGAAATCGTGATTCAGCACCTCATCAGTGAAACATAAGGGGTGTGCGGCACCCCTGTATTGGGATGTGCCATGGTGTTCGGACGGTTGTAGTATTCGGTGTTGGCTTTGTACCGTAGCGCGCTTCCTAGATCCATAGATGGATCTGGTCGCACCGGATTTTTGACGCAAGTTCTCACGTAGATCATGTGTTGACTTATGCGTGACTTTGTTAGCCGCTCTATCACGTTCACAAGGTGGTGGATCTGGCCGGTTGGTCGTATCATTCTTCGGCTGTATGGGCTCTAAGGCCTCATCGTCGAATTTCGGTAATAGCTTGCGCTTTGGATAGCTATTTTTATGGTAACTTTCACCATACTTTGTTACTTTGTTCCACCTGCTGTTGAGCGTATCTTGTGCGATCTTGAGCCTTTGCTTCTGTTTCTTCAGTCTCCTTGTTGTGGCAATAAGCCTTCTGCGGAGGTTCTCTTGCTCCAAGTGCGTTTCCGGGATGATGTGTGCATCTTTGTCCGGACTGTTTTCTTCCCCAGACGGGGTTTGATGAGGCTTATCCTTGGCGTCGTCATGTTCGGATGTCGGATCCGTACTATGTTTGCAGTTTGCATCTTGATCGTGCTCTGCCACCGGGGTGGTGCAGTCGTCGTTTCTTCTAGAGTCGACTGGACTGTTATTTCCTCTTGCGTTGTTATTGCTGTTTTTGCTACGGCGGGACTTAGAGCGGTGCCGCTGAAGTCGGCGCTTGGGTTTCTTGGAGGGGGCATCCTCCGTTGTCTCTTTGACATTGCCCTCTCTGGGTGTATCCACCATGTATACGTAATGTGATGAAGTGGCGGTCCAGCGCCCTATGGGCGGTGGTTCCTGTTCGTCTCCTGCATCGTCGTCCGTACCGTCGATGTCTTCGGAGTCGAAGTCGAGCATGTCGGTTAAGTCGTCGAGAGTGGCTACTAAGTGGGTGGTGGGTGGGCAGCGAATTTCTTCGTTGTCCGCATCCCATTCTAGCCGGACATAGTTCGGCCAAGGTTCTCCAGATAGGGAGAGATGCCTTAATGAATTTAGCACATCTCGGAAAGGTGAGTGCTGAAAGATATCTGCGGAGGTGAACTCCATGATCGGCGCCCCGTCGGATTCGACGAGCATGGATGTAGGCGGCTCGGAGTCCATGGCCAGAGGTAAATCCAGCGGTCTCAATGAAAGCACCAATGTCGGTGTCAAAACCGGCGTATCTCGGGTAGGGGGTCCCGAACTGTGCGTCTAAGGCGGATGGTAACAAGAGGCAGGGGACACGATGTTTACCCAAGTTCGGGCCCTCTTGATGGAGGTAATACCCTACGTCTTGCTTGATTGTTCTTGATGATATGAGTATTAAAAGAGTTGATCTACCACGAGATCAAAGAGGCTAAACCCTAGAAGCTAGCCTATGTTATGATTGTATGTTATCCTACAGACTAAACCCTCCGGTTTATACATACAACGGAGGGGCTAGGGTTACACAAGGTCGGTTACAAAGGAGGAGATATACATATCCGTATTGCCTAGCTTGCCTTCCACGCCAAGTAGAGTCCCATCCGGACACGGGACGAAGTCTTCAATCTCGTATCTTCATAGTCCAACAGTCCGGCCAAAGGATATTGTCCGGCTGTCCGGAGACCCCTAATCCAGGACTCCCTCAACGCCCATCGGCCCTAGCATCTTCAGCTTGTTGTCGACATAGTGAGATGCCGCCATGAATTTTGCCAGGGTTGGGTGACCAAGGATTCCATTGTATGATAGGGGAGATCAACCACATCAAACACAAGCTTCTCGGTTCAGTAGTTCAATTCTCCTCCAAATGTTACCGGAAGTGTGATCTTTCCCTTAGGATGACTCGTGCCGAGGTTGATCCTTTGAAAGTACCAGTAACCTTTGAAAGTACCACCAACATCGTCTTGGCCTCTCTCTTTATCACGCTTCTCGTATTCAGCCTTCTCCTTCTTGACGAGTTTCTCAACTTGATGACATTCTTGCAGATCATGGCCCTTGGTCCAATGGATCTTGGAGTACGGCCCGTCAGCGTTCCCAGCTTTCTCTGCCGCCGCTGCTTCCAAGCAGTCAGTGCACGGGGCAACTTCCTTGCCGGGGCTTCGGTCTAGGCCTTCTTGCCGATACTAGGAGTGCCTAATCCTTCGATAGCCAACACTGTTTTCTCCTTGCACTTCTTATTGTGTGTCTTGTTCTTATTCTGGTTGGCAACGTCGTCTTCTTCTAAATCAACGTTGATACCATCCTCCTCTCCAGGCAGTCGCCTCCCCTCCTCCTCTTGGGCACATTCTAGGGCAACCGGACGTTCATCTTGGAATGTATCCCGCGGTTTCATATGTTGGACTGGAACACAACAATCATAGCTATCGGGTGCGTGTCCAGAATGTTCCTGTGCACCCGGCTGAACTGCTGCATGTACTTCCACAAACTCTCACCTTCCTTTTGTGGAAGGTGCTGCAAATCGCTGGGCCGCCATGGTTCTTGATGGCCACCCATCAAGGCGCCAACAAACTGAGCCCCGACTGAACCAGCAAAGGGTCAACCCTACCCCATAGACCGTTGGCTCCACTCTGACAACTGCATGTTGTGATTTAATCTGTTTACATGACGCCTATTCTGGTTATCATCAGATGTTTATTGTAATGCCCCGGACACACCCGCCGGTGGTTGTTACTCTTGGCGGGATCTTGACTGGCACCATAGATCAATACTAGTCTTTTCTGCGCACTTTGTCCTCACTCGTGCACACCCGGGAGCAACTTCCTGTCAGTCACCCATCCTGAAACTACTCCAAGCTGAGCACGCTTAACTTTGTAGTTCTTTCGGAAAAGAATGAATTCCTTATTGATATGACTAGTCTACCATCCCTAATAAACCAGGCTATCACATACACCCCCACTTAGGGGAACCGACATCCTCGTCGGGCCACAGGAACGTTCCCTCTTGGCACATACGTCTGTGCATCCAGTCCGGCACATGTGCCATGCCATGTGCCACGAAGGGTCACAAACGTCATGCACAATATGACCGCGCACCTGTCCTCAAACATTTGTGTAACCGCGAGTGTCGGCTCTGATACCAACTTGTAACGCCCCGGACAAACCCGCGGGTGGTCGTTACTCCTGGCGGGATCTAGACTGGTCCCATAGATCAATACTAGTCTTTTTTGCGCACTTTGTCCTCACTCGTGCGCACCCGGGAGCAACTTCCCGGCTAGTCACCCATCCTGAAACTACTCCAAGCTGAGCACGCTTGACTTTGGAGTTCTTTCCGAATGGGCTCCCGGAAAAGAAGGAATTCATTATTGATATGAGTAGTCTACCATCCCTAACAAGCCAGGCTATCACATTTATGGCCAAGGAATATTATAAGAAAACCGCATTCACCACTCCATGTGGCACATACTATTTTGTACATATGCCTTTCAGATTGAAGAGTGTTGGTTCAACATTTGCAAGGGCAGTCCATATTGGTCTTGATTCTCAGCTACACGGAAATGTGGAAGACTATATGGATGATATAGTGGTCAAAATCCAGGATAAAGCTACACTAATTCAAGACATAGAGTAGACATTTGCAAATCTGCGCAAAATCAACTTGAAGCTCAAATCCTGAGAAGTGTGTGTTTGGCGTTCCATCCAGCAAGCTTCTCAGGTTCTTTGTATCCCAGTGTGGAATTGACGCCAATCACGACAAGATCAAAGAAAAGGAGCAGATTGAATCACCGACGCACGTCAAGGATGTGCCACGTCTTGTTGGATGCATGGCCGCAATAAGCAGGTTCATCTCCAAGTCTGTTGAGAACGCCCTTGCATTTTTCAAAATTTTGAAAAAGGCAGGTCCAATGAAATGGACCTTGGGAGCGGAGGCTGCACTATAGGATTTGAAGAAGTACTTCTCCTCTCCGCCAACACTAGTTGCGCTAAGGCCACTTTCACGGGAAACCACAACCACCTATGGGACCAGGAGGTCCCTTGCTAGTTCGGCAGGGGGGCGACGCGTTACATAAAGAGTAGACGAGGGTGGGGCAGCGCGTCAGAGATCACACGGGAAATTTACCCAGGTTCGGGCCGCCGCGAGGTGTAAAACCCTACTCTTGCTTTGGTGGATTGATGGTGTAAAAGGTGGTGGTGGTGCGTAATACACTTGCCTGGCAGGGGTTGCCTCAGGTAGCAGCGACTAGGCGCATATGGGGTTGTGAGTTATCCAACCTTCTAACCCTTTCTCCGGTTGCTATGGGCCTCCTTTTATAGATCAAGGTGTAACCACGGTGGCAAAGTAGTCATTACGCGCCAATAAGATAGCAAACACTGCTATCATACATAACTATGTGGGCTGACAGGGCGCATTAAATGCACCGCTTAACGTCACATCGTTGGTTGCCCGGAAAGGCTTGTTGGGCTATCTTTCTAGCTCCGTGTCTGTTCTCTTGACACGTGGCAGGATGGGTGTCATCTGTGGGTTTCTTCTATAGGAAATGGCTGCCATGTGGCGAATGGCTGCCACTTAATTACTTTGCGGCTTGACAGCGCACTGATCGACGATGTGGGTTGTGGTGGAGTGGTTGATGACGTAGCTCTGCCTTCGTGAGCCCGGCAGGACCTGCATGGGTGTTTCGGCTGTCTGCTTCTGGAGGTGACCTCGCCCCTTACCGGTCTTGCTTGCTTTTCTCTTGACGATATCCTGATTCCCTGGCTCATTCTTGGTGCTTTGAATCCCTTGGTTTCTTGTATTCTACCGTGGGTTGGTGTTTCTTTCTTGTTCTTGTGCCTGTGCACAGTCTGGGCAATAGACCCAGGGTTTGTTGCACCGACAGAAGCCCCCGGGCCTGCCCCAAACGCGCTACCAAGCAACGTCGTGGTAGGCGATATGTCTCCAACGTATCTATAATTTTTGATTGTTCCATGTTTTTATATTACCAATCTTGGATGTTTTATAATCATTTTATAGTCAGTTTTTGGTACTAACCTATTAACATAGTGCCAAGTGTCAGTTGCTATTATTTACATGTTTTTTACATCGCAGAAAACCAATACCCAATGGAGTCCAAATGCAATGAAACTTTATGGAAATTTTTTATGGACCAGAAGACACCTAATGGGCCAAGGTTGCACCTGGGGGGGGGGGGGCTCCAAGGAGAGCACAACCCACCAGGGCTCGTTAGGAGGCCCAGGCCCACCTTGGTGGGTTGTTCCCACCTCGGGTGCCCCACGGACCACCTCTTTGCTCTATAAATACCCCATTATGCCAGAAACCTTAGGGGAGTCGTCAAAAATCAATTCCAGCAACCGTAGAGTCCAGAACAACCAGATCCAATCTAGACACCATCACGGAGGGGTTCACCACTTCCATTGGTGCCTCTCCGATGATGCGTGAGTAGGTCTTTGTAGACCTTTGGGGCCGTAGTTAGTAGCTAGCTGGCTTCCTCTCTCTCATTTGATTCTCAATACAATGGTCTCTTGGAGATCCATATGATGTAACTCTTTTGGCGGTGTGTTTGTTGGGATCGGATGAACTTTGAGTTTATGATCAGATCTATCTATTTATCCATGAAAGTTATTTGAATCTTCTTTGATCTCTTATATGCATGATTGCTTATAGCCTCGCATTTCTTCTCTGATATTTGGGTTTTGTTTGACCAACTTGATCTGTTTATCTTGCAATGGGAAGAGGTGCTTGATGACCCACAAGTAGAGGGGATCTATTGTAGTCCTTTCGATAAGTAAGAGTGTCTAACTCAACGAGGAGTAGAAGGAAATGATAAGCAGTTTTTAGTAAGGTATTCTCTGCCAGCACTAAAATTATCGGTAACAGATAGTTTTGTGATAAGGTAATTTGTAACAGGTAACAAGTAATGAAAGTAAATAAGATGCAACAAGATGGCCCAATCCTTTTTGTAGCAAAGGACAAGCCTAGACAAAATCTTGTATAAAGGAAAGCGCTCCCGAGGACACATGGGAATTATCGTCAAGCTAGTTTTCATCACGTTCATATGATTCGAGTTCGATACTTTGATAATTTGATATGTGGGTGGACCGGTGCTTAGGTAATGCCCTTCCTTGGACAAGCGTCCCACTTATGATTAACCACTATTGCAAGCATGTGCAACTACAAAAGAAGTATTATGGTAAACCTAACCATAGCATGAAACATATGGATCCAAATCAGCCCCTTACGAAGCAACTCATAAACTAGGGTTTAAGCTTCTGTCACTCAAGCAACCCATCATCTACTTATTACTCCCCAATGCCTTCCTATAGGCCAAAACAATGGTGAAGTGTCATGTAGTCGACGTTCAGATGACACCACTAGAGGAAAGACAACATACATCTCATCAAAATATAGAACGAATACCAAATTCACATGACTACTTATAGCAAGACTTCTCCCATGTCCTCAGGAACAAACGTAACTGCTCACACATCATATTCATGTTCATAATCAGAGGGGTTTTAATATGCATAAAGGATCTGAACATATGATCTTCCACTGAATAAACCAACTAGAATCAACTACAAGGAGTAATAAACAGTACTAGCAAACCACAGGTACCAATCTGAGGTTTTGGGACAAAGATTGGATACAAGAGATGAACTAGGGTTTGAGATTAGATGGTGCTGGTGAAGATGTTGATGGAGATTGACCCCCTCCCAATGAGAGGACCGATGATGATGCCAGTGGTGATGATTTCCCCCTCCCGGAGGGAAGTTTCCCCGGCAGAACAGCTCCACCGGAGACCTAGATTGGTTCTGCCAAGGTTCTGCCTCATGGCGGTGGAGTTTCTTCCCGTGAGCTAGCTTATGATTTTTTTTCCAAGGAAAAAGACCTCATATAGCAGAAGTTGGCCACCGGAGGCCTGCCAGGGGGCCCACGAGGCAGGGGGGCACGCCCAGGGGGTAGGGCGCGCCCCCCACCCTCATGGATGGTTGGTGGCCCCCCTCTGGTACTTCCTTTGCCCAATTTTTTTATATATTATGAAACATGCTCCCGTGAAGTTTCAGGACTTTTGGAGTTGGGCAGAATAGATCTCTAATATTTGCTCCTTTTCCAGCCTAGAATTCCAGCTGTGGGTATTCCCCCTCTTCATGTAAACCTTGTAAAATAAGAGAGAATAGGCATAAGTATTGTGACATAATGTGTAATAACAGCCCATAATGAAATAAATATCGATATAAAAGCATGATGCGAAATGGACGTATCAACTACCCCAAGCTTAGACCTCGCTTGTGCTCAATCGGATGCCGAAATCGAAAAATATGACCACATGTTTAGAGATAGAGTTGTCGATAAAAATAAAATACGGACATGAGAGCATCATGATCATTCTTAGAACAACAACATATATATATATACATATATATATATATTGTCATATGATCTCTTATGCTAAAGTAACAATCATTCACAGTTTCAAGTATGAATCATAAACTTGACTAAAAACTAACAAACTATAATCTCAGTCATTGAAGCAATTGTAATTTATCATAACGTCGGAAAGAGTCAATATAAGAGCTTTTCAGCAAGTCCACATACTCAACTATCATTCAATCTTCCACAATTTCTAACACTCACGCATTACAGATGGGTACGAAGTTTTAATCGGACACAGAGAAAGATAGGGGCTTATAGTTTTGCCTTCCAACCTTTTACCTCAAGGGTAATGTCAACAATAATAGTTCATGAAAACACACATCCAATTAGCTATATATATCTGGATCTTTCCAACACATTGTGCTTGCCAAAGGATAAAATTTAAAATGGAAAGGCGAAGATCGCCATGACTCTTGTATGAAGTATAAGACAAGAATAAAAGATAGGCCCTTCGTAGAGGGAGGCAGAGGTTGTCATGTGCTATTATGGTTGGATGCATGAAATCTTAACACAACAGAACGTCACTTTATATTGCCACTTGTGATATGGACCTTTATTATGTAGTCTGTCGCTTTTATTTCTTCCACATCACAAGATCGTATAAATCTTATTTTCTCCGCACTAATAAATCATACGTATTTAGAGAGAAATCTTCATTGCTTGCAACAATGACAACTTACTTGAAGGATCTTACTCAATCCATAGGTAGATGTGGTGGACTCTCATGGCAAAACTGGGTTTAAGGATATTTGGAAGCACAAGTAGTATCTCTACTTTGTGCAAAGAATTTGGCTAGCATGAGAGTGAAAGGCAAGCTCAACATGTTGGATGGTCCATGACAATATAATTTATTTCAGATGTAAGAAAACATAACCCATTACATTGTCTTCCTTGTCCAACATCAACTCTTTAGCATGTCATATTTTAGTGAGTGCTCACAATCATAAAAGATGTCCAAGATAGTATATTTATATGTTAAGATCTCTTTTTCTTTATTACTTCCTATTAATTCCAACGATGACCAAAACTTTGTTTGTCAACTTTCAACAACTTTTATTCATCATACACTTTATATGTGAAGTCATTACTCTCCATAAGATCCATATGATCTCTTTAATTCTTTTTATTCTTTCTCTTCTCTTTTTTTATTAACTCAAGATCATAGCAAGATGGCAAAGCCCTTGACTCAACACTAATTCTTACTATATATAGCTCATGGACTCGATTACATAGAAGGATCATAAAGCTAAACTCAAAACTAGATCATACTAAAACTTTATTCTACTAGATGAAGATATTACCAAAAAGGATTGAACTAAGAAAAATGGTATAGATAAAAAGTGTGATGATGATATGATACCAGGGCACTCCCCCAAGCTTGGCAGTTGCCAAGGGGAGTTCCCATACCCATGTGTTTATGTCTTATTTGTTGGTGGAGAAGATGATGGCGATGATGGATAGTCGCACATCGAGCATAGGAGATCCTCCAATTTGGAGGTGATGCCCTTGAGTGCGATGATATGCTCCTTCGACAAAATATTTTCACTTGTAAGATACTTGTTTTGAATGCGATCTAACTCAATCATCTTGAAAGCGTCAATCTTTGTTGGGGTAAGGAGATTGTGATGAGGTTGAAGGATGTCCTCTTCTTCTACTACTGGAACTTGATCTACCATGGCCATGTTGATCCCATCATCCATGTTGATCTCACTGCGTTCTTCTCTCTTCAGCTCTATCTCCATTAGCCAAGCATCATTGCCCTCATTGTTGGATGAAGGAGACGACATGATGCCCGACCTTGACAACCCTGGCAGAAAACAGCTCAAAACAAAAACAGGAGATATTCGCGTGATATGGTGGTCAAAACCTTCGGGAGAATATATAGTGAATTTTTACCGACCAAAAGAAGCACCGTGCAAGAAAAACGGAGTCTGGAGAGCGAACGAGGTTCCCACAAGGCAGGGGGCGCGCCCTCCACCCTCGTGGACACCTCGTGTCCTTCCCGGACTGCTTCTTATTTTCCTACTTTCTTAAATATTCCAAAACAGAGAAAAAATGCTATTAGAACTATTTTGGAGTCGGTTTACTTACCGTACTTCATACCTCTTCCTTTTTGGAGTCTGGAGCGTTATGGAAAGTGTCCCTTATGTATTCCTCCGGGGTTACGGTTTCAATAACATTTGTTTCAACATTTATAGCATTACCTGAGATATAATGTTTAATTCTTTGACCGTTCACCACCCTCGGATTTGTGCCTTCGAAGTTGTTGATTTTTATGGAACTGGAATGATAGACCTCCTCGATGGCGTAAGGACGTTCCCATTTTGAGAGTAGTTTGCCTGCAAAAAAAATATCTTAAATGAGAGTTGTATAGCAAAACATAATCACCTACATTAAATTGACTCTTTTGTACCCTTTTGTCATTCCATCTTTTAATTTTTTCTTTAAACAGTTTGGCATTCTCATAAGCCTGGGATCTCCATTCATCAAGTGAGCTAATGTAAAATAACCTCTTCTCACTGGCAAGTTTGAAATCATAATTGAGTTCTTTAATGGCCCTATATGCCTTATGTTCTTGTTTAAGAGGTAAGTGACAATATGACCAACTCTTTGACATTCATAACAAGTCAAGACAAACTTACGGGAATCCTTGAAGAGAGTAGGCCAATAAAAATTGGATTGCAATACCTTATGTGCAGTTCTATCTCCAGCATGGTGTCCCCCGTATTCCTCGGAATGACACTTGCGTAGGATCTGTTCATGTTCATGCTCAGGTACACAACGTCTAATAACACCACCTACTCCTTTATAAAGGTGTGGGTCATCCCAGAAGTAATGCCTTAAATCATAGAAATAACACCATCTACTCCTGATGACCGCCAATGAACTAATATGACCAATTCTTTGACATTCATAACAAGTCATGACAAACCTACGGGCATCCTTGAAGAGAATAGGCCAATAAAAATTGGATTGCAATACCTTATGTGCAGTTCTATCTCCAGCATGGTGTCCTCCGTATTCCTCGGAATGACACTTGTGTAGGATCTGTTCATGTTCATGCTCAGGTACACAACGTCTAATAACATCATCTACTCCTTTATAAAGGTGTGGGTCATCCCAGAAGTAATGCCTTAAATCGTAGAAAAAACTTTTTCTTTTGCTGGTACATGAAACTTGGTGGTATAAATTTAGCAACAATGTAATTATCATAATCATCATACCATGGAGCAGTACGAGAAGCATTTATGACAGCTAATTGTTCATCAGGAAAACTATCATCAATAGGTAGTGGGTCATCAAGAACATTCTCTAACCTAGACAAGTTGTCTGCATCTGGGTTCTCAGCTCCCTTTCTATCAATAATATGCAAATCAAATTCTTGAAGCAAGAGAACCCATCTAATAAGTCTAGGTTTAGCATCTTTATTTTCCATAAGATATTTAATCGCAGCATGATTAGTGTGAATAGTTACTTTAGAATCAACAATATAAGGTCTGAACTTATCACAAGCAAACACAACTGCTAAAAATTCTTTTTAAGTAGTAGCGTAATTTCTCTAGGCACTGTCCAGAGTCTTACTAGCATATTGGATAACATTTAATTTCTTATCAACTCTTTGTCCTAGAACAACCCCTACAGCATAATCACTAGCATCACACATAATTTCAAAAGGTAAGTTCCAATCAGGTGGCTGAACGAAAGGTGCAGAAATCAAGGCTTTCTTAAGTATTTCAAATGCTTCTACACAATCATCATCAAAGACAAATGGGACATCTTTTTGTAATAGATTAGTCAGAGGCCTAGAAGTTTTAGGAAAGTCCTTAATGAACCTCCTATGAAAACTGGCATGACCAAGGAAACTTCTTATACCTTTGATGTCCTTAGGACATGGCATCTTTTCAATAGCATCTACCTTAGCTTTATCAACTTCAATACATCTTTCAGAAATTTTATGCCCCAACACAATACCTTCATTAACCATAAAGTGGCACTTCTCCCAATTCAAGACAAGATTAGTTTCTTGACATCTCTGCAAAACTCGATCAAGGTTGCTTAAGCAATCATCAAAGGAAGTTCCATATATGGAGAAATCATCCATGAAAACCTCAACAATCTTTTCAAAAAAGTCAGAGAATATAGTAGTCATCCATCTTTGAAAGGTATCTGGTGCATTGCATAAACCAAAAGGCATACGTCTATAAGCAAAGGTACCGAAAGGGCAAGTAAAAGTTGTCTTTTCTTGATCCTCTTTTGACACGGGTATTTGAGAGAAACCAGAATAACCATCTAGAAAGAAACAATCTGTATGTTTGGATAATCTTTCTAGCATTTGATCAACAAAAGTTAAAGGGTAATGATCCTTTTTAGTAGCTTTATTTAATTTGCGGAAATCAATTACCATTCTATAACCTGTAACAATTCTTTGTGGGATCAATTCATCTTTATCATTAGGAACAACAGTAATACCTCCCTTCTTAGGGACACAATGGACAAGACATACCCACTGACTATCAGCAACGGGATATACCTGCCTCCATAAGCTTTAGTATTTCTTTTCTTACCACTTCTTTCATCTTAGGATTTAACCGTCGTTGGTGATCAACAACCGGTTTTGCGCCTTTCTCCAATTTTATTTTGTGCTGGCATAGAGTGGGAGTAATGCCCATAAGATCATCAAGAGTATATCCAATAGCAGCACAGTGCTTCTTCAGAGTTTTCAATAATTTCTTTTCTTCATGGTCTGAAAGGTTAGCACTTATAATAACATGATATATCTCTTTCTCATCAAGATAAGCATATTTAAGAGTATCAGGTAAAGGTTTAAGCTCAAACACGGGATCACCCTTGGGTGGAGGAGCATCCCCTAGGATTTCAATAGAGAAGTTGTGTTTGAAAAAAGGTCCCTATTCAAAGAATACTTCATCTATTTCCCTTCTTTCATTGATAAACATATCATTTCATGGTCTAGCAAATATTGTTCTAAAGGATCATTAGGAGGCACGGCAATAGAAACAAGACCAATAATTTCATCTTTACTAGGTAATTCTTTATCGGGGTTGTCTACGAAATTTAGAAAAATTAAACTCAGGAGACATATCCCCCAAACCAATAGTAACAACATCCTTTTTGTAATCTATCCTAGCATTAACAGTATTCAAGAAGGGTCTACCAAATATAGTGGGACAAGAGTTATCTTGTGGGGAACCAAGAACAAGAAAATCTGCAGGATATTTAACATTCCCACACAAGACTTCAACATCTCTAACAATCCCAACTGGTGAAATAGTGTCTCTATTGGCAAGCTTAATTGTAACATAAATTTCCTCTATCTCAGCAGGTGCAATATCATGCATAATTTCGTTATATAAGGAATGAGGTATTGCACTTGCACTAGCACCCATAGCACATAAGCCATGATAGCAATGATATCCTATTTTAATAGAAATAACAGGCATGCCTACAACAGGTCTATGTTTATTTTTGGTGTCAGGTCTAGCAATTCTAGCAGCTTCATCACAAAAGTAAATAACATGCCCATCAATATTATTGGCCAAAAGATCTTTAACCATAGCGACACTAGGTTGAACTTTCATTTGCTCAGAGGGTGTAGGTGTTCTTGTATTACTCTTACAAACCATAGTTGAAGCTTTAGCATGATCCTTTATTCTAACAGGGAATGGTGGTTTCTCAATATAAGCAGTAGGAACAACAGAATCATTATAAGTGATAGTATTTTCTTCAACTTTAATAGGTGCAACTACTTTTACTTCAATGGGAGGATTATATTTAAACCACTTCTCCTTAGGGAGATCAACATGAGTAGCAAAGGATTCACAGAAAGAAGCTACTATCTCAGAGTCAACTCCATATTTAGTGCTAACTTCACGGAAAGCATCGGTATCCTGTCAGGACCCCGATCCTAAGTCACACTGATCTAGCATGTAACACATCATATCACTTTGTGGCCTCACGCACGGTATTCCCACGGGTGCCACCTTACCTGGCCCGGGACCGTTTGCGCCTTTTGGCTCTCGTATATGATAGTGTCGCTAGCATCCATATGACAAAGAACCCGGGCCGACATGGCTAGTCGTGAACCCAAAGCGGCACTAACCCATGGGGACAGCCATACATGAATACACCTCGAGCATGTCGGTCAGCAGCGTGTGAATCCGGGCTGTAGCACTAGGCTAACAGGACTCCGGTAACCTGGGCTGTAGCAGGCTAGGCAGGACTCCGGATGTCACCGCGTGACATTTCCCCGAAGGGACAGACACAAGAACGAAGTGAAACACATGTCGACCAGTCAAGTGTCCTGAGCAGTAGTGCTGGGCTAGCAGGACTCCGGTGAACCGGGCTGTAGCGGACTACTATGGCTCAAGGAAGCACTAGACTACATTTCCCCATAAGAGAGGCTGCGGAGGATAAACAACTAGGTTGTCGGATCCCACACATACCAAGCATTTCAATCATACACACAATATGCTCGATATGTGTAAATACAACATGGCATCACAACAAGAGTCTACGAGTCAGGTATTTATTCATTAGGCTCCGAGGAGCGAGATATTACAAACAAGGGTCTCATGACCCAACATTCAGAGCATACAAGTCAAAGCACATGCGGAAGCTTAACATGTCTGAGTACAAACATCTACAAATGAAAAAGGCTGAGAAGCCTGACTATCTACCAGATCCTGCCGAGGGCACAAGATCGTAGCTGAGGTAACAAGCTAAACGTCGGAGTCCACACGGAACTACTAGAGAGACTGACGTCTCTCTGCAAAAACATAAAATAGGAAAACGTGAGTACAAATGTACGCAGCAAGAGTTACATCAGAACTATCTACATATGTATCAGTATCAACAAAGGGGGTGGTGGAGTTTGACTGCAGCAAGCCAGCTTTGACTCGGTGGTTATCCTGAACTACGATTGCAAGTAACTCTTTTGAGGTGGCGCACACGAGTCCACATATTCACCATACCAATACACCACTATGGATCCGCTCCCGTCTTCCTACGAGAACGCCATCCATAGCACTCATGCTTATCTTGCGCATTTTAGAGTATCCACTTTCACTTTTCTATGAACTATGCAAGGGGTCCAAGTTTCCATATCCGAGGAATCCGGCTATTCGAATAGATAATGATAACCCTGCAGGGGTGTACTTCTTCACACACGCTCTTGCCACTTACCACCATGTACACGTCATGTACCTCGGCAACCTTCAAGCGGAAGCCTGGTGTGGGAGTTGGCCACGACCTGACTAACCACACAAGTCGCTAGTCCAGGTTTATCGCCTATTCGGGTTCCATCCGCAAGGAGATCCGGCCGGGGTGTCGCTCACGGCCCCAAACGATGTGTACAGGGTTCCAAGCCCACCAAACGGGCGGCGCTTGGTCTACCCGGCCACGGTGCCTAGTCTGTCCCAAGCCCACCTGTACCGGGTGCCACTTGGTAGACTACTAACACTACCTACAAACACCAGAAACTAGTTGCAACTCCTGGACAGAGATCAGGTTGATTAATAAGTCGAGAGAGCATGGAGTGCCCGGAGCCCAATGTGTGGTAGTAACTGTTCATGGATCACAAACACAGAACTCAGTTCCTGAGGATGGCTGCAATGAGACAACCCACCATGTACTCCTACATGGCCTCTCACCGCTACCTTTACCAAATCGTGTTCACACACTTAGCTCTCAACAGTAGGACATGTTCACCACATTCCAATTCATTCACGATGAATCAGACCTGACTCAACTCTAAGCAGTAGTAGGCATGACAAAAAGCTTGAATGAGTAGGCACATCAGGGCTCAAAAAACTCCTACTCATGCTAGTGGGTTTCATCTATTTACTGTGGCAATGACAGGTCATGCAGAGGACAAGGGGTTCAACTACCGCATTATGTAATAGTTGAATCGTTGTTGTCCTAATGCAGTAAAAGAGAGCAGGAGCGAGAGAGTGGGATTGTATCGGAATGAACAAGGGGGTTTTGCTTGCCTGGCACTTCTGAAGATAATATAGTTCTTCATCGGTGTCATCGAACAATCGTCGGAGCGTCGTCTACTGAGAGGGGACAGTCACCGGCAAACAAAGGAGAAACACAATCAATACCATGAAACAATATGATGCATGAATGTGACATGGAAATATGCTGTTGATTGAGCTAATGCAACTAGCAACCAGATTAAATGAAGTTGGTTTGAACCAAAGGTTCAAATTCAAACTCCATATGTGGAAATTCAAATGCCATTTACATGATTTGTCCTAAATAGTAGCTATAAGTTGTTCTAACATGCATGAAAATGGTACAGATGGATAGATTGGATTTTTCTGATCATTTTTCATATATAATTTGTTTGATTTGGAGTTATGGTTGAATTTCTATGAATTTTAGAAGTTTGCATTAATTTGTGGAATTTCCTGAATAAGAATAATTCCAGAAAAAGAGTTATTGTGTCAGCATGACATAGGTGTGACGTCAGCAGGTCAACGGAGTGTGGTCCGCGTGTCGGCCAGGTCAAATCTGACCAGTGGGGTCCGCGTGTCGGTGTCACAGCTAATCAACGGAGTTAATTAGTGCTAAGTTAAATGCTAACCAAAGTTAATTAGGGCATGGCCCCACATGTCAGTGACTTAGCTGGTTAACTAAAAGTTAATTAGTACTAAACTAAATTAGAAGGGCTCTGGGCCTGGGGTGGCCGGAGTCAACGGCGGCGAGCTCGGTTGCGGCCGCCGGAGTTCGGGCGCCGATGAAAACGACGACACCGTGCACGGGAGGATCAACGGGTAGCACCTACGCGTTCTGCAGGCTCTCACAAAGCCAACGGACATATGAACGGGGCCAATTGGCCACCGGAGCCTCATCGGTGACGAGCTCGGGCGGTGGCGTGCTTCGGGCGTCATGGAAAAACGGAGCTACAACGAGCGCTAGGCCGCGGGGTTAGGGGGAAACGACGGTGCAGCTCACAGTGATCACGATGATGGGTTCGGCTTGCTCGGGGATGTCTTGTGGCTGGCGAATCAACAGCGGCGGCCCTCGGTGGCCGAGGAGGGGAACGGCAGAGCTGGCGGCGTCCAGGGGCTTCCGGCGCCTTACATCTTGGTGAGGAGGAAGAGGGGGACGAGGCGGAGCTCTCGAGCACGTTGGATGGGCGAGGGAGGGCCGGTGGCCGTGGTAATAGCAAGCGGCGGCGACGGCATGCTCGGCCATGGGGGGGAAGCAGAGGACCGGGGGGAAGGGGGGTCCAGAGAGCGAGGGAGAGGGAGAAAGTCCAGGGCGTCCAGGCGTTTCCACGACGAACGGCGAGGACGCAGGAGGCGTCGACAGCGCGAAGCAGGAGGTGGCCGCTCGGCGCGTGCGCTCGCTGTCCTGCCTCTGCCTACGTGTAGAGGTAGGGGACGACTGGCAGTTGCCAGTGGGCTAGGCCAGCTGGAGGACCTGGGCCAGGCCAGGTGAGCGCCAGGTAAAACCCTATGCTTTTCTTTCTGTTTTCTATTCTCTGTCTTTGTTTTTTTTGGATTTAGTAAAATACTAAACCACTTTATAAAATCCTAAAATAAATTGTGGACACTGTTGAAATGTTTTTCAACAGGCCTCAACCATTTTCAGAATTATTTGGGCAATTAAATATTTATAGTAGTTAAATGCCCAAATGCAAATACTTTATGGATTAATTCAAAAATCCAGATTGACCTAGAAAAATGTGCACCATTTTTGGCAGAGGTTCTGGACCAATTCAAAAATGATGAACTTTTCCAAAGGCATTTTGGGTTCATTGAAAATATTTTGAGGTTGAACCTATTTGAGTTATTCTGGTGCTAGGGTTTATCATCCCATTTCATATTTCAAAATGAATTTAAACATGATGCATGGAGTCTCACAGATGCAAATAACTACAAGCAATTCTAGGGCTGTGACAGCTCACCCCCACTAAACAAGAATCTCGTCCCGAGATTCAAGACATGAGGTAAGAAGACAGAGGGGACACAAAGCTAACCCGATCTTCATGATCCAATTGCTCCTCTCGAGGATGTTGATTCATTGCATCATCTTGATCTCGATGTCTTGCTTTGCGAACTTCATTCAATATGACCATTGAGAAGAAATGGAGAATTTTAGAAGAACTGATCTTCTTGAGGTTCGAGTAACTTAGGATCATCTTGATGATCATAAGATCAACTCATGTAATGAGACGTAGAAACGTTCTCTAGAGCTGAGAGGCAAAACATGTATCAGGAGGGACGGAAGAACAATTTGACGAGGGTTTCAAAGTAGCGAGGAAACAATTACCATGATCCCATAACGGGGCACCTTGGGAGAGGTGACTCGTAGAATTATTCCCTTAAGTGGCAAAAAGAATTACTTTTGATACAAAGATCATTGAAACTTTCTATACCAACCTAAGAAAATTCACAACAACATTTGGTGGAGTAAGAAGGGATGGCATACCCAGACTAGAACAGATGATGTGGACTACCTTGTTGAAGACAACGCAATGGATGATTTTGCTTATCATCGGAAATGGATGGGACCCATGGTAGGACCACTTTTGAGGATGATCCAGAACAAGAATTACTAAGAAGGCAGCCCTCAGTGAAAGGGCACAAAGACGGTGCAAGCTAGGAACAAAATGCAAATGTTGGAATGTTCCAACCATCATATCTGCCTGAGATTCAGATCCGATTGGTGATAGGATACTTCAGACTCAGTATGTCTGAAAAGAAAGTTTGCAACACAAATCGACAAGATGACATTACGAGATTCTCAGGAAATGAACTACGATAACAAGCTCCAAAACATGAGCTGGTTCTGCTACAAACATGTGAACATGCTGTCCCAGACAAGCATGGCCACGTAGTGGTCTTATATTAAACACTACCAAGTTCAGGTGGGGAACCATCATCGAGGATGTCGGAGTCTTGTGCATGAACTAGTATTCTCACAACAACTCCTTTTCCTTGAACAAATCAATCAGTGGCTTGGGGTCCTAGGGAATACATATGGGATGAAGATGACCAGTCTATCAGACCATAGAATACTTCGCACATGCATGACTGACTTGGGATGATTCCAGAGGAAGCAAAGAACAAGCTTTCTCGAATTCACGGCGGCAACTTGCATCGATTGCATGTGAACTTAGAGGAAGTCACTCCTTCCATCCAAACGTATACCTCATGAGCGGAACATGAAGGCAATGCTTACAAAGTATCCAATACTAGTGTAATGTTCAACATGAATCATGGGGGAGACAAAATGCTGCTGATGGGCTCAACAACAACTCATCGGAATTTCTATATCACTGGCCTTCCACCATCATGTGAACACGGTGATAGTATTGGTCAGACCAAAAGATGTAATGGTGTATGCTCGAGGGATCAACCACGAGTAAGACAGCATTACGAACATTGTTGATTCTGATTTGACTTGACGATAGCCCATACTCAAGTCAAAGTTTTGACAAGACAATAGATCCAACAACTGATCACGAGGACCAATTGGTGAAGATATCATCTTTCTTCAACACACACACAAAGATATCCCTTCAGAAAGAACCAAATTCGGCAGAGCTTTTATCTTCCAACTCTTCAAGTTGTTGTTTAGCTTAACCAACTAGTTCAGGGGTATCCGACATAGATTCTTGGAGAATGGATGGTTTAGAGAAAAAACCAACATGATCACGAACTCAACATAGCGATCAGGGAACAACCTGGTAAAACTTCCGAGAGGATATTCGGAAAATCACGAACCACCGATATGTTATTAAGCTCGAGAACAATCTTGCTTTTCAGGGCAAGATGATATGATCAAGGAGCGAGGGATTGTCACAATCCTAACTCATTGGTCGATGAGTGCACCCGGAAATATGGACTAGGTAGCACGATCAGTTCTAGGATGGTGATTGGATATCCAACATGATAAGAATGATATTATTGTCTGTTAACTACCAAGCAACATGGTTGCTAGGAGTATTGATTTCACACATCATGGTTCACTTGTCGGCATTCCAGTTGCGACAACACGGGACCGAGGAATGAAAAATGATGGCAAGAAGTATCACTGCGTCAAGAATTCATGAGAGATGCTGCAATTCTCATGACAATCCTGACATAAAGGGGGTAATACTCCGAGGTAGAACAGAACAAAAGCTGGATTGGCATTTTGATCTGCGGAATACAACTACTTTGACCAGTCCAAGAAATGGATGAGGTGCTAGAGTTTGTTTCTCCTAGTCATTCTGGAATAGAACGACTTGACGGACTACAACAATAATAGGCATCGATGAGCATGAATGCATGACATGCTTTTGACTATCAAATGATAGACGGAGATCAGGATAACAGCTAAAGAGGGACAACTCAAAGGAACATATCACTTTCTGAGTTGGATGCATAGATTAGTATGTCGAACAAAGCTCAACATATTTCTTCCGGATAACCCACGCAGAAAGGTAGAACTGGCAGAGTCACAACATAGAATCGAGAACTCATCAAGAGCACTCTAGATGTAATCTTTTGGTTCATCGAGGAACTTCTGCCATAAGCGGTTCATAGTATTTGGAAGAAGGAAATACCACAGACCTCGAGGGCTATCGCAAAGTTACTAATATCCTAAAGGAACTAGCAAACACTATAAACAAGAGGTAAGTAGGGTGAATCTCGGGTTCAAGAACCCAGGAATAGAATACCTACTACTAAATGGCATCACGGGATGCTTTCGAGAACGATGGCCAGAATCATCACACTAGGAATATAAAACATTGCTAGACTACTAGGTGATCCTCTAAGACACCTAGGGTCATAATACTAGTCCCAACATATATGTCAAGGCAAGGAGTACCTCAACAGACGATTAGTGTACTTATTCCAACCAAAAGGACATCGGGAACAGGAAGGAAGAATTTGCAAATGCATCAGATAGTTTAGAAACCTGGGATGACTCGGAGAACATAACGGCTGTAAATGCTAAGAATAATTTGAGACATCTTGCAAAACAGTGGCATAACCACTCAGAAGCACAATATCAAGGTTCCAAGACCAACTATGAACACACGGAAGTAGTAGAAACTGAACTGGGGCTTAAATCCAACAATCTTATAAGTCTATGGATTAGTAACACGTCATCCTGATAGATAGATGAGAAGCCTAGTTCTTAATCCCCGTAGAAAAGAAGAGGATGACTCAGATCAGAAGGGCATAAGGTAAAGGAGTAAAAAGAGCCTTACGTTACCTTCCACAATCAATTCCCTTATATAAATAAAGCATTTCTAGACTCAAATTCGACCGGTCTGGCTTGGTAATCCTACAGGCAGTCAGTCTCTGATACCAAAGCTGTCAAGACCACGATCCTAAGTCACACCGATCTAGCATGTAACCCATCATATCACTTTGCGGCCTCACGCACGGTATTCCCACGGGTGCCACCTTACCTGGCCCGGGACCATTTGCGCCTTTTGGCTCACGTATATGATAGTGTCGCTAGCATCCATATGACAAAGAACCCAGGCCGACATGGCTAGTCGTGAACCCAAAGCGGCACTAACCCATGGGGACAGGCATACATGAATCAACCTCGAGCATGTCAGTCAGCAGCGTGTGAATCCGGGCTGTAGCACTGGGCTAATAGGACTCCGGTAACCCGGGTTGTAGCAGGCTAGGCAGGACTCCGGATGTCACCGCGTGACATTTCCCCGAAGGGACAGACACATCAACGAAGTGAAACACATGCCGGCCAGTCAAGTGTCCTGAGCAGTAGTGTTGGGCTAGCAGGACTCCGGTGAACCGGGCTGTAGCGGACTACTATGGCTCAAGGAAGCACTAGACTACATTTCACCATAAGAGAGGCTGCCGAGGATAAACAACTAGGTTGTCGGATGCCACACATACCAAGCATTTCAATCATACACACAATATGCTCGATATGTGTAAATACAACATGGCATCACAACAAGACTCTACGACTCAAGTATTTATTCATTAGGCTCCGAGGAGCGAGATATTACAAACAAGGGTCTCATGACCCAACATTCAGAGCATACAAGTCAAAGCACATGCGGAAGCTTAACATGTCTGAGTACAGACATCTACAAATGAAAAAGCCTGAGAAGCCTGACTATCTACCAGATCCTGCCGAGGGCACAAGATCGTAGCTGAGGTAACAAGCTAAACGTCGGAGTCCACACAGAACTACTAGCGAGACTGACGTCTCTCTGCAAAAACATAAAATAGGAAAACGTGAGTACAAATGTACCCAGCAAGACTTACATCAGAACTATCTACATATGTATCAGTATCAACAAAGGGGTTGGTGGAGTTTGACTGCAGCAAGCCAGCTTTGACTCGGTGGTTATCCTGAACTACGACTGCAAGTACCTCTTTTGAGGTGGCGCACACGAGTCCACATATTGACCATACTAATACACCACTATGGATCCGCTCCCGTCTTCTTACGAGAACGCCATCCATAGCACTCACGCTTATCTTGCGCATTTTAGAGTATCCATTTTCACTTGTCTGTGAACTATGCAAGGGGTCCAAGTTTCCATATCCGAGGAATCCAGCTATTCGAATAGATAATGATAACCCTGCAGGGGTGTACTTCTTCACACACGCTCTCGCCACTTACCACCATGTACACGTCATGTACCTCGGCAACCTTCAAGCGGAAGCCTGGCGAGGGAGTCGGCCACGACCTGACTAACCACACAAGTCTCTAGTCCAGGTTTATCGCCTATTCGGGTTCCATCCGCAAGGAGATCCGGCCGGGGTGTCGCTCACGGCCCCAAACGATGTGTACAGGGTTCCAAGCCCACCAAACGGGCGGCGCTTGGTCTACCCGGCCACGGTGCCTAGTCTTTCCCAAGCCCACCTGTACCGGGTACCACTTGGTAGACTACTAACACTACCTACAAACACCAGAAACTAGTTGCAACTCCTGGACAGAGATCAGGTTGATTAATAAGTCGAGAGAGCTTGGAGTGCCCGGAGCCCAATGTGTGGTAGTAACTGTTCATGGATCACAAACACAGAACTCAGTTCCTAAGGACGGCTGCAATGAGACAACCCACCATGTACTCCTACATGGCCTCTCACCGCTACCTTTACCAAATCATGTTCACACACTTAGCTCTCAATAGTAGGACATGTTCACCACATTCCAATTCATTCCCGATGAATCAGACCCGACTCAACTCTAAGCAGTAGCAGGCATGACAACAAGCATGAATGAGTAGGCACATCAGGGCTCAAACAACTCCTACTCATGCTAGTGGGTTTCATCTATTTACTGTGGCAATGACAGGTCATGCAGAGGATAAGGGGTTCATCTACCGCAGCATGTAACAGTTGAATCGTTGTTGTCCTAATGCAGTAAAACAGAGCAGGAGCAAGAGAGTGGGATTGTATCGGAATGAACAAGGGGGTTTTGCTTGCCTGGCACTTCTGAAGATAATATAGTTCTTCATCGGTGTCATCGAACAATCGTCGGAGCGTCGTCTACTGAGAGGGGACAGTCACTAGTAAACAAAGGAGAAACACAATCAATGCCATGAAACAATATGATGCATGAATGTGACATGGCAATATGCTGTTGATTGAGCTAATGCAACTAGCAACCAGATTAAATGAAGTTGGTTTGAACCAAAGGTTCAAATTCAAACTCCATATGTGGAAATTCAAATGCCATTTACATGATTTGTCCTAAAAAGTAGCTATAAGTTGTTCTAACATGCATGAAAATGGTACAGATGGATAGCTTGGATTTTTCTGATCATTTTTCATATATAATTTGTTTGATTTGGAGTTATGGTTGAATTTCTATGAATTTTAGAAGTTTGCATTAATTTCTGGAATTTCCTGAATAAGAATAATTCCAAAAAAAGAGTTATTGCGTCAGCATGACATAGGTGTGACTTCAGCAGGACAACGGAGTGTGGTCCGCGTGTCGGCCTGGTCAAATCTGACCAGTGGGGTCCGCGTGTCGGTGTCACAGCTAATCAACGGAGTTAATTAGTGCTAAGTTAAATGCTAACCAAAGTTAATTAGGGCGTGGGCCCACATGTCAATGACTTAGCTGGTTAACTAAAAGTTAATTAGTACTAAACTAAATTAGCAGGGCTCTGGGTCCACTTGTCCGGACCCATGGGAGGTCAACCCCCTAGTCAGCTAGGTCAAACTCGCCGGCGGCTTGTCGCCGGCGACGACAGAAATGGCGGGGCGGCTCGGGAATGCGATATAGGGAACCATTCGAGGCGCCGTTGGGCTCTACGGAAAGCTGACGTAATGGCGCGTTGGATGGTGGTGGTCTCCGGGCCTGGGGTGGCCGGAGTCGACGGCGGCGAGCTCGGTTGCGGCCGCCGGAGTTCGGGCGCCGATGAAAATGACGACACCGTGCACGGGAGGATCAACGGGTAGCACCTACGCGTTCTGCAGGCTCTCACAAAGCCAACGGACATATGAACGGGGCCGATTGGCCACCGGAGCCTCGTCGGTGACGAGCTCGGGCGGTGGCGTGCTTCGGGCGTCATGGAAAAACGGATCTACAACGAGCGCTAGGCCGCGGGGTTAGGGGGAAACGACGGTGCAGCTCACAGTGATCACGATGATGGGTTCGGCTTGCTCGGGGATGTCTTGTGGCTGGCGAATCAACAGCGGCGGCCCTCGGTGGCCGAGGAGGGGAACGGCAGAGCTGGCGGCGTCCAGGGGCTTCCGGCGCCTTACATCTTGGTGAGGAGGAAGAGGGGGACGAGGCGGAGCTCTCGAGCACGTTGGATGGGCGAGGGAGGGCCGGTGGCCGTGGTAATAGCAAGCGGCGGCGACGGCATGCTCGGCCATGGGGGGGAAGCAGAGGACCGGGGGGAAGGGGGGTCCAGAGAGCGAGGGAGAGGGAGAAAGTCCAGGGCGTCCAGGCGTTTCCACGACGAACGGCGAGGACGCAGGAGGCGTCGACAGCGCGAAGCAGGAGGTGGCCGCTCGGCGCGTGCGCTTGCTGTCCTGCCTCTGCCTACTTGCAGAGGTAGGGGAAGAATGGCAGTTGCCAGTGGGCTGGGCTGGCTGGAGGACCTGGGCCAGGCCAGGTGAGCGCCAGGTAAAACCCTATGCTTTTCTTTCTGTTTTCTATTCTCTGTCTTTGTTTTTTTTTGGATTTAGTAAAATACTAAACCACTTTATAAAATCCTAAAATAAATTGTGGACACTGTTGAAATGTTTTTCAACAGCCCGCAACCATTTTCAGAATTATTTGGGAAATTAAAATATTTATAGTAGTTAAATGCCCAAATGCAAATACTTTATGGATTAATTCAAAAATCCAGATTGACCTAGAAAACTGTGCACCATTTTTGGCAGAGGTTCTGGACCAATTCAAAAATGATGAACTTTTCCAACGGCATTTTGGGTTCATTGAAAATATTTTGAGGTTGAACCTATTTGAGTTATTCTGGTGCTAGGGTTTATCATCCCCATTTCATATTTCAAAATGAATTTAAACATGATGCATGGAGTCTCACAGATGCAACTAACTACAAGCAATTCTAGGGCTGTGAGATATCCATAAAAGATTTAGCACAATCAAACTTAGGTATTATAGCTGACTCCTTACCTTCATCGAGATCCCAATCTTTGGAGTTACGTTTAATTATTTCCAATAAATCCCATTTGAATGCAGTAGTGTTCATCATAAAATAGCTAGTACAAGAAGTATCGAGCATGGAGAAATTTTCGAGAGAAAGCCGAGCATAAATTTTTTTGATTAATAATTTCTCTTGAGAGCTCATGCTCGGGGCATGAATATAACATTGACTTAAGCCTCCCCCAAGCTTGAGCGATGGTTTCTCCTTCGCGAGGCCAAAACTTATATATATAATTATGATCACGATGAACAAGATGCATAGGATAAAACTTCTAATGAAATTCCAATTTCAATCGGTTGTAGTTCCATGATCCCATATCATCACATAGCCTAAACCATGTCAATGCCTTTCCCTTCAAAGATAAAAGAAATAAATTCTTCTTGATAACATCCTCAGGCATAGCTACAAGCTTAAATAATCCACAAACTTCATCCACATAGATTAGGTGCAAATCGGGATGCAATGTTCCATCTCCTGTAAAAGGTTTAGCTAGCAGTTTCTCTGTCATACCCGAAGGAATTTCAAAATAAAAATTTTCAGTAGGTTCAGTAGGTTGAGGAGCAAGTCTTTTCTCTACTGGTCGGGGTGAAAGATACCCGAACAAGCCCCTCAAAGGATTATGTTCCATAGTAACAAGTGACAGTAAATTTCCGCACACTATATAAATTTTTCCTTACCAAATTCCACCTACCAAAGGCGCTTCACTCCCCGGCAACGGCGCCAGGAAAGTGTCTTGATGACCCATAGGTATAGGGGATCTATCATAGTCCTTTCGATAAGTAAGACTGTCAAACGCAACGAGGAGCAGAAGGAAATGATAAGAAGTTTTCAGTAAGGTATTCTCTTCAAGCACTGAAATTATCGGTAACAGATAGTTTTGTGATAAGGTAATTTGTAACGGGTAAAAAGTAATGAAAGTAAATAAGGTGCAGCAAGATGGCCCAATCCTCTTTGTAGCAAAGGACAAGCCTGGACAAAGTCTTATACAAAGGAAAGCGCTCCTGAGGACACATGGGAATTATCGTCAAGCTAGTTTTCATCACGTTCATATGATTTGCGTTCGATACTTTGATAATTTGATATCTGGGTGGACCGGTGCTTGGGTACTGCCCTTCCTTGGAAAAGCATCCCACTTATGATTAACCACTCTTGCAAGCATCCGCAACTACAAAAGAAGTATTAAGGTAAACCTAACCATAGCATGAAACATATGGATCCAAATCAGCCCCTTATGAAGCAACTCATAAACTAGGGTTAAACTTCTGTCACTCTAGCAACCCATCATCTACTTATTACTCTCCAATGCCTTCCTCTAGGCCAAAACAATGGTCAAGTGTCATGTAGTCAACATTCACATGACACCACGGCGAGGAAAGACAACATACATCTCATCAAAATATAGAACGAATACCGAATTCACATGACTACTTATAGCAAGACTTCTCCCATGTCCTCAGGAACAAACGTAACTACTCACGAATCATATTCATATTCATAATCAGATGGGTATTAATATGCATAAAGGATCTGAACATATGATGTTCCACGGAATAAACCAACTAGCATCAACTACAAGGAGTAATCAACACTATTAGCAACCCACAGGTACCAATCTGAGGTTTTGAGACAAAGATTGGATACAAGAGATGAACTAGGGTTTGAGATGAGATGGTGCTGGTGAAGATGTTGATGGAGATTGACCCCCTCCCAATGAGAGGATCGATGATGATGACAGTGGTGATGATTTCCCCCTCCCGGAGGGAAGTTTCCCCGGCAGAACAGCTCCACCGGAGCCCTAGATTGGTTCCGCCAAGGTTCCGCCTCGTGGCGGCGGTGTTTCATCCCGTGAGCTAGCTTATGATTTTTTCTAGGGAAAATACCTCATATAGTAGAAGATGGCCACCGGAGGCCTGCTAGGGTGCCCACGAGGCAGGGGGTGCACCCCCCACCCTCGTGGATGGTGGGTGGCCCCCCTCTGGTACATCCTTCTCCCAATATTTTTTATATATTCTGAAACATGCTCCCGTGAAGTTTCAGGACTTTTGGAGTTGTGCAGAATAGGTCTCTAATATTTCCTTCTTTTCCAGCCCAGAATTCCACCTGCCGGTATTCCCCCTCTTCATGTAAACCTTGTAAAATAAGAGAGAATAGGCATAAGTATTGTGACATAATGTGTAATAACAGCCCATAATGCAATAAATATCGATATAAAAGCATGATGCAAAAATGGACGTATCAGTGCTTTGTAGTGGCTTCGATCTTACGGTGCTTGATCCCAGTGACAGAAGGGGAACCGACACGTATGTATCGTTGCTACTAAGAATAAAATGATGGGGTCCATCTCTACATAGATAGATCCTGTCTACATATTGTCATCGTTCTTATTGCATTACTCCGCTTCTCCATGAACATAATACACAAGATGCATGTTGGATATCGGTCGATGTTTGGACTAATAGTTGTACATGCTGGCATGAGTTGGTCTACTAACTTGGATGTGATTCCTATATAATGATCATTCATAGGATATCGTCATGAGTATTTCAAGTTCTATCAATTGCCCAACATTAATTTGTTTACCCACCATTTGCTATTTTTCTCGAGAGAAGCCACTAGTGAAACCTACAGCCTTTGGGTCTCTTTCTCATATCATTTGCCTCCGCGATCTATTTTATTTGCCTTTTATTTCCAGAGCTACTAAACCAAAAATACAAAAATAACTTGCTGCAATTTATTTTATTTGGTGTTCGGTCTATCAATATTTACAACTCTCTCATGTCCGTTTGCGAATTTCTGGCGCCGCTATCCGAAAGGGATTGACAACCCTTTTACACGTCGGGTTGCGAGTTGTTGTTATTTGTGTGCAGGTGATGTTTACGTTGTGTTGCTTAGTTCTCCTACTGGTTCGATAACCTTGGTTTTACATCTGAGGGAAATACCTACCGTCGTTGTGCTGCATCATCCCTTCCTCTTTGGGGAAATACCGACATAGCTTCAAGCGACATCAGTAGGGCCTAATAAGTGCACATGTGAGGGTTGCTGAAGAGGGTGGTCTCTTGAAGTCTTCTTTGCTTCTTCATTAGCCTTGATTCTAGGTCAGTTTCTGGTTTCTCCCCGCGTCATGTAATGCCAATAGTGGTGGGGCCGCCCCTGTAATGGCTCGTGAATGAATTTAACACAAAGGGTAGAAACTTCCAATTCACTCTTCCCACCATGCCCTTATCCTTGGTCGTGTACACTTCATGCATCACGCGGGGCAGGTAACGGAGGCGCATGGTGCGGGAGAGCATCATGGTGAGGTTCCGGTTGTCTTGAATTGGCGGAGGAGGGAGGTGGCCGCCTGTTGAGGGAGTAGCCCCCTCCTCACCCCGCCAATAAAAAGGGAGGGGAAGAGGAGGGTGTAGTCATCCATCTTTGCATTCCTCCTCTTCTTATCTTCTGCTTCCGCTGGCGATGTCGAAGGGAAGAGCCTGGGGCCACCCCCTGGCTCTTGGTTGGGGCTAATGTTGCTGCATTCTGGCGTTGATGCTCGGGGAGTGAGCCTGGTCCTTGGTGTGATGAATCTCTTGGTTCCTTCGAGGCTTTGACGGGAGGCGGGGCTAGAGATCATTGGTAATCCCAGCACTGCCCCTCCCGGAGACCTTTGGGCTGATGTCGTCGAGCGGCGCGCCTTCCTGCCCGCCAAGGTGGGGAGCGGTGCGCCTCCAGTCCCCTAGCCATCTTGGCCGCTCGCCTTTTCCTCGGGGAAGGTGTCGGGCTGGAGTCTCGGCCTTCCCTTGGAGCGGTGTTGATGAAGACGAAGCCACGGGAGAAGGAGAAGACAGGATGTAGGCCACCCAGTAGGAGCACGACTGCATCAATGCATTCGTCTCGTACTAGCAACCCGCTGCCTACTTGTCTGGCTCTGCCCCTCTTTCCCCGGCACCGTCATCACCATTTTCTCGGTTGCCTGGGAAAGGCTCATTCCACTGGTACTGCCACCTCCCCCAAGGGGTCTTCTGGCTGGGCACCGGCGTCCTCCTCTGCTGGAGCCCGTGCTGGAGCCCCCTGTTTAGCCCTGGAGGCGGTGACCAGGGGGCTGTCGAGGTGCTCCGCACATCTTCTTATTCACAGCCTTGCCACTCCCGATCTTGTCAGCCTATGTTGGGCAGTCCTTGACAGGATCGGGGTGGCGTTGTGCTTGTGCATGTCTCGCTCTCCCTCTCTTCCCACCGTACTACCTAGGACAAGAGGGACAGGGATAGGAGTTTACGGAGCACCTATCTTTTTTCAATCTTAAACATGTGGGTGACTGCCAAATATTAATTCAAATAACGTAATCTCTCCAGTCCATGTCTATGTTCTATAATGCTTGTACTTGTATTACCATATTAATGAAAAGATGAGTGTTGCCGGGAACCCATGCATGTGTATGTCCATGGAGAGGTGAGATGCCTCTTTAATGTAAATAAACGAGTTTTTCCCCGGCAGGCTATCTTGTTGGTACCCTTCTTGTCTGCCGAAGAGCGCGTTTGCCGGGGAATAGATAAAGGGAGCAGCCCCCCGCTAACTCCTTTTTACAAAAGCCACAGTGACCATCCTGACCGAAACAACGTTCGAGTCATGGATGGGAGCACCTATGTCTGAAAAGAGAGGTGATGTTTTCTCATGCAAAGTCATAGCTTTACAGAACACTAATGGATAGGAGGTGGAACTCATCTGCTTGGCTCATCGGGGACCATAGTGTCGGGCAATTTTCACACTCCTTGTCGAAGCCAAGTTCGCGACAGGAACCTGCAACTTCATGTAGGTGAGAATGAATGCATGATGCGATCCTATCTATATGCATATGCAAATGCTCATGAAATGCTTATGCAGTGATCTTGGAATGCTCATGCATGCACGCAATCTTGGTCGATGCCCCCCACAACGCTTCTTTATTTTCTCTTGCACGGGACCATCGCCCCAGCTTTGTACAAGGGGTTACATGCAGCTAAGGCAAGTCCCTATACAAAAGGGTGGCTGCTGGGCAGGGCCCAACAGTCGCGCCTTACGGGTAGAACTTGCGGAGATGCTCAATATTCCATGAGTTTTGCAACTGAGTGCCATCTCCGGTGTCCAGACAGACTGCGCAGTTCTGGTGACTCATACTACCCGGTAAGGGCCTTCCCACTTCAATGTTAACTTGTGTGTACCCTTGGTGGACTGAATGCGTCTAAGGACAAGGTCACCTTCCTCAAAACACCGGGCATGAACCCTGCAGCTATGATAGCGACACACAGCTTGCTAGTAGTGTGCAGCATGCGTAGCAGCTCGGAGACAGCTCTCCTTGAATAGAACAACATCGTCACACCGGTGCTGATCTTGCGCTACTTCATCGTAGGCAAGCACTCGAGGTGACCCGTAAATGAGTTCTATGGGGATAACTGCTTCTACCCATAGACCAGGGAGAAGGGAGTCTGCCCGGTAGCTCAGTTTGGTGTCGTTCTGAGGAACCAGAGAACTACTGGCAGCATGATCCACTGCCTGCCGCGCTTCTACAACGTATTAAAATTTCTTGTCTTGAGTCCATGCAGCACTTCAGCGTTCGCCCTCTCAGCTTGTCCATTGCTCCGGGGGTGTGCCACAGAGGCTAATGAGATCTTGCATCCGAGGGCATGAACGTATTGCATGAAGGCGCGGCTCGTGAACTGGGTGCCGTTTTCGGTGACAATCCTTGCCGGAACTTGATAGCTGACTGAGCAGTCACATTTCTCACGGCTGTCACTGCCAGCCGTTTTGTAAACTTGTCGATGGCAACGAACAAGAAATCAAAGCCCCCAATTGCTCGGGGGAAGGGGCCGAGGATATCGAGCCCCCAGACCGAAAATGGCCATGATAAACGGATTGTTTGAAGAGCTTGGGCAGGCAGGTGTGTTTTCTTGGAATGGAACTAACAGGCTTCACATGTCGTGACTAGCTCGACCCTATCTTGGAGTGCTTTGGGCCAATAGAATCCTTGCCATAATGCTTTCCCAACTAATGCCCTTGATCGAATGTGGGAGCCACACATTCCTGTGTGAATGCCAGCCAGAAGTTCCTTTCCTTCTTCCCGTCAGACACACTTCAATTTCACACCGTTGGGCCTCCTTCTGTACAGAGTGTCATCGACAAACTGGTACATACTTGCCCTCCGGGCTACTCTCTCAGCTTCATCTTGGTCAATGGGAAGCTCTCTGCTTTGGAGGAAGTGGACAATGTAACTTTCCCAAGTTGGAGCCTGGGGCTCGACAACGAGGACTAGCGGCACCTCCTCTGCTGTGGGAGCACCTGCCTCGTTTGCGAGGTTCGTGGACCCGGCTAGAGGGGGTGGTCCGGCATGGTTGTGAGGAGTTGTTTCCTATAGGGTCTCTGCCGGGAGCGGACGGCTCTACCGGGAGAGGATTGCCGTAGTCCAACTTTCTATTCTTCCGAGCCATCGTTGCTAGGGATAAAGAGGGTTGAGTGAGGTGGAGAACAAAAGTTCCTGGTTCCACAGGTAGCTTCTGCGCAACACACTTTGACAGATGATCGGCTATGCTGTTTTCCGCACGGGGTACGTGCTCTGTTTGCAATCCGTCAAAGCACTCCTCCAATCTCCTCACTTCCTCGACGTATGCCTCCATCAATGTACTTTCATAATCATTGTTGACTTGTCTGACCACAAGATGTGAATCTCCTCGAATGATCAACTTCTTAATTTCCAATTAAGCTGCAATCCTGAGCCCGGCAAGAAGCCCTTCATACTCAGTTGTATTGTAGGTTACTTCTTCCCGGGCAAAATGCATTTGCACGACATACTCCAAGTGCTCTCCGGAGGGAGCAACAAGAAGCACGCCAGCTCTTGTACCTTGTAGGGAAAATGCACCATCAAAATACATAATCCATTCTTGAGGCGATTCCTTGTCAGGGATGACCATCTCTTTCACCTCCTCATCAGGGGTTGGCTTCCATTCTGCAATAAACTCTGGCAACACCCTGCTATGAATAGTTGATGTGCTTTCAAACCTCAAACCAAAGCTGGATAACTCCAAAGCCCACTCCACTATTCTTCCGGTAGCCTCAGGGTTTTGGAGTATCCTTTGCAACAGAAAACGAGTAACAACCATGATCTCATGGGCTTGGAAGTAGTGGTGAAGTTTCCTTGAGGCCATGATGAGACCAAATATCAACTTCTGCATGCGAGAGTACCTCGATATGGCCCCATGTAATAAGGAACTAACGAAGTACACTGTGCGCTACACCACCTTCCTCCTTGCAGCGTCCTTGGGGTTGCTCTCGTTGCCGTGCTCATTGCTATCCTGATCCTTCTCTAACTCTGCCAATCTCTGCTCACTTTCTGCCTCATCCACTTCTCTCTGTGATACCAAGGCCGCACTGACCACTTGGTTGGTCTCTGCCAAGTATAGGAACAATGACTCCTGGGGTTTGGGAGCAACCAAGGTAGGAACGGAGAATAAGTAAGCTTTCAACTCTTGTGAAGTTACATCTGCTTCTGGGTCCACCTCATAGGGCCAGTCTTCTTCAAAATCTTGAAGAATGGTAGGGCACGCTCAGAAAACTTGGAAATGAATCTACTTAGTGCGGCAACACATCCTGTCAGGCGCCTCACATCCTTAACTGTCCTTGGTGCCTAGATCTGCTCGATGGCGTTGATCTTTTCAAGGTTTGCTTCGATCACATGGCAGGATACAAAGAAACCAAGCAACTTGTCGAAGGGAACACCAAGTATACACTTCTCCGGGTTGAGATTTAGATTGTTCTTGCAGAGATTATCAAATGTCTCTTCCAAATCCCGAATAAGGGTGGACTTATCCTTGGTCTTAACCATGATGTCATCCATGAAGGCTTCTATGTTTTTGTGCAACTGTAGCTCAAAACCAATCTGGATTGCCCTTGCAAAAGTGGACCCGACACTCTTTAATCCGAATGGCATGCAGACAAAGCAGTACGTACCACAAGAAGTGATAAACGATACCTTCTCTTCGTCTTCCTTGGACATGAAGATCTGGTGATACCCAGAGTATGCATCCAGAAAGGAGAGCGAATCACAACCTAAAGAGGAATCCATGATCTGGTCGATGCGCGGGAAGGGAAATGGGTCTTTCGGGCAAGCCTTGTTGAGATCTGTGAAATCTATGCAAAGTCTCCACTTCCCGTTAGCCTTCCGGACTACCACTGGATTCACCAACCACGTGGGGTGCAATACTCCTCTGACCAAACTAGCTGCCTCTAGCTTCTTGATCTCTTTTTCAATAAAATGTTGCCTCTCCAGGGCCTGCTTCTGGACTTTCTGCTTGACAGGTCGGGCATGCGGGCAGACAACAAGGTGGTGCTCGATTACCTCCCTAGGAAAACCAAGGATATCACATGGTTGCAGGCAAACACATCAATATTCGCCCGCAAGAAGGCAACGAGTGTGCTTTCTTATTTGACATCGAGGGTGGCGCTGATAGTAAAAGTACCAGCCAGCCCTGACGGGACCTTCTTCACTTGGAGTGCAGCAACCTTGGATCTCTTGCTGCTAGTACACTACGGCATGTCATCAACTGGTTCCATGCACTCGGTGGGGGCACGCTTCCCGGACTCTTTGCCGAAATCCCTACAGTCTCTCTTCTTTCCTTTAATTTCCATGGCAGGGGCGGCGGTTGCCTCTGCCGCGACCGCGTCCCGATACTTCTTATCCACACAAATGATTGCATTCTTCTCATCTTAGGGGATTGTAATGACTCCTAGTGGCCCAGGCATCTTCAATGCGTTGTAGGCATAGTGTGATGCCACCACGAACAGGGCCGGGCGTCCAAGAATCACATTGTACGACAGGGGGAGATCAACCACATCAAACACAATCGTCTCTGTCTGGTAGTTTAGTTCTGCCCCAAACATTACTGGCAACGTGATCTTTCCCTTGGGATGGCCCCTGCCGGGATTAACTCCTTGAAACGTGCCGGTAACCTCTAGCTCTTCTTCTCCTATCTAAAGCTTGCTGATAACTGCCCGAGAAATCAGGTTCAACCCGACCCCACCGTCCACCAGCATCTTTGTGACCTTGAGGTTGAGGATTGTTGGAGAGACCAACAATGACAAACATCCTACCGTAGTGGTACGGCCAGGATGGTCCTCTTCGTCAAAGATGATTGGCGTACAAGACCATTTGAGCAGTTTCTGGGGCCTCTGGCGCTGGTTCTACGACATTGACCTCTCTTGCTGATCGTTTGAGCTAGCGGTGAGAGGGGTGTAGGCATGCACCTCTGTCAATGCACAGGGCGTCACTAGCCTTCTGAAACACCTGCTCACTGGTTTCCTCTTCATCCCCTTCATCACTATCATCATCGCATGTTTCCTTCTCTCGACCTATGGCGGGCTTTCCTTCGCTCAGAAAGGGTTTGCTGGGACGGCCTACGTCACCACCTCGGCTCTTACCGCCATCAACATTCTGATCGTTTTCCATATCTCGCTTCTCATACTCTACTTTCTATTTCTTGACAAGCTACTAGACCTGATAGCACTCTTGAAGGTCTTGGACCTTGGTCCGATGAATCTTGCAGTATGGCCCATCACGCTTCCCGAACTTCTTAGCGACGGCTGCTTCCCGGCAATCAGTGCATGCGGTAGCTTCCTTGCCGGGGACCTCAGCTTTGGCCTTCATGCCGGTACTAGGTGTACCCGATCCCTCAATGGTCATCACTGCTTTATCTCTCTGCTTCTTACTATGCTTCTTGCTCTTATTCTGACAGGTTGACGCATCATCTTCTTCTGAATCAACCAGTGTGTAAAGCTCTCTGGGTAACTTCCTTCCCTCTTCCATCCGAGCGCACTTATCCACCAGTGTGTAAAGCTCCTTCACAGTCTTGGGCAACGACATGCTCATCTTGGAACGAATACAACGGTTGAGCACATTGGACTGGAAGGCAGCTATTATGGCTGCCGGATGGATATTTGGGATATTCCTATGAACTTTGTTGAATCTGTGTAAATACTTACGGAGGGTTTCTCCTTCTTTCTGCTGGAGAAGCTGCAAATCGCTGGGCCTGGCGGGTTCCTGATGACCGCTAGTGAAAGCGCCAATGAACTCGTGGCACAGGATAGCCCATGATGAAATGGAGTTCTCTGGTAGGTGCATCAGCGAAGACCTCACATTGGACTTGAGAGCCAAAGGGAAGTACATGGCGAACACCTTCTCATCTCTTCCCCCAGCAGCCTAAACAACGATGGTGTAGATGCTCGAGAAATCTGCCTGGTTCAGCCTCCCATCATAGTTCTTAGGTATCTATGGCTTGAACATGCGAACAGATGACCAACGGACTTGCCACAACTCTCGTGTAAAGGCAGGGCAGCTAACCTCGAAAGGTAGGAACCCACCAACACCGAGCGCAGGCTCATCAACCTTGAGGCCGTCATACCCATCGGTCCGGCGGAGGTCATCGCGGCGTTGCTCGACGATGCGCACGTCTCCTCTCTGACTATCCTCTAGGGCTCGGTGGTCAGAAGAGGCCATCGAGACGTCATCTGGGTCTTGATTCCGTTGTGCTCGTACTGGCTGCCGCGACGGGGATTGCACCGTGGGGATGGCCCCTTCTATGCAGTCAGTAGCAAGAGTTGTTGCTGTTGCTTGGGGAGGTCGTGGCGGACCAACTCCCCATGAGCCCCCATCTTCGACCAAACCGAGCAGGCTTTGGATGGTGGCACGCCATTCGCCCATCTGCTCGGCCGCTGGCAGAAACCTCAGCAGGAGCTGAGCTCCCGCCATGGCCTTCGAAGCCGCACTTGGCATGGATGTTGATGAAGTCAATCGTACCATCGATGGGCTCCTGATGGTGCCAGCGGCGATAGCGCTGCGCTCCCGCTGCTGCTGCGGGGTGACTACCTGGACGTGGTGCGGCGAAAGCGCTTGAGGGCCAGTGGCTCTGTCGGGCGCAGCACCTTGGTCGGCCAGCCCCGGGGAGGTGTACACACTATGACTGCACCTGTGGTGGGGACGCCCCGAGGGCGGCGGTTCACCTCGGTCCGAGTGCCTTTGTTGTAGCTGTGCCCTTCGGTTGGGTAGAGGGGAGCAGATTGAGTGGCTCCCTCACCCGCACCTTGGGGAGCGTGGCCACCGGGGTGCTACTGATGTGGCTCTCCTTCGGCCCCTCCTACTCCTGCATCGGCCGTGGGGGAAGTGGTGATGGAGCTGCTTGCTCCAACCACTTCCCTAGTAGCGTTCATGCCCTCCCAGGCCTACGCACCCCCCGCAGCGTTAGAGGTCACGGGTGGTGGAGGCTTCCAGGTGGATGGATGACCTAGAGTACTGGGCTTCTTCTTAGGCGCCATGGTCGATGGCATCGCCGAAGATCAAGATGGTGGTGAAAAACGACACGTTGTGCACGCCTTTAGGTTCACACAAGCGAGCCCCCTACCTGGCGTGCCAAAGATGTCACGGGAAACCAATAGCACCTATGGGACCAGGAGGTCCCTTGCTTGTTCGGCAGGGGGCCGAGGCGTTGCACAAAGAGATCACACGGGAAATTTACCCAGGTTCGGGCTGCCGAGAGGCATAAAACCCTACTCCTGCTTTGGCGGATTGATAGTGGAAAAGGTGGTGGTGGTGCATAGTACACTTGTCCGGTAGGGGTTGCCTCAGGCAGCAGCGACTACGCGCGTATGGGGGTGTGAGTTATCCAACCTTCTAACCCTTTCTTCGGTTGTTAGGGGCCTCTTTTTATAGATCAAGGGGTAATCACAGTGGCAAAGTAGTCATTACGCACTGATAAGATAGCAAACAGTGCTATCATACCTAACTCTGCGGGCTGGCAGGGCGCATTAAATGCACCGCTTAATGTCACATCGTTAGTTGCTAGGCAAGGCTTGCCGAGCTATTTTGCCAGCACCGCTCCTATTCTCTTGACACGTCACATGACAGGTGTCATCTATGGGTTTCTTCTGTAGGAAATAGCTGCCATCTAGCGAATGGCTACCACTTAATCACTTTGCAGCTTGACAAGGCACTGATCGACAACGTGGGTCGTGATGGAGTGGTTGGTGAGGTAGCTCTGCCTCCGTGAGCCCCAGCAGGCCCTGCCAGGGTGTTTTGGCTGTCTGCTTCTCGGGGTGGCCTCGCCCCTTGCCGGGCTCGCTTGCCTGGCAAGGGAGGCTTTTCTCTTGACGACATCCTGATTCCTTGGCTCGTTCTTGGTCCTTTGAATCTCTTGGTTTCTTGTATTCTGACTTTGGCTGGTGCTTCATTCTTGTTCCCGTGCCTGTGCATAGTCTGGGCAACAGACCAAGGGTTTGTTGCACCGACAACCACAAGATCCATTTCTGCTATACTTAGAGGCAACACATCAAGTGGTTAGTGTTGCATTAGTGGCAGAGAGAGAAGCTGACAAAGAACAAGCAGTAACTGTAGAGCCGTCAAGCGACAAGTCAGAATCTTCTCCGGCAAGGTCTGGGACCGACAAGTCTGATACAATGCAGGCAAATGAAGCAAATCAGCCAGTGGTCCCAAAGAAGGAAATGGTGCAGCGCCCAGTTTTCTCTGTTAGTTCTCTTCTGCAAGGGGGCTAGATCAAGGTATTCTGGTGTGCAAGAGTTTCTCTTTGGCCATCTCATGGCCTCAAGGAAGCTACGCCACTACTTCCAGGCATACAGGATTACCATCATCACTCGCTTTCCATTACATAGCATTTTGAGAAATCCATATGTCATCAGGAAGATAGTTGAGTGTGCATTGGAACTGTCAAGCTTTGGTCTCAAGTTTGAAAGAACTTCTACAATTTAGAGCAGAGACTTCGTGGTGTTTGTTGCAAAATGGACCCTAACACAAGACTAAGAGATTCAAGAGCACTATCTCCTAGTCAAGGAAACAACTCAAGACTCGATCATGTACTTTGATGGGGCTTTTTCGCTCCAAGGCACCAGTGCTGGCATGTTGCTTGTCGCACCCACCGGAGAGCACCTCAAGTGTGTGATACACATGCACTTTCCCAGGGAGAAAGCTACAAACAACACTTCTGAGTATGAAGGGCTACTTGTTGGTCTCAGGATCACCGTGGACCTCCGGATCAAAAATTGATCATCAAAGACGAATCACAACTCGTTGTGAAGTAGGTCGATAAAGACTACCAGAGACCTTTGATGGAAGCCTATGCGGATTAAGTGAGAAAATTGGAATAACACTTTGCAAAGAGTGTCGCCCAAAAGATACCTCTAGAACCGGGAACTTTTGTGCTCCATTTGACTCAACCATCAGTTACACCATCACTAAGGCTAGGTAAGACAAGAAAGTTGAACATCGACGAGTACTTTCTGGCAGAGCTCCCAGAGGCCACCTGCAAGGAAGCTACCGGAAACAACACAAAGTTTGCTGGGGAGTAGTAGGCTTCGACAAGGCCGCATGTCCTTGCCGTTGAGACAGGGACTCCTACAGTTGACGAAATGTCTTTAGTCCTCGTCACCGTGCCCCAAGATCCGGCATGGGCACAATAGATAGTCTAATTCCTTAAAATAGGAGAACTTCTTGATGAGCGAGAAGAAGCTGAGAAAGTAGCCCATCAGTCAAGTATGTACCAGTCCGTTGACAACATTCTGCACAGAAAGAGAACAAATGGGGTGAAATTGAACGGCATTTGATGGGAAGATGGACAGAAGCTATTGACGGAGATACATGGAGGCATATGTGGCTCTGACATAGTCTCAAGGGCCCTCGTCGGCAAAGTTTTCCAGCAAGGCTTCTATTGGCCCTCTACTCTCCATGATGCAACTACACTAGTAACTACTGTGAAGCGTGTCTGTTTCATTCCAAGAATACACATAAACAAACTCAAGCCCATCAACCAATCCCTTTCACTTCTCCCTTCTTGTTCTAGGGGCTCGACATCTTGGTCTCGTTTCTCCATGCCACCGGTGGCTTTGTGTTCTTGTATGTCGTAATCGACTAGTTCACAAAGTGGCCTGAGGTAGAGCCGATGAGGAAGTTGACAGCATAGTCAGCGGGCATGTTCTTTAAAGGTCTTGTTTGCTATTTTGGAGTACCTAACTATTGGGGTACGACAGTCTATGGTACCAGCAAGGACTGTTTGTAGTTTGGCTAGGGAGATCGACGAGCACGGAGAGTAAATCCAGAAGTTAACACCTCAGGTTTTACAAGGTTTGGGATGCCATGGGGGTTTGAAACCCTACTCCTGCCTTTGGGTGGATTGACTTGGGGCTCAAGTTACATGCGCAGCTTGCCGGAAAGGTGCGTGCAAGGTGCAACAATTGTGCAAGTGTGAGCATAGTGTCGACCCGTGCCCAGGTAGCCATGGGCCTCCATTTATAGATGAAAAGTGGTCACCAAAGTGGGAGCATGGTCATTACATGTATGGAATAGTGGCTTCGACGTTATCTAGCATCCTCCTGCCGGACTAGGACAAGGGCATTTAATGCACCATGAGCTGATAATGATCCTTGGCAAAAAGGAGTCTCTCCTTGTATGACGTTCGTCCGGTCAAGCCTGTCGTCTTGACACATCCACTAGATGGGTGCTAATAAAGTTAACCTTTATGCAATGTGCTGACACACGTCCTGATGATCCTCCCTATGCTACTTTCTCGCTTGCCACCTAATCTTAACAAGCCATCAGCTGTTCGATGAGGTGGAGCGGCTGAAAAGCAGGAAGGAGAACTTGCAGGCAAGGGGCTAGCTGGCTCTTGGCTTGCCGGTGAGGACATTGCCGGCAACTGGAGTCTTGGCCTTCGGTACTGACTTTGTACTTCTCAATGTCCTACCAGGAGATCTTCTTCACTATCTTATACATTGAATCTTGAGTGTTGTACGCAGTAGTCCTCCGGCAAGCCTTGCCGACAGGAAGGATACTACTACTTGTGCACAAGTCAGGGTACTATGGTACCGATATCTTAGTGCACCGACAGGAGCCAACAGGCCTCGGCCACACACGCATGTGAGGCATTATTGGCTAGGCCCAAACAGTGCAGAAGCATGCCAGGCAGAGGATAATAGATGTAATCTTCTCTTTTACCATGCCCCGATGATGCGCATTAAATGCGGAACATGGGAGAGGTGGATTGAAACGGTCGCCAGGGATACTGCACCTGAAAAGCCCAACCATGTAGTATAGTAAAGAGCCAGCCTCCATGCCTTCCACATAAAAAGGAAACCGCGAGGGGCGCTGCTCATTTACCCCCCTTTCCCCTCCAATCTAGCATCCTTCTCCTTCATCTTCTTCCTTGCGCAAGAACAGAGTACGCCGCAACTTTCGCCGCCACTCCACCACATCCTTCCTTAATCCCCTGCCCATGCTATTGCCATGGCTCTAAGGAGAGTGAAGTATGCAGTCCACCTAGAGTCGGAGAAGACGAAGATTGAGAGGGACACATGGCGATGGAAGAACACCGTTTTCCCTTCAGCGCTGATGGTCGACGATCAATCAAAGAAGTATTCGTATGTCTGGTCAAGAAACACCGACAATCATCGGGCTACAGAAGTCCTTCCAGGGTCTGTTGCACAAGTGGACAACCAAATCCACTTCTTTGCCAAGTATTTTTAATGTGGACTTTGCCCGCCCTTCACGAATTTCTTTTTAGAGGTCATGCAGTCATACGGACTCCATCTGCTAGATTTTGCCTCCCAATGCCATCACCTGCATGTCCATTTACGCACACCTGTGAGAAAACTTCCTGGGTGTAGCACCCAATCTTCCTCTGTTCCAGCACTTCTTCATCACCAAGATTGAGAATGATGCTCTCTCCAGCGTTAATTGGATTCCAAGAATGGAAATGAAGTAGCACCACCTTGACGACAAATTGCAGACCATGTGGAATGAGTGGAGGCCAGATTGGTGCTGATCAAGCAAGATGAGATTCCTCCATTCTATTGTCATAGCCCTAAAATTTAACTGTAACTAGTTGCATCAGACCCTAGCATATAATTATTTCAACTTGGTTCAAGTTTAAATCTTTTCAATGAACCGAGAATGCCCTTTAGAAAAGTCCTTGATTTTTGATAAAGCGGAAAACCTCTGCCAAAAATGATGCACATATTTTGAGCCATTCTGGATTTCTGAAATAACTCATATTGTATTTGAATTGGGGCATTGAAATACTACAAATATTTTTAAATGCTCCAACAATTTTGGAATTAGGCGAGGGCCTCTGGAATGATTCATTTAGTGCCCATCACTATTTTCGTAACTTTTAAAAGTGATTTGGTTCGAAAACCAAATAAAAAGAAATTTGCAAAATATAAAAAAACAAAGGACATACTTGGAGCTTACCTGTAGCAGCACCGACCCAACTCCTGTTCTGGCCCAGCCCACCAGGGGCTCCCCCTTGTCGTCTTCGACCTCCTACAAGTGGGCAGGATGCTGTTTGCCCAATGCGCGGCGGCACACGCCGGCCACCCCCTCCTTGGCTGGTTGCCCCTCCTCCCCTGGATGCCTCTTGCGATGCCACGCACTCCCCCTTGACCTCTCCCTCGTCCTCACGTCTCCACAGCCTCTCTCCCTGGTTCTACCGGCTCGTGTCCGAGAGCACTGACGAGCTCCATCGTAGCCACCGCCTCCCCCTCACCAAACTGACGTGTCTCCGAGCTCGACCTCCTCACTGAGCTACGCAAATCCAGGCGCCCCCGAACGCCCTCATTGTAGTCATCCTCTTCTTCGGCCATCGGAGATCCGCCTCGCCACCCCGCGCTCCGACGCCCCACCGACCCCTCTGTCTACACCAGCCGACTAGCAGTGAGCCACTAACTCTCTCCCCTCGATCTTTTCCTTCGCGTGCATCCCGTAGCCGCTGTCCCGCAAGCTCCCGAGCTCACCATCGGTGTCCTCTTCACTGCCATCATTTTAGTTTGCAGTAGTCGAGCCCGAGAACACGGTCGTGCTCCTGGTTAAGCCAGGAAGCCGTAGAAACCCTCAGTTGGGCTCCCCGTGCTCTGTAGCTCCTCGTCCCAACTCATCGTCGCCACCATTACATTCCACCCTAGTTCCACCCGAGGCCACCAACTGACGCGCCTCGATGTGCCGCTTCCAACAGGCCCAGCCGCACGAGACCTCGTCGCCGTAGTTGGCCGGACGGGCAACGACGCTGCATTCTGGTTACGTCGGTGATTAGTGACTGGTGACAGCCACTGTTAGGGGTTAATTACACCGCTACCTAAACCCTATGTCGGCACCACTACCTAGCTAATCCACGGTTTATTATTAAACCATTTTAATTAAAGCTACAGACGCCGACATGTGGGCCCCTCAGGTCATGTTTGACCTGGGCCGGGTCAATTGACCTGCTAATCTCAGACTGACATGGTACTGACATAGTAAAGCTTTTTGGGGATTTTAAACAAACCAGAAATGATCTATTAATTCCAGAAAATCTTTATAACTTCTAAAAATCATACAAAATGATCTGTAACTCCAATGAAAATAATTTATATATGAAAAATGATCAAAACAATCCAATCTATCCAATGGTAATGTTTTCATGCATGTTAAAGCAAGTTAAACCTGCATCTCAGGTCAAATCAATTAAATGTCATTTGAATATTAACTTATGGAGTTTGAATTTGAATCTTTGGTTCAAACTAACTTCATTTAATCTAGTTGCTAGCTTCTTTTGCTCAATCACTAGCATATTGCCATGTCATGTTCATGCATTATATTGTTGCATTGCATTGATTTTGTTCCCTCTTGTTTGTCGGTGTTGTGCCCTCTCAGTAGACGTTGTTCTAATTCTCTCACTCTCTCGCTATCTCTCTCTTTACTACATTAGGACAACAACGATTCAATTGGTATATGTTGTGGTAGTTGAACCCATTCCTCTACATGACATGAGTTTGCCACAGTAATTAGTAAAAACCCACTAGCATGAGTAGGAGTTGTTTGAGCCACGATATGCCTACTCACTCATGCTTGCTTTGTTATGCCTGTTATGCTTAGAATTGTGTCTGGTCCAATTCGTGTGGGTTGGATTGGGATGGTGGTGAACATGTCCTGCTGTTGAAAACTATGTGTGTGAACATGTTTTGGTAAAGGTAGCGATGGGAGTCAATGTAGGAGTACATGGTGGTTTGTCTCATTGAAACCATCCTTAGGAACTGAGTTTTGTGTTTGTGACCCAAGACAGTTAGTACCACACATAGGGATCCTTAATTGACTCTCTTAACTTATTAATCACCTTGATCTCTGTCAAGGAGTGTGTTGGGGATATAACTATTAGGTATGACCCGCCCAGGAGGGGTCAGGTCATCCCTATAACGATCCATCTAAATGAAGCCCAAGAGCATATGTCGCTTCATAGATAGGATTGGTAGAGGGCCCACGCCCGAAGGCGACTTAAGGCCCATGATTATAAACCACCATGTATGTAAACTTGCATTGTAAGGTATATGAGAAAGGTCACCGATCCGGAGACGTTGGATAAACCAGCCGGGACTCTGTGGGCCGCGGGATGTCAACCCGTGTATATAAGGGGACGACCTAGCGGCAGCTTAGGACAAGAAAAAACAGATCGAGAATGGGGTCAAGCGTATTCGCTCCCTGTTCATCGAAACCCTAGCAATACCAACTAGAAACTGGACTACGCTTTTACCTTCATCGTAAGGGGTCGAACCAGTATGAACTTCTCGTGTCCTTTGTCCTGATTAACCCCTTTAAGCTAACCTCATCACGATGGCTCCACGACTAAGTCCTCACACTAGGAATCTGCCGTGACAATTCCACGACAGTTGGTGCCCACCGTGGGGCTATCACACGATGGTTTCAAGTTCTTAAAGGGCAACATCGAAGGAATCAAGGGATACGCTGTGGGCCAGATGACCAAGAGGCGTCGCGGCAAGCTCTACATCAATGACGCAGGCTAGGTCCCCGAGGCCGGCTCAATTGAGAACGGGTACCGGGTCCCCTTCGATGGAATCCACGTCTTCATCGGCAAGATCGGCGAACCGGGCCCTGAGCCGTACATCTGCACAGACATCGTCGATATGGCTCAGTGTGCGAGACCTGCTCGGGTCCGGCCTACCATGAATCGTGCCTTCGTGGGATTTATCCATGGAGTGGAGTCTGAGGCCAGACCAACATCTGGTGATGAGACTGTCGTTTACTCTGATGGTGAGTCATCCACCAGTGAGACAGAGTCCTTGTATCAACTGCCACATGGCCGGCTTGGGGGCTGTTCCGATGGCGACAATATTCCGGACCCCTGTGAGCCACCGAATCGGGTTGCAATCTTCATGGCCGATACACAGCCCGTGGACCATTCATCGACGGCGGCAGAGTTGATCTCCGGGTCAGCAGCGGCAGGGGCTACCGGGGCAGGACGCCCTGAGCGCCCGCCGGCTCAGGTCTTAACTGAATTACTGGACAAGCTAACAACACTGTTAACAGTGGTGGTTAACCTGCTGGATCAAGATCAGCATAATGTGGCAATCACAAAGCTACGTGATGAGATAGCGCAGGCCAACAAGGAGCTAAATGCAGAAAATGCCAGGATGGCCGAGGAGCGGACCGCTTTGGATGCTCAAGCACAATGGATTCAGTCACAATCTTACCAGCTCATGCTAGATCAGAACGCTTCCAATGAAGTCATGAGGACTAGGCATCTGTTGACCCACAACTGTAGGGGATCTATTGTAGTCCTTTCGATAAGTAAGAGTGTTGAACCCAACAAGGAGCAGAAGGAAATGATAAGCAGTTTTCAGTAAGGTATTCTCTGCAAGCATTGAAATTCACGGCAATAGATAGTTTTGTGATAAGGTAATTTGAAACAGGTAACAAATAGTAAAAGTAAATAAGGTGTAGAAAGATGTCCCAATCCTTTTTGTAGCAAAGGACAAGCGTGGACAAACTCTTATATAAAGGAAAGCTCTCCCGAGGACACATGGGAATTATCGTCAAGCTAGTTTTCATCATGTTCATATGATTCGCGTTCGGTACTTTGATAATTTGATATGTGGGTGGACCGGTTCTTGGGTACTGTCCTTCCTTGGACAAGCATCCGACTTATCATTAACCCCACAGTGGAAGCATTCGCAACTACAACAGAAGTATTAAGGTAAACCTAACCATAGCATGAAACATATGGATCCAAATGAGCCCCTTACGAAGCAACGCATAAACTAGGGTTTAAGCTTCTGTCACTCTAGCAACACATCATCTACTTATTACTTCCCAATGCCTTCCTCTAGGCCCAAACAATGGTGAAGTGTCATGTAGTCGACGTTCACATGACACAACTAGAGGAGATACAACATACATCTCATCAAAATATCGAACGAATACCAAATTCACATTACTACTTATAGCAAGACTTCTCCCATGTCCTCAGGAACAAACGTAACTACTCACAAATCATATTCATGTTCATAATCAGAGGGGTATTAATATGCATAAAGGATCTGAACATATGATCTTCCACCGAGTAAACCAACTAGCATCAACTACAAAGAGTAATCAACACTACTAGCAACCCACAGGTACCAATCTCAGGCTTTGGGACAAAGTTTGGATACAAGAGATGAACTAGGGTTTGAGATGAGATCGTGTTGGTGAAGATGTTGATGGAGATTGACCCCCTCCGGATGAGAGGATCGTTGGTGATGATGATGGTGATGATTTACCCCTCCTGGAGGGAAGTTTCCCCGGCAGAACAGCTCAGCCGGAGCCCTAGATTGGTTCCGCCAAGGTTCCGCCTCGTGGCGGCGGAGTTTCATCCCGAAAGATTGCTTATGATTTTTTCCTGAACGAAAGACTCCATATAGCCCAAGATGGGCATCAGAGGGCCACCAAGGGGCCCACGAGGCAGGGGGCGCATCCAGGGGGTAGGGCGCGCCCCCACCCTCCTGGACGGTGGGTGGCCCCCCTCTGGTACTTCTTTCACCCAATATTTTTTATATATTCTGAAACATGCTCCCCTGAAGTTTCAGGACTTTTGGAGTTGTGCAGAATAGGTCTCTAATATTTCCTCCTTTTTCAGCTTAGAATTCCGGCTGCCGACATTCTCCCTCTTCATCTAAACCTTGTAAAATAAGATAGAATAGGCATAAGTATGGTGACATAATGTGTAATAACAGCCCATAATGCAATAAATATCAATATAAATGCATGATGCAAAATTGATGTATCAACTACCCCAAGCTTAGACCTCGCTTGTCCTCAAGTGAAAGCCGAAATTGAAAAATATGTCCACATGTTTAGAGATATAGGTGTTGATAAAAATAAAATACGGACATGAGAGCATCATGATCATTCTTAGAACAACAACATATATATATATATTGTCATATGATATCTTATGCTAAACTAACAATTCAATCACAATTGCAAGTATGAATCATAAACTTCATTGAGAACCAACAAACTCTAATATCAGACATTGAGGCAATTGCAATTTATCATAACATCAGAAAGATTCAATAAGAGCTTTCCAGGAAGTCCACATACTCAACCATCGTTTAGTCTTTCACAATTGCTAACACTCGCGCGATATTTATGGTTATGAAGTTTTAATCGGAAACCAAGAAAGATAGGGGCTTATAGTTTTGCCTCCCAACCTTTTACCCCAAGAGTAATGTCAACAATAATAGTTCATAAAAACTCACATCCAATTAGCTATATATATCAGGATCTTTCCAACACATTGTGCTTGCCAAAGGATAAAATGTAAAAAGGAAAGGTGAAGAATCACCGTGGCTCTTATATGAAGTATAAGACAAGAATAAAAGATAGGCCCTTCACAGAGGGAAGCAGAGGTTGTCATGTGCTTTTATGGTTGGATGCACAAAATCTTAATGGAAAAGAATGTCACTTCATATTGCCACTTGTCATATGGACCTTTATTATGCAGTCTTTTGCTTTTATCTCTTCCACATCACAAGATCGTATAAAGCTTATTTTCTCCGCACTAATGAATCATACATATTTAGAGAGCAATTTTTATTGCTTGCAACGATGACAACTTACTTGAAGGATCTTACTCAATCCATAGGTAGATATGGTGGACTCTCATGGAAAAATTGGGTTTAAGGATATTTGGAAGCACAAGTAGTATCTCTACTTGGTGCAAAGAAATTGGCTAGCAATATAGGGAAAGGCAAGCTCAACATGTTGGATGATCCATGACAATATAATTTATCTCAGATGCAAGAAAACATAACCAATTATGTTGTCTTCCTTGTCCAATATCAACTCTTTAGCATGTCATATTTAATGAGTGCTCACAATCATAAAAGATGTCCAAGATAGTATATTTATATGTGAAAACTTGTCCTTCTTTATTACTTCCTATTAATTGCAAGGATGACCAAAACTATGCTTGTCAACTCTCAACAATTTTTATTCGTCATACTCTTTATATGTGAAGCCATTACTCTCCATAAGATCAACATGATCCCTTTATTTCTTTTTATTCTTTTTCTTTTATTTTATTCCCTCAAGATCATAGTAAGATAATCAAGCCCTTGACTCAACACTTATCTTTATTATATAAAGCTCACGGACTCGATTACATAGAAGGATCATAAAGAAAAACTCAAAACTAGATCATACTAAAACTTTATTCTACTAGATCAAGATATTACCAAAAGGATCGAACTAAGAAAAACGGTAAAGATAAAGGTGTGATGGTGATACGATACCGGGGCACTCCCCTAAGCTTGGCAGTTGCCAAGGGGAGTGCCCATACCCGATACTCAGTTCTTCTTTGTTGGTGAAGAAGGTGTTGGTGATGATGGATAGTTGCACATCGAGCATAGGAGATCCTCCAATTTGCGGATAATGCCCTTGAGTGCGATGATATGCTCCTTCAACAAAATATTTTCACTTGTGAGATACTTGCTTTGAATACGAGCTAAATCAATCATCTTGAAAGCCTTAATCTACATTGGGGTAAAGAGATTGCGGTGAGGTTGAAGGATGTCTTCTTCTGCTACTGCCGAAACTTGGTCCCCCATGGCCTTCTTGATCCCATCATCCTTGTTGATCTCTCCGGGCTGTTCTCTCTTCAGCTCTATCTTCATTAGCCAAGCATCGTTGCCCTCATTGTTGGAGGAGGATGGAGACGACATGATGCCTGGCCTTGACAACCAAGTAGAAAACAACTCAAAACAAAAACATGAGATATTTGCGTGATACGGTGGTCAAAACCTTTGGGAGATTATATAATGAATTTTTACCAACCAAAAGAAGTATTGTGCCATAAAACGGAGTCCAGAGAGCACACGAGGTACCCACGAGGCAGGGGGCGCGCCCTCCACCCTCGTGGAAGCCTTGTGTCCTTTCCGGACTACTTCTTATTTTCCAAGTTCATAAATATTCGAAAACGGAGAAAAATTGCTATTATAACTGTTCTGGAGTCGGTTTACTTACCGTACAATGTACCTATTCCTTTTCGGGGTGTGAAACTTTCTAGAAAGTGTCCCTTATGTATTCCTTCGGGGTTACAATTTCAATAACATTAGTTTCAACATTTATGGGATTACCTGAGATATAATGTTTGATTCTTTGACCGTTCACCACCCTCGGATTTGTGCCTTCGAAGTTGTTGATTTTTATGGCACCAAAACGATAGACGTCCTTGATGATGTAAGGACCTTCCCATTTAGAGAGGAGTTTGCCTGCAAAAAATCTTAAACAACAGTTGTATAAAAATACATAATCACCTACATTAAACTCATGTTTTTGTATCCTTTTATCATGCCATCTTTTAACTTTTTTTAAACAATTTGGCATTCTCATAAGCATGGGTTCATCATTCATCAAGTGAGCTAATGTCAAAAAGCCTCTTCTCACCGGCAAGTTTGAAATCATAATTGAGCTCTTTAATGGCCCAATATGCCTGATGTTCTAATTCGAGAGGTAAGTGACAAGCTTTACCACAAACCATTTTATAAGGAGACATACCCATAGGATTTTTATATGCAGTTCTATAGGCCCAAAATGCAGCATCAAGTTTCTTGGACCAATTTTTTCTAGATCGATTAACAGTCTTTTGCAAAATTAATTTCAGCTCTCTATTACTCAGTTCTACTTCACCACTAGACTATGGGTGATAAGGAGATGCAATTCTATGATTAACATCATATTTAGCAAGCATTTTACGGAAAGCACCATGAATAAAATGTGAACCACCATTAGTAATTAAGTATCTAGGGACTCCAATCCTCAGAAAAATAACTTCTTTAAGCATCTTAATAGAGGTGTTATGATCAGCACTACTAGTTGGAATAGCTTCTACCCACTTAGTAACATAGTCAACAACAACTATAATATGTGTGTACCCATTAGAGGAAGGAAACGGTCCCATATAATCAAAGCCCCAAACATCAAATGGTTCAACAACAAGTGAATAATTCATAGGCATTTATTGACGTCTGCTAATATTACCAATTCTTTGACATTCATCACAAGAGAAGACAAACTTATGGGCATCCTTGAAGAGAGTAGGCCAATAAAAACCGGATTGCAATACCTTATGTGCAGTTCTATCTCCAGCATGGTGTCCTCCATAAGATTTAGAGTGATACTTGCGTAGGATCTATTCCTGTTCATGCTCAGGTACACAACGTCTAATAACACCATATACTCCTTCTTTATAAAGGTGTGGGTCATCCCAAAAGTAATGTCTTAAATCATAGAAGAACTTTTTCTTTTGCTGGTATGTGAAACTAGGTGGTATAAACTTAGGAACAATACAATTAGCATAATCAGCATACCATGGAGCAGTACGAGCAGCATTTATCACAGCTAATTGTTCATTAGGAAAGCTATCATCAATAGGTAGTGGGTCATCAAGAACATTCTCTAACCTACACAAGTTGTGTGCAGCGGGGTTCTCAGCTCCCTTTCTATCAATAATATGCAAATCAAATTCTTGTAGTAGGAGAACCCATGTAATAAGTCTAGGTTTAGCATCTTTCTTTTCCGTAAGATATTTAATAACAACATGATTAGTGTGAACAGTTACTTTAGAATCAACAATGTAAGGTCTAAACTTATCACAAGCAAATACAACTGCTAAAAATTCGTTTTCAGTAGTAGCATAGTTTCTTTGATCACTGTCTAGATTTTTACTAGCATATTGAATAACATTTAATTTCTTATCAACTCTTTGTCCTAGAAAAGCCCCTAAAACATAATCACTAGCATCACACATGATTTCAAATGGTAAATTCCAATCAGGAGGCTGAACAATGGGTGCAGGAATCAAAGTTGTCTTATGTATTTCAAATGCTTCTACACAGTGATCATCAAAAACAAAAGGAACATCTTTTTGTAAGAGATTAGTCAGAGGCCTAGAAATTTTAGAGAAGTCCTTAATGAACCTCCTATAAAAACCGGCATGACCAAGGAAACTTCTTATACCTTTAATGTCCTTAGGACACGACATCTTTTCAATAACCATAAAGTGGCACTTCTCCCAATTCAAGACAAGATTAGTTTCTTCACATCTGTGCAAAACTCGATCAAGGTTGCTTAAGCAATCATCAAAAGAAGTTCCATAAACGGAGAAATCATCCATGAAAACCTCAACAATCTTTTCACAAAAGTCAGAGAATATAGCAGTCATACATCTTTGAAAGGTAGCAGGTGCATTGCATAAACCAAAAGGCATATCTCTATAAGCAAAGGTACCAAAAGGGCAAGTGAAAGTTGTCTTTTCTTATTTTGAAACAGGTATTTGAGAGAAACCAGAATAACCATCTTGAAAGCAAAAATGTGTATGTTTGGATAATCTTTCTAGCATTTGACCAATAAAAGGTAAAGGGTAATGATCCTTTTTAGTAGCTTTATTTAATTAGCGGAAATCAATTACCGTTCTATAACATGTCATAATTCTTTGTGGGATCAATTCATCTTTATCATTAGGAACAACAGTAATACCTCACTTCTTAGGGACACAATGAACAGGACTTACCCATTGACTATCAGTAAAGGGATAAATTATACCTTCCTCCAGAAGCTTTAGTATTTCTTTTCTTACCACTTATTTCATCTTAGGATTTAACCATCGTTGGCGATCAACAACCGGTTTCGCGTCTTTCTCCAATTTTATTTTGTGCTGGCAGAGAGTGGGACTAATGCCCTTAAGATCATCAAGAGTGTATCCAATAGGAGCACGGTGCTTCTTCAGAGTTTTCAATAATTTCTTTTCTTCATACTCTGAAAGGTAAGCACTAATAATAACATGATATATCTCTTTCTCATCTAGATAAGCGTATTTAAGAGTATCAGGTAATGGTTTAAGCTCAAACACGGGATCACCCTTGGGTGGAGGAGGATCCCCTAGGATTTCAACAGGCAAGTTGGGTTTCAAAATAGGTCCCTGTTTAAAGAATACTTCATCTATTTCCCTTCTTTCAGTCATAAACATATCATTTTCATGGTCTAGCGAATATTGTTCTAAAGGATCATTAGGAGGCACGACAATAAAAGCAAGACCAACAATTTCATCTTTACTAGGTAATTCTTTATCATGGGGTTGTCTATGAAACATACCAAAATTAAACTCATGAGACATATCCCTAAACTAACAGAAACAATCCTTATTGCAGTCTATCTTAGCATTAACAATATTCAAGAAGGGTCTACCAAATAAAATGGAACAAAAGTCATCTTGTGGGGAACCGAGAACAAGAAAATCAGCATGATATTTAACTTTCCCACGCAAGACTTCAACATCTCTAACGATTCCAATGGGTGAAATAGTGTCTCAAATGGCAAGCTTAATTGTAACATCAATTTCTTCTAACTCAGCAGGTGCAATATCATGCATAATTTCTTTGTATAAGGAATGAGGTATTGCAATTGCACTAGCACTAGCACCCATATCACATAAGCCATGATAGCAATGATCTCCTATTTTAACAAAAATAACAGGCATGCCTACAACAGGTCTATGTTTATTTTTAGTATCAGGTCTAGCAATTCTAGCAGCTTCATTACAGAAGTAAATAACATGCCCATCAATATTATCAGCCAAGATATCTTTAACCATAGCAACACTAGGTTCAACTTTAATTTCCTCAGAGGGAGTAGGTGTTCTAGTATTGCCCTTACGAACCACAATTGAAGCTCTAACATGATCATTTATTATAACAGGGAAAGGTGGTTTCTCAATATAAGAAGTGGGAACAAATGGATCATTATAAGTGGTAGTCTTTTCTTCACCTTTAATAGGTGCAACTAATTTTACTTCAATGGGAGGATTATATTTAAACCACTTCTCCTTAGGGAGATCAAAATGAGTAGCTAAGGATTCACCGAAAGAAGCTACTATCTCAGAGTCAAGTCCATATTTAGTGCTAAATTCATGGAAAGCATCGGTATCCATAAAAGATTTAACACAATCAAACTCAGGTGTTATACCTGACTCCTTACCTACATCGAGGTCCCAATCATCAGACTTGCATTTAATTATTTCCAATAAATCCCATTTGAATTCAATAGTCTTTATCATAAAAGATCCAGTACAAGAAGTATCGAGCATGGAGCGATTATTGAGAGAAAGCTGAGCATAAATTTTTTTAATAATCATTTCTTTTGAGAGCTCATGATTGGGGCATGAATATAACATTCACTTGAGCCTCTCCCAAGCTTGAGAGATACTTTCTCCTTCGCGAGGCCAAAAATTGTATATATAATTACGATCATGATGAACAAGATGCATAGGATAAAACTTCTGATGAAATTCCAATTTCAATCGGTTGTAGTTCCATGATCCCGTATCATCACATAGCCTAAACCATGTGAATGCCTCTCCCTTCAAAGATAAAGGGAAGACCTTCTTCTTGATAACATCCTCGGGCATACCTGCAAGCTTAAATAATCCACTAACTTCATGCACATAGATAAGGTGCAAATCGGGACGTAATGTTCCATGTCCTATAAAAGGATTAGCTAGCAGTTTCTCTATCATACCCGAAGGAATTACGAAGTCAAGATTTTTAGTCGGTTCAATAGGTTGAGGAGCAACTCTTTGCTCTACTGGTCGGGGTGAAGATACCCCGAACAAGCCCCTCAAAGGATTATGATCCATAGTAACAAGTGACAGTTAATTTCAGCACACTATATAAATTTTTCCTTACCAAATTGCACCTACCAAAGGTGCTTCACTCCCCGGCAACGGCGCCAGAAAAAGAGTCTTGAAGACCCACAAGTGCAGGGGATCTATCATAGTCCTTTCTATAAGTAAGAGTGTCGAACCCAACGAGGAGCAGAAGGAAATGATAACCAGTTTTCAGTAAGGTATTCTCTGCAAGCACTGAAATTATCGGTAACAGATAGTTTTGTGATAAGGTAATTTGTAACAGGTAACAAATAGTAAAAGTAAATAAGGTGCAACAAGATGAACCAATCGTTTTTGTAGCAAAGGACAAGCCTGGACAAACTCTTATATAAAGTGAAGCGCTCCCGAGGACACATGGGAATTATCGTCAAGCTAGTTTTCATCACGTTCATATGATTCGCTTTCGGTACTTTGATAATTTGATATGTGGGTGGACCGGTGCTTGGGTACTGTCCTTCCTTGGACAAGCATCCCACTAATGATTAACCCCCATTGCAAGCATCCACAACTACAATAGAAGTATTAAGGTAAACCTAACCATAGCATGAAACATATGGATCCAAATCAGCCCCTTATGAAGCAACACATAAACTAGGGTTTAAGCTTCTGTCACGCTAGCAACCCATCGTCTACTTATTACTTCCCAATGCCTTCCTCTAGGCCCAAACAATGTGAAGTGTCATGTAGTTGACGTTCACATGACACCACTAGAGGAGAGACAACATACATCTCATCAAAATATCGAACGAATACCAAATTCACATGACTACTTATAGCAAGACTTCTCCCATGTCCTCAGGAACAAACGTAACTACTCACAAATCATAATCATGTTCATAATCAGAGGGGTATTAATATGCATAAAGGATTTGAACATATGATCTTCCACGGAATAAACCAACTAGCATCAACTACAAAGAGTAATCAACACTACTAGCAACCCACAGGTACCAATCTAAGGCATTGGGACAAAGATTCACTACTAGGGAAAACCTTATAAACAGAACATTAGCAGTAGTGCGGGATAAAAACACACGTTGGTGCTAATTAGCAGCAACGCGGTATTTTAAACAGCGCTACAGATACAGTTATAGCAGTAGCGCGCCTGAGTACAAAAGTGCTACTACTAAAATTCCCACGTCTTAGCCGATAGGCTACACATAGTAGTAGCGATCTACGTGGAACCGCGCTACCGCTACTTTTTTGTAGTAGCGTGTTTACGAACAAAGGCGCTACTGCTAATGAAAAGAAAATTAAATGGAAAGCAAATAAAAATGCGAAGGAATAGCAGTAGCGCTTGTTAAGAAACGCGCTATAGCTACCATAGCAGCAGCGCACTTCCTGGATCGCGCTACTGCTACTTTTAACTTAACCGCGCGGTTCGTTCTTCCCCCACGGCCACTTCCCCTGAATCCCTACTCCTCCCTGTCGCCGCCCTGCAACATCGTCGGCCGCCGCGCGCGAACCGTCGCTCTCCGCACACCTTTGATGCCGCCCCCGCCCCCGACTGTGACCTCGACGCCGCCCCCGACCCCGACTTCGACAACCCCCCTACATCGCCTCCCTCCGCAGTGTGCCCGCCGCCACGACCCCATCCCCAACCTCGACGCCGCGTGCCCCTCTCCCTAACTCCGCCGGCGCTAGAGGTGAGCACACCCTCCTCCTCCTCCCCTACCTCTGCCTAGCTAGGGTTCTTAGGGTTAAATTTCAGAGTTCATCTAATTAGTTAGGGTTCATCAAATTAGATGCTAATTATGGCAGTAGTTGTTAAGTAGAATTAGTTTAGAGTTCATCAAATTAGTTAGGATTAAATTTTAGAGTTCTTCAAATTAGTTAGGGTTAAATTTTAGTAAGTGTTTAATAGAATTAGTAAGAAAACTAATATAACTAGTTGAACTAGTTTATTTTTAGTAAAAACTAGTTTATTTTTATTCATAGTAAGTGCTTAATTGAACTAGTTTAGTTAATACAACTATTTTTTTTAGTACGAAAATTAATAGAACTAGTTTATTTTTTAGTTAAAGCAACTATTTTATTTTTAGTAAGTAAATTAATAAACTAGTTGGACTACTTTAGTTGTAGTTGAACTAGTTTAGTAAGTAAATTAATAAACTAGTTGAATTAATAGAACTAATGTATTTTTAGTAAGATAATTAATATAACTAGTTGAACTACTTTATTTTTAGAAAGAACTAGTTTTTTCTATTTATAGTAAGTTTATATTTAGTAAGAACTAGTTGAATTAATAAAACTAGTTGAACATGTCATATTTTCTCAAATAGGATATGCGGTTGCCCAAGTGGCCGTTCATGTCCAATTTACACCTCCGAGTGGCCTATGTTTTGCCGGAGTGTTGATTAATTTCCGTTCCGGAAAATTTCAGGCGATCGATATGTCCTTTTTTAGCCAAGGTCATGCCGGATTTTTCCGTGAATTCTGGCATGACTTGTGCTAGAATATGTAGGAAATATCAAGTGGCCTGGATTTTCTCGAAAAATAATGATCTAATTTAGGTTTTTTAGTACATATATTTAATTGTACAAGTTTAATTTTTGAATTATGAATGTAGGAGATGTCGTACTCGGACGACGACAGTCTCCCGGGGGAGTGCAGCTGGTGCCACGACGATCGAGGTATGTGCGACATGTTCGTTGAGATGGACGAAGATCGGCGCTTCAGCATTAAGCTAGAGGAGACCTTCGATGTTGAAATGGTACACAACAATGACAAGTGTTTTTTTCGTAATTAAGCATGACTTCAACTATTTCAATGTCTAATTTTCATATTTTACACTTCGACTAGCTTATCCCATGCCATGCAAAAAGCTATGTCTTGGAGAGGATGGGTTTTGAAGACCATGAAAATTTTCAAACAAATAAAATACACCTAAGGACCCTCATGATATCGATTTTGAAGTAAATCTATACAATTCTCAGAGTGTAACCCATTTTGGTTGCCAAAATTGGGAAGCACTTTGCAAAATGTATGGTTTTTATGAGGGTATGATTGTCACCATGGATCTTGGTGATCCTGACATCGAGCAAGACAATATGGATATTTGGGTCCTTGTTGATACGCTTCCGATTCTACCGCAATGTGAGTTTCTCAAACATAGTTATTAACTAATTTATATTGTTTATTTCAAAATAGTTGACAGCTTATTTCCATTGACAGCTTATTTTGAATCTTCAAAGAATGTGCAGAAGATGGTAGACAAAACCCACTACACTGATGGCTCCGAATTAACTTATAAGGAGAAAAGTCATCTGATTTCTTATTGTACTTATCTTGAGAATTACAATACCTATTATCGAACTCCGCCAAATTATGGTGAATACGTGCCACTAGTGCACATGTTGAACCATGGTAACTTCTATGGAGATACCCTGGTAGGATTTTTTACTATTATGACATCCATGCATCTTTTGCATACTTCTAAAACTAGTACATCATTGCTAACTACGAAGTTATTACTATGTTTTTCAACAGAAAATTCCGATGGATTGTGTGCCTCATATGATGTATCAGAAAGGTCGCCTTGCAGTTCTGAACATACAGCCAGGTCAATCTAAGGAGCTCACCTGTGCATATCAGATTTCTAAAACCAGTGAACACATGCTAATCAAAGAATGGAAAAAATGTTTGGACATTCGCAAGGAGGTTCTTGGAAGTAACATTAAGCGAAAGGCAAGAATTGGAGACAGGATAATCTCCATTCTCCATAATGGAGAGTCAGGGGCTATCTTGTTTTTTGCTATTTTTCCTTAGAGAATATAGTAGGTCCTAAGAGAATGTAGTAGGTCCTATGAGGTACAATATGTTTATTATGTGATACAATGTGTTAGAATTGATGATGAGGAGTACTTGTGATTACGACTAGTGACCAATTTGCTATGTGATGACTCATTGATGAAAACGATGATCTTGAGGAGGTGTTATATGACAATGTTGTATTATGATGATAAGTTGTTAATGATATGATGATGATGATATTTATTATATCATTGGGTGAAAGAACCACAGATTAGTTTCAAGTGGATGTCCATCCACTTGAAACTAGTCCACGGTTCTTTAACCCCGTGATTTAATAACTCATTATGATGTAAAAACAATTTCTAAATTCCTGTTGTATGAAAACTTGTGTAAAGGTGTACGAATACAACATGAAATAAAAAAGAAATAAAATATGAAATAATAGTAGCAGCGCGGGCAGGGAGAAGCGCTACTACTAATTACCAGTAGCGCTCCTCCGGGAAGTGACTACTACTAAGTCAATTTAGTAGTAGCATGGGCGGAGGCACGCTATTGCTATACGTTAGTTGTAGCGCCTTATCAGTAGCGCATCGCCCCGCGCTACTGATAGGCCTAAAACCCGCGCTGCTGCTAGGCTTTTCCCTAGTAGTGATTGGATACAAGAGATGAACTAGGGTTTGAGATGAGATGGTGTTGGTGAAGATGTTGATGGAGATTGACCCCCTCCCGATGACAGGATCATTGGTGATGACGATGGTGATGATTTCCCCCTCCTGGAGGGAAGTTTCCCCGGGAGAATAGCTCCGCCGGAGCCCTATATTGGTTCCGCCAAGGTTCCGCCTCATGGCGGCGGAGTTTCGTCCAGAAAGCTTGCTTATGATTGTTTCCTCAACAAAAACTCCATATAGCCAAAGATGGGCATCAGAGGGCCACCAGGGGGCCCACGAGGTAGGGGGCGCGCCCAGGGGGGTAGTGCGCGCCCCCACCCTCATGGACGGTGGGTGGCCCCCTCTGGTACTCCTTTCTCCCAATATTTTTTTAGATATTCTGAAACGTGCTCCCGTGAAGTTTCAGGACTTTTGGAGTTGTGCAGAATATGTCTCTAATATTTGCTCCTTTTCAAGCCCAGCATTCCAGCTGCCGGCATTCTCCCTCTTCATGAAAACCTTGTAAAATAAGAGAGAATATGCATAAGTATTGTGACATAATGTGTAATAACAGTCCATAATGCAATAAATATCAATATAAAAGCATGATGCAAAATTGACGTAGCAGCATCAGACTCGTCTGCCTTCGGTTTACGAGGCAAGGATTCTCTTTAATACGCCAGGGGCAGGAACCAGTAACCCGGCAGTAGAAAACCGGGTCGAAGCGCCTAGGAGGGCTACGCCGGTTCAGCCGCGCATGATGGATCCGCCTCGTCAGAATAATAACCGGCCGCAGTACGTGCCGATGCCATCGGGTAATTACTCTAACCCTTTGGATAACATGATTGCTGCGGCATCATGATTGGCGGCTATCCCGGTTGAAGGTGAGTCACCAGCGGCGGTTGAAACACAGAGGGCTAGAGATCTCCTTCAGACAGCGCTTGTTCAGCTGCAGGCTTATTCTTGCAGCCGTGATAGGGTTCATTCCACCCCTCGCCCAAGCCGGAGTTATAGCAGGCATATTGATGAGCTGGTTGTATCAAGAAATGGGCGGAACCGTAACCCGCCCCGTGGACATGATGAGCCGGCTGTATCAAACAACAGGCATATTGATGAGTCGGCTGTATCAAGCAGTGGTGCTAATGCTCAGAACGTAGTGGATCAAGGTAGAGAACGCCGAGAGGCCGAGCTGGTGGCTCAGTATGCGGCTCGTCAACCAACTCTGGTTCGTCCAACCACCTCTATGGAACCAGGTGTAACCTTTAGAAACTTGGGCGTGCCATGCTTAGTGCCGGATCTACGTAATGAGCGTCTGCCCAAGGATTTCAAAGGTCCTCGCAAGGTGCCTAACTATACAGTCGATTTAAGTCCTAAGGCATGTATTGAGAGTGATGAGATGACCATGGAGTTTCTGGATGTCAGCGAGGCTGTATGTGCTAAATATTCCCGCTAATGTTAGAAGGGACGGCCTGCACTTGGTTGAAAGGGCTCCATGCCAATTCCATCGGGTCATGGGCCAAGTTAAGGGCCCGATTCATCCAGAACTTCAAAGACATATGTAAACAACCCATGTCAATTGTGTTCAAGAAGAAGGTGAGTCAACAACCCATTGGGTGCGCCGGGTGTCAAAAATCTTGCACTCGTAAGATCGCATCAGTGCCGACTCAACGGTATTGATGCTGGAGAACAATTGTCATTTCACGCCCTTGAAGCAGAAACTAGGGCGGCTCAAACGCCACTGCAATGACATGGGGACACTCATGGCGGCTCTAGTTAACTATGCTGACTCTGATAGTACCGAAGACCTCGAGTCTGATGATGAGAAAACGGGGAAGGCAAAGCGGAGCAGCAATGCTAAGGGGCAGCAGTGTAACCCGAGAGGCAATGGTAAGCGCAAGGCTGATAGTAGTTTTGACTTTGTGGCTAACACCAATGCATAGAATAATGGTCAGCGTCGTAAGGGTAAACCTCCCCCACAGGCCGGAGGATCTGGTATCAATCTTGAACATGTGTTAAATTAGCCCTGCCCAAAAACATGGTATGAAAGAAAAACCATCAGGGCACCTATGGAAGGATTGTCACATTATGAAGGAGTACAAAAATTCAAATCTTTTTCATGACAGCCATGGGCCAGATGGCAGTTCTGGGCCCGGCTCTCATGGTCCGGGCTATGGCGGTGGCAGTTCTAACTCTGGATTCCAAGGAAATCAAGGTAATTACAGCAACCGTGGTGGTTACAACCAGCAGAGTAATCAGGGGGGGTGAACATCAGCAACAGTTTGGTTATCAGAGCAACCCGAAGCAGTTGAATAGTGGGCAATATCATGTGCTTAACACTAGCTTGTGTAAGCGTGACCAGAAGCTTCATAGGAGGCCAGTCAATGTTGTTGCCGGCGGTTCCTCATTATCTGCGTTGGTCTGAGCAACCCATCGTGTCGAGGCGGGAAGATCACCCGCCCCAGGTTGACAATCAGGGTCATTTGGCTTTGGTAGTCACACCTCAGGTCGGAGGGTATAAGTTTACCAACGTACTCATGGACGGGGGGAGCAGCATCAATATCCTGTAGTATCCGTCACATGGGGTTGACTGATAAAAATCTCAAGCCGTCAAACACTGTTTTCCATGGCGTGGTGCGTGGTAAGTCGGCATATCCAGTTGGTAAGATAGCTCTGGAAGTTCTTTCTAGAGATTATCATGCTCTGTTTGGACGGCCTGCTTATGCGAAGTTCATGGCATGGCCTTGTTATGTGTATCTGCAGCTTAAGATGCCGGGTCACAAGGGAAGTATCACAATGCATGGGAGCCGTAAGATAGCTCTAGAATGTGAAGAAGGGGATGCGGCTTATGCTGAGTCAGTTTGTGCAACGGAGGAGTTGAAATTTTACAAAGATAATGTTGACCCAGTGGATATGACGTCCTTCAAAAGCCAACTACAGAGCATGATCTGGTTTTAAAGTTTAAATCGGCAGATGACACCAAAATGGTCTATTTTGTTCCAGGCGATTAATCCAAGTAGTTCAGTGTTAGTGCCAATCTGGATTCAAAATAGGAAAGCGCACTCAATGAGTTCATCCGTGAGAACCGGGACATCTTTGCATGGAAGCATTCAGACATGCTGGGTGTACCGAGAGAACTCGCTGAGCACACTCTTAATATTGATCCAAAATTTAAGCCGGTTAAACAGTTTCTTCAACGGTTTAATGAGGAGAGGCCGAAGGCCATGGGAGAGGAAGTAGCCCGGCTCTTGGCAGCTGGGTTTATCGTCGAAGTTTTTCATATTGAGTGGTTGGCTGACCCGATGCTAGTACTTAAGAAGAACGGCACTTGGCGCATGTGTGTCGATTACATGGATTTAAACAAAGCTTGTCTGGCTAATCCTTTTGCTCTCCCTCGTATTGGTCAGATTATTTATTCTATGACAGGTTGTGAGCGTTTGAGTTTTTTGGATGCGTATTCTGGTTATCATCAGATCAAGATGGTAGTTAAGGACCAGGAGAAGATAGCTTTCATAACTCCCTTTGGAGCCTTCTGCTTTGTGTATATGCCTTTTGGGGTCAAGAGTGCCCAGGCGACTTATCAGAGATGTGTGCAAAATTTCCTTCATAACCAATTTGGCCGTAATGTTCATGCTTATGTGGATGATATTGTGGTAAAGTACAGAGAGAAATAGACATTGATACATGACCTGAAGGAAACCTTTGATAATCTCCGGGTTTATAAGATGATGCTTAACCCAGCCAAATGTGTTTTTGGTGTGCCAGCAGGCAAACTCTTGGGTTATTTGGTGTCTAACAGAGGTATTGAAGCTAACCCGAAGAAGATCAAAGCCATCACTTCGCTAGCCAAACCGGCGTGTATCAATGATGTGCAACGTCTGGCGGGGCGTATTGCAGCGTTGAGCCAGTTGATAAGACAGTTAGGAGAGATGGTTATCCCTCTGTATCAGATGATGAAAAAGACAGATAATTTTGTCTGGAGTGATGCTGCTAATATAGCATTTGAGGATTTGAAGAAGCAGCTAGCTGAGCCGCCCATGCTTGCCACCCCTATTGATAAAGAGCCTTTGTTGTTATATGTGGCTGCTAATAGCCGGGCTGTCAGTGTAGCTATTATGGTGGAAAGGAAGGAAGCAGGCAAAGAGTGTCTGGTTCAAAGGCCGGTTTATTATATCGGTGAGGTGCTTATTGAGTCCAAGCAGAGATATCCGCACTGGCAGAAGCTTGTATATGGGGTGTTCTTGGCCAGCCGGAAGCTCCAACACTACTTTCTGGGTCATCCTGTCACTGTGGTTAGCTCTGCTCCTTTGGGACATATCACCCAAAACAGGGAAGCGACTGGCCGGGTTGCTAAGTGGCTTATCGAGCTTGGAACTCATGGATTGAAGTATGTGCCTCGCACGGCCATCAAGTCTCAGGTGCTCGTGGATTTCATCAATGATTGGACAGAGCTACAGATGCTTGAGGAAAAACAAGATAACACGTATTGGACTATTCACTTTGATGGGTCCAGACAGTTGGAAGGCTCGGGGGCTGGAGTTGTGCTTGCTTCCCCTCGAGGCGATAAATTTTGTTATGTTGTCCGTTTGATGTTCCCTTGCACTAACAATGCAGCTAAGTATAAGGCCTTGCTCCACGGTCTTCGGATGGCGAAGGAGATGAACTTAAGCCGGGTTAGGTGCTTGGGCGACTCAGACTTGGTGGCTTAGCAAGTCTCTGGTACTTGGGATTCTAAGGATCCACTCATGGCGGCTTATCGACGAGAGGTGGACGTTATTGCTGGTCATTTCAAGGGCTATCAAGTTGAGCACGTTGATCAAAGGAAAAATGAAGCGTCGAGCGCTTTAAGCCGGTTGGGTTCTCCATGTAAAACGTTTCCGCCTAATGTCTTTCTTGATGTTTTGCATAACCCGTCGGCCAAGTTACCTACAGAGGAGGATTTGGCTATTCTTGACCCGAAACCTCAGTTGGTGGCGGCTCTTCATGTAATCCCGGATTGGACAGTACCTTACTTGGCTTATATGACCCGGGGCGAGTTACCTGAGGATGAAACCTTAGCCAGGCAGATAACCCAGCGGTCTAAGTCAATGACAATTGTTAATGGAGAGTTACACCATTGAAGTGTCACAGGGGCATTTCAACATTCTGTTTCTCCAGAAGAGGGCTGTGAGATCTTATGAGAGATTCATGAAGGAGATTGTGGTCATCATGCCGGAAAAATGCCTCGTGGCCAAAGCTTTCCAACATGGGTTTTATTGGTTAACATCTCATGCTGATGGAGAGGTCCTCGTCAGTAGGTGTGATGGATGTCAGAAATTTGCATGACGAGCCCATGTGCAGGCTCAAGAATTGAGGATGATACCAATTACGTGGCCGTTTGCAGTTTGGGGGCTTGATATGGTTGGTCCTTTCAAAAGATCCAAGGACAAGAAGACCCACCTTTTGGTGGCGGTTGATAAGTTCACTAAGTGGGTAGTGGCAGAGCCAGTCAGTAAGTGTGATGCAGCAACGGCAATTCAATTCATGAAAAAGGTGATCTTCCGTTTTGGCTTTCCACACAGCATTGTAACATATAATGACACTAATCTCTCTAAGGGTGCTATGGAAGAATTTTGTCAACGTGAGCATATCCGGCTCGATGTACCGTCAGTGGCTCACCCCCAATCCAATGGTCAAGCTGAGAGAGCAAACCAAGAGATCTTGAAAGGCATCAAACCCTGGCTTATGGTTCCCCTGCAGAGGACGCAATGTTGTTGGGTGGAGGAGTTACCTTCCGTGTTGTGGAGCATCAATACCACCCCAAATAGATCTAAATGATATACACCTTTCTTCATGGTTTACGGGGCAGCGACAGTTCTCCCTAGTGACATCCGTCATGACTCACCTCGTGTGGTGGCTTATGTTAAAGCTGACAATGAAAGAGCGCGTCAAGAAGCTCAAGAACACTCAATACATCCACCAAAGCAAGACTAGGGTTTTACGCATCCTTGCGGCTCGAACCTTGGTAAACAACCCGTGTGCTTGCTCCTAAACCTGCTCTTCTCACGACCTCGCGCCCGCCGACCATAGAAGGGATCCCAGTGATCCCATAGGTGTTGTACTCACCGACAGTTGTGGACGCACTGCTCCCCAAATCCTCCCTTCTTCAGCTACAGCCATGCCCACCCCGCCGCACTACTCCCTTTCTTCCCCATCGCGGCTCCTCCCCTACTCCCCGTCACAGTCTCTCCCTTTCCTTGCCACCTGTGTTATCCATGGCCCTCCTCTGTCTCTCCACCTTCTGCACTAAATCAATTGATGCCACTATCGTCTTTGTGCAGTAGAAACAAATGGATTCATATCAAGAACAGAGACGGATGGCTTTACTGCTACCTTCTCATGTGCGGGTAACTAACGCAGTTGATCTCCACTTAAAGCAGTGGACCGACTCCGTTCCTGTCATCTCCTGCCCACGTCTCTGCTCCGACGTTCGTGAGGTTACGCCCTCTGACAATCATCACCATTGATGGGACAAATTTGAGTTCTCGGAGTGTCATCGCTGCATCCCTAACCATCGTCTCCCTTCTCCCTACAGCCTCTTCCTCGCGGTGTTTGTTGATTCTACCACCACACATCCAGTCTTTACAGGTTCAGTTCTTAATGCTGAGAAATTAAATTTTCTGTCTGTACAATGGCACAAGTTACCAGTGTTTGAAAGTTCATGTCTTAGTTGATGCCAGCCTCACATTATATAATAGTTTATGAGATGTTCAAACTTACCACACTATAAATAGTAGTACAACCCACGCTTCTTCTACTCATCCTTCTACCATCAGATTTTCTATTTTTTCTTAACCAACCAGCTAATTTGGTTTGAGTCATATTCGTTTAGTTCGATTTCATAGTTGTCAAGGTAGTATTATTTGATTTGGTTAGGTTAGCAGGGAGCCATGGCCCATGGGTGAGATTGGGTAAGATTTTCCTGATTCACGGTCAATGGAGATCAATTAGTCCGCGATGGATTTGCAGTTGTAGCACCTCCATGGTATCGAGCAACAACGAACTCCAGTGCAGATCGATATCTGAATTGTCATCGCAGGCATCCAGAAATGCCCCTATTTCCTATGCCGATCTGCTTCGGTCAGTTATTGGTTACACCCCATATGCACCCAATTATCCCTACTACATTGATGTGATTTACTTTCAGTGGTACCTATTATTATGTATATTTTTGGAATGAGAATTGATTTCAGTTTCAGATGTTGCCGAGTACTATTATTGGTAGCTCTATTTCTGTTGGAGTATTTTTTTGGATCAGGTTCTGGCCATTCATGTCTTTCTGTTGCACTTCAAATGTTTTATTTGCTATTTTCTAACCAGGCTTTGTTTGTTCATGATCTTTATTTTTATTTTCTTTGCAAATCCAGATGCCTTTTGGTACTACCTGCTACACAATCCCTCAAACTCTTCTTCATGGAGCAAGTGCGGCAAGAAGCGGAGGAAGGCGAACATTAATGAGCCACAGTTCTCATTCCTCTCCCGCATCTTTTTCTAGGGACTGTAAGATGGATTGTCACTGTTTTTGCTCTAGCAACGGTTGACATTAAATAGTTGAGAGATTAGAAATGCTAAATTGTTTTATTACCATGTTCATCAAGGCACTTAGATGTGTCTTGATTTGGCCTCAAAAGTCATACCTCTATGTTGTGTTACTGACCGAGCACATGTCGAGCTTTCCTCTGTTTCAATCTGGTGCCATCAAGCAATTATCAATTGATTTCCCCTACTGTTGTTTGCTAATGTGATACAGAGTGTTGCTATTTTTCCTTAGTACATAATATATATTGGCTCCTTTTCCCTACTACACCATGTTTGCATGTACAGTTTGTTGCATTTTCCTTTTAGTTTTCATGCTATTACAAGTATATGATATATATTCTTACGGCCTGTGTACTTCTATGTAGATTACCTTCTTTTCGGTAGAACCTGAATTGACGATTCACGTAAGAATTCTACACAAAGGATCAAGGAACATCGATTTGTCCTTCATTGGTATGTTTGCATTTACTACTGTCAAATGTATTTATGTAGGATCACCAAAGTATTTATCTTTACTACATATGTGTTCTTCCTTTTGTCTGAAAATGCAGGGGAAAATAGGAATCAAGAATAAAAGGTTGTCATGCCAAGACAATCCTTGCTGGAAGATTGAGAAAGAGCCACACTTCTTGCCGATGTTTGTTTGCATCTAGCACCTTTCTTAGTATGATCAAGCATGCTTCTCTATCTACTTAAGAGATATGGTGATAAGAGGGACGACGAGAATTATTTCCATCCAAGATTTTAGTTTGTATGCTCATACGAAAAACAAAACGTGCTTTTCCCATACATGTTTCCTACTGTATAGCTCTAACATTCAGACCCTTCTTTGAGTTAGTAGGATGCGTTAACTTAATCATACTATATGTTTTGCATAGAGCCACGTTTTGATCTGTGTCCATTTGTTGATGCCACATTTTTTACAACGAATGAATATTTTATCCATATGTAATACAAAGTGTAGCGCATTGTGATATCTAATTATCTATCGCAGTTTAATTTTTTTATTGTCAGGTGATACCAGTGTTTTACTACTAACCATGATTTTAAGGCATATCAATGTGCTTCAGGTTTTCCCCTGTCACACCCTAGCTAGTTCAAGCATTAGAGTGTGCATCATGTTTAAATTCCTCTTAAATTTGAAATGGGGAAGACAGAACCCCCAGCACCCCCCTGGAACAACTAGGGTTTACTAAAAACTTCTCCAATGAACCTGAAATGACCTTCTAAAAAGCCCACCCTTTTTGTTTTGGGTTAAAACCTTTGACAAAAATGGTGCACATTTTTCTAGGACATCTAAGGTCATTGGATTAATCTTTATGTTATTTGCATTTGGGCATTTAAATGCTATAAAATATTTTAAAATATTTGGGTATTTGCATTTTGACTAAAATGTTTGCTGTTGGATATATTCTAAGCAGTAGCCATGATTAATTTTATGATTTATGGAAATGCCCTGGCATTTTTAATAAAGACCTAAAGCTAAAGAAATAATAGAATAAATAAGAAAAACAGAAAAAAAAAAGAGAGAGAAACTTACCTGGCGCAGCCTAGCTAACTCACCAGCCGGCCCACCTAGCGGCCCAGCACTGTGCTGGCCCGCGCCAGCCAGCTGCTTCTTCCCCGCCAGGCAGGCAGGGAGGTGACGCCGGCGTGCCCGAGATCGCCATGGCGTCACCTTCTTGCCGCCCACGCCCCTGGACGCCTGGACGCCTCCACGTCGCACCCCGAAGCCCCTGGACACGCCATTCCCCCCTGTCTCTCTCCCTCGATGTTCCCCACCATGGCCGACGCTCCTGTCGCCGCACCGTCGTCATAGCCGTGCCCTCCGTCGTCCTCGCGCCGCGTCATCGTGTCCACGAGCTCCGCCATCGTCGATTACATCGAGTGGGTCGAGCCCCGAGCGCTCGCTCGCCCCGGAGACGCTGCACCGAGCTCGCCCTCAACTCCGGCCACCGAAGATCTCTTTCGCCGCCCCCACCGCATCAGCTCATCCCCGACCTCTCCGACTGCCTCGACGAGACCCCCGTGAGCTCAGCCACTTCCCCACCCTCTTTGCTCTCTCTCTCGAGCCCCGTAGTGACTGCATGTAGATCACCCGCACGCACCGCCGCGGAGCTCGTCGCCGACGTTACTGGCCACCCCAGCTGCACGCACTGCCACCACTCGACGCGGCTTCCTCCCCGCATCACGTAGATAGTCTCCGCCGTCCTTTTGGTCGACAAAGTGCAAATCCCGCACTGCTCCGCCGCGTCTGGCCTCGCCGGCGGCTAGACGCCGGCGAGTTGACCCTGTTTGACCCCCGTGTGGGCCCAGGTTGACCCCCCTGAGTCTATGGAAGGTGGGGCCGGTCTGCTAATTAGTTTAGGATTAGTTTTAACTAAATTTAATTAGTTTAGTCACTGACATGTGGGCCCAGGCCCCACTGACAGTTAATTAGTGTTAATTTAATTCTGTTAATTAGTTGTGACACTGACAGACAGGGCCCACCAGTCAGGTTTGACCTGGCCGACCCAGTTGACCCACTGACGTCACACCTATGTCATGCTGACGCATTAATTCAATTACTGGATTTATTCTTTAATAGGAAATTCCAGAAAATAGCCAAAACTTCTAAAAATCATAGAAAATCAACCATAGCTCAAAATCAAACAAGTTATATATGAAAAATGATCAGAAAAATTCAATCTATCCATCTGTAATGGTTTCATGTATGACAAAACAAGTTAACCGTGCTGTTTAAGCAGAATAAGAAAATGCACTAATAAGGCTATGTTAAATGAGCTAACATTTGAATCTTTGATTCAAATGAGTTCATTCCATCCTGTTTTAGCTTGCATTAGGCCAAGACACATTCATTTTGCCAGGTCATAGCATGCATCATATTGTTGCATATTGTCATGTGTTGATTGTGTTCGGTGTGTCTTTCGTGGTAGGTTCTGCCTCCGAGGATAACCCTGAGTATCCGTTTGAAGGGCAGTACCCTACTACCACTACAACAGGCAAGCAACCATTGATCATTCCGATACAAACCCATGTTCTCGCTTCTGCTCTTGTTTACTGCATTAAGACAACGCGATTCAAACTGCTGTGTTCTACGGTAGTTGAACCCTTATCCTCTGCATGACCTGTCATTGCCACAGTAACTAGATGAAACCCACTAGCATGTGTAGGAGTTGATTGAGCCATGTATATGATTCCTACCTTGCTATGCCTGCTATGCTAAGAGTTGTGTCAGGTCTGGTTCATCTGGGTGATGGGCTAGAGTGAAATGATTATGTCAGTAATGTGAGAGATGTGTTGAATATGTTTGGTAAAGGTATCGATGAGAGGCCATGTAGGAGTACATGGTGGGTTGTTTCATTGGGGCCGTCCATAAGAACTGAGATCTGTATGTGTGATTTAAGATGCAGTTACTACCATACATTGGGCCCGAAACCAATGGACCCTCTCTGCTCCTTAATCACCCTAGTACTCTGTCCAGGAGTTGCAAATAGTTTCTGGTGTTTGTAGGTTATGTGTTGGCGGCCGTGCGTAGCGCTGACCCTAGGGGTGGGCTATGTTGCGGTAGATACACCGTGGCCGGGTATGCCGGGCGCCCGTTTGGCGTCTCGGGGCCCTGTTCACATCATTTGGGGCCGTATGTGGAAACCTGGGCCGGACTCCCTGCGGATGGAACCTGGATAGGCGATAAACCTGGACTAGGGACTTAACTGTTTAGGTAGGCCGTGGCCGACACCCTCGTTGGGCTTCCGCTTGAAGGTTGCCGAGTACATGTCGTGTAAGCGGCGGTAAGTGGTGAAAGCGTGTATGAAGAAGTATACCCCTGCAGGGTTAACATCATCTATTCGAATAGCCGCGTCCGCAGTAAAGGACTACTTGGTTGCCTATACAGTTCATAGACAAGTTAATGGTTACTACTAAAAGACTCAAGATAAGTGTGAGTACCGAGGATGGCCCTCTCGTAGGATGACGAGGGAGGATCCCCGGTGGAGTATTGTGTTGGTGAGTAGTGGACTCGTGTGCAAAAACTATTTTACTAGTGGAGTTCCGTAGGATAGTCTAGCCAAGAGTCAAAGCTGGCATGCTGCAATAACCCCACCACCTTCTTGAGAATGAGCATGTATATTAGGTTCTGATGTAAGACTTGCTGAGTACCTTGTACTCATGTTTGCTTATTTATTGTTTTCAGACGACAACACCGCCCCCTCCGATGGGTTTTATGTAGACCTTGATGTCGACGAGTGACTAGCCACCCAGGTGGTGATCCTGGCCATGGAGAGCCCTATGTAGATAGACAGGCTTCGGAAGCCTTCTTGCTTTCTAGTGTCTGTACTAAGACTATTTACTTCCATTTGTGCTTGTATGCTTGTATGACTTGAGTATCGGGTCATGTGAGCCCTACCTATATGAACATGTTATGTATGGCTCTCTGGAGCCTTTAAATAAAGTACTTGAGTTGTAGAGTTTTGTTGTGATGCCATGTTGTATGTACTCATATCGGGCATATTGTGTGTATGCTTGAAATGCTTGGTATGAGTGGGATCCGACAATCTAGTTGTTCATCCTTGGTAGCCTTTCTTATGGGGAAATGTAGTCTAGTGTTCCTCGAGCCATAGTAGTCCGCTACAGCCCGGTTCACCGGAGTCCTGCTAGCCCAGCACTACTGTTCAGGACACTTGACTGGCCGGCATGTGTTTCACTTCGTTCCTATGTCTGTCCCTTCGGGGAAATGTCATGCGGTGACATCCGGAGTCCTGCCTAGCCTGCTACAGCCCGGGTTCCCCGGAGTCCTGTTAGCCCAGTGCTACAGCCCGGATTCACTCGCTGATGACCGACATGCTCGATGTGATTCATGTATGCCTGTCTCCATAGGTCTGTGCCTCTTTGGGTTCACGACTAGCCATGTCGGCCTGGGTTCTCTATCATATGGATGCTAGCGACACTATCATATACGTGAGCCAAAAGACGCAAACGGTCCCGGGCCATGCTAAGGCGACACCCGTGGGTTACCGTGCGTGAGGCCGCAATGTGATATGAGGTGTTACCGGCTAGATCGATGTGATATGGAATCGGGGTTCTGACAGCGTTGGCATTAGAGCCGGACTGCCTGTAGGTTCGTTGAGCCAAACTGGTCGATGTCGAGTCTAGAAATGCTTTAGTTATATGTAGGGGAATTGATTGTGGGAGGGAACGTAAGGCTCTTTTACTCCCTTACCTTATGCCCTCTGATCTAAGTCATTCTCTTCTCATTCAACGTGGGTTAAGGACTAGGCTCTCTTCTTCTGTCAGGTTCACGTGTTACTAATCCGTAGTAGCTTATAGGATTGTTGTTACAAGCCCCAGTTCAGTTTCTACTATTTCTAGTATGTTGCTAGTTGAATCAGAACCTTGATATGATGTTGTCGAGTGGTATTGCAAACTGTTGTGGATGTCTCAAATCTCTTTCTAAGCATTTACAGCTGTTATGCTGTCCAATTTTCCCTCGAAATTCTAATGTCTTTGCATTGTGGTTGTGCTTTCAGATGGCCACTCGTGCTCAAAACCAAGTGGTTCGCCTGACCCGGTGCCTTGATGTGCCCGGTCATACTGCTATGTTAGTCCGGGTAATGATCGAGACGGGTTACCGTTGGTATCCCGAATACACTGTCGAAGAGCAGTTCCGAGACTTTAATCAAAGCCAATATTTCTGCATCGTCAGGATATTTTCTTCTTATCCTGGATCTACCGAGCCCCTCCACTATTCCTATGGACTCGGGGTTACTGTTGAGATGGCTGTGCAGGATGCTGCCTATTCCATGATGACCATCATGCGAGTCCGGACTGGCCTGCTTCGGAACACCGACTTCCGTTACATGCCAACTTCACTTCCGGGAGCGCAAGGGTATCTTCAGGCTATCTATGCTGACTCCACTCAGGAGGACTCATTAACTCGTACCACTTCCGAGATGCTCGAGGATAAGGACCGAGAGAATCGGGCCTTGAGGTTGGAGCTTTTCAATACCCATGCTGATCATTGGGCCACATTGACTCGGTTTGCACATGCGGTGCAAGCTGGATGTATGGATACAAGGGATCTGTATCCTGTGAGATCTGCTCTGCTAGACATGGTGGATTGGCGTGATGTGGGAGGCATCACCCCACCCCGTGGTCCCCGCAGGCCACCATTTGTTGGTCCAAGACCTCATCCTAGCTCCTTTGGTCCACAAGCTCCTCAGGATCGTCTATTCCCGGATGATCACGTTGCACTTCCAGGCTATGGAGGCGACTTCTATGAGGACTACTACGGAGCTGTCTGAGTTAGTAGTAGTATCACTAGTATTGTAATAGTTCTATCTCCACTGTCCTGTGTGACTTATGCAATATGACTTAGTGTGTAATCAATTCCAGAGGTGTAGACAAATAATGTATAGGAGCTTGGAATGCCTCCGATGAGATGTAATGTCTTTCACCGTAGTTGTACTCTAGCCTGGGCTTGTACTAAATTATGTACGGTGTGTATGACCAATGGTATATATATGGCAGTTTCTATATTACCATGTCATGCAATGAACATCATAGCATTCCATGTTATCCATTACATTCTGCACTTCCTTGCTAAGTTGTGCCATCCTTGTCTAAACCGTTGTCTTGTTTTCTCCTAGGATGGTCAACACTCGCAGCAACCCTGCTGCCCCGGAGCAGGGGGAAGCCAGTGCAGCTAGGGGTGAAAATCTGCCTCACCCGCCTTCTCTGGCCGAAGTGATGCTGGAGGCAGAAAGAAACAAGCGTGAGACTAACCGCTTACTGGAGCGGATTGAGCAGAACACTGCACGCCACCCGCGAAATGACTTGGTGTCAATCAGTGACTTTATCAAGCTGTACCAACCGAAGTTTAACCATTCCGTCGAGCCCCTCGACGCGGATGACTGGCTTCGCAGCATCACCCACAAGCTACGTTCTGCCAACGTAGCCGAAGCTGATAAGATTACTTATGCTGCCTACCATCTCGAAGGCCCTGCTAGCCTCTGGTGGGAAAATTTTGAAGCTATGCACCCGGTCGACCAAATCACGACTTGGGCTGAATTCAGCGAGGCTTTCCGTGAGCATCACATTCCGGAAGGTCTCATAGATCGCAAGAGGGAGGAATTCTGAAATTTCACCCAAGGAAGACTGACTGTGGATGCATATAGTCATGAATTTGGGAATCTGGCACGTTATGCTCCTGAAGAGGTATCTACCGACGCTAAGAAGCAGGCAAGGTTCCACAAGGGACTTAGCCCTGAGCTTCACCGCGATCTTCGTCTGCATGAGTGCACATCCTTTCAGAAGTTGGTCAATAAAGCCATCAGCGCTGAGACAGGCCAGACTGATTATGACGCTTCACGCAAGCACTCCCGTGATTTTGACTCTTCATCCGGCTCTGGAGCTCAGAAGCGCCGGGTGTGGATCCCAAGCACGGCACTGCCACCCAGGTTCATTCCGAGGCCATCCTTTGAGGCGCCTCGTCCCAACCAGCAGTTTGCACCGCCCAAGCCCTATGGTGGCCCCGCTGCTAATGCTGCTCCACGTCCCAGTGTGGTGACGTGTTTCAAGTGTGGAGAGCCGGGTCACTATAGCCGAGAGTGTCCCCAGAACAACAACCCCAACCAATCTGGTAAGTCCGTTGGCCGTGGTAAGCCAGCGGGAAAGTCATTCTACGCCAAGCCGGTCACCACTGCACGTGGCCATGTCAACTATGTCTCAGACGAGGAGGCTCACGAGGATCCTAACGTCGTCCTTGGTACGCTCCTTGTTAATTGCCATCCGGCATCTGTTCTTTTCGATACTGGAGCATCTCATTCATTCATATCCGAGAACTATGCTCGATTCCATAACACGACATTCTGTGACATGCCCTCTACCATGGAAATTCAAACCCCTGGCTCTAGATGGCAAACTTCTAGAGTAAGCCATGGGAACGAAATTCTTGTCGATAGACTTGTTTTCCTTGCATCCTTAATAGCTCTCAAGTCCTCGGACATAAACATCATTTTGGTTATGGACTGGATGTCAGCTCATTATGCTAAGATTGATTGTGCCACTAGAACCGTTCAACTTACTCACCCATCGGGCAAGACAGTCAATGTCTTAACTGGAGTGGCCAAGCGCCAGCTTTACTCCCTAAATGCCAATCCCCTTCCAGACCTTGAAGATGTTCCGGTAGTCCGAGACTTTCCAGATGTCTTTCCAGAAGAACTGCCAGGTGTTCCACCTGACAGGGATGTCGAGTTTGTGATAGACCTTGTTCCAGGAACCGTTCCAATTTCTAGGAGACCCTATAAGATGGCACCGTTAGAACTAGCCGAGCTTAAGAACCTAATCGATGAGTCCTTGAAAAAGGGTTTCATCCTTCCTAGTTCCTCTCCTTGGGCTTGCCCCGTCCTCTTTGTCAAGAAGAAGGATGGAACGGATCGAATGGTTGTAGATTACTGACCTATCAACTTGGTCACCATCAAGAACAAGTATCCGCTTTTCAGGATCAACGATCTGTATGATTAGCTCGCTGGATCCTCAGTCTTTTCCAAGATGGATTTGAGGTTGGGCTACCATCAAATCAAAATCAGAAACGGAGACATTCCCAAAACGGCCTTTGTTACCTGTTATGGCCAATACGAGTACACCGTTATGTCCTTCGGTTTAACCAATGCCCCAGCCACCTTCTCCCGGTTAATGAACTCGGTCTTCATGGAGTATTTGGATAAATTCGTCGTAGTTTATCTCGATGACATACTCATCTACTCCAAGAATGAAGAGGAACATGGAGAACATCTAAGGCTGGTATTGATGAAACTTCGAGAGCATCGCCTTTATGCCAAATTCTCCAAGTGTGAATTTTGGTTGCCAGAAGTGACCTATCTAGGCCATGTAATCTCTGGTAAGGGTATTGCTGTCAATCCCGAGCGAGTTCAAGCTGTCCTTGATTGGACTCCACCTGAGACGGTCAAGCAAGTTCGGAGCTTCCTTGGCTTAGCGAGCTACTGCCGCCGCTTCGTCGAGAATTTCTCCAAGGTTGCTAAACCTCTAACTGAACTCCTCAAGAAAGATAAAAAGTTCTAGTGGACCCCACAGTGCGAGTTCATCTTTCAGGAACTGAAAAGATGCCTGACATCTGCTCCTGTACTGGTACCACTACATTTCTCCAAGGACTTTGTTATCTATTGCGATGCCTCGCGATAAGGACTAGGTTGTATACTCTTGCAGGATCATCAGGTAATTGCAAATGCCTCACGGCAATTACACCCACATGAGGAAAACTATCCCACACATGATCTAGAGCTCACAGCTGTAGTCCATGCACTCAAAACTTGGCGACATTACCTCCTTGGTAATCATTGCGAGATCTTCACCGATCACCAAAGATTGAAATATATCTTCACCCAACCAGATTTGAATCTCAGGTAAAGACGTTGGGTCGAGTTGATCTCGGATTACGACTTAGGAATAACTTACACCCCGGGCAAAGCCAATGTGATGGCTGATGCGCTAAGTCATAAATCTTATTGTAACAACCTGATGTTACACCAAAGTCAACCACTTCTCCACGAGGAATTTCGTAAACTCAATCTTCACCTTGTTCCTCGAGGATTCCTATCCACACTGGTGGCGAAACCTACCCTTACGGATCAGATCATCAAGGCACAGAAGGTAGATCCGGGAATCTCCCGTATTAAGAGAAGCATTAAGAAAGGAGTCGCGAATTATTTCTCTGTTGATGATCAAGGTGTCGTATACTTTGGAAACCGCTTAGTGGCTCCAAAGCCACGAAACCTGAGGCGGCTGATCCTTAAGGAAGCTCATGAATCCCCTCTCACCATTCATCCCGGTAGTACTAAAATGTATCGAGACCTACGCCAGAGGTTTTGGTGGACTAGGATGAAGAGAGAAATCGCTCAATACATTGCTAATTGCGACGTTTGTCATCGTGTTAAAGTAGAGCATCAACGGCCTGCTGGCACCCTTCAACCTTTGGCTATTCCTGAGTGGAAATGGGATAAAATCAATATGGATTTCATTACTGGATTTCCCAGGACCAAGAGAGGGAATAATGCCATCTTCTTCGTGATCGACCATCTTTCCAAAGTAGCCCACTTTCTACCTGTTCGTGAGAGTATCACCGCTAGCCAGCTAGCTGACTTATACATCTCCCGAATAGTGTCTCTTCATGGTGTTCCATTGGAAATTAACTCAGACCATGGGAGTCTCTTCACCTCTCAATTTTGGGAAAGTTTCCAAAATGCTATGGGAACTTGTCTCTCTTTTAGCACCGCCTTCCATCCTCAATCAAGTGGTCAAGTAGAACGAGTCAATCAAAATTTGGAAGATATGCTCCGAGCCTCTGTCATCTCGTTCGGAATGGGTTGGGAGAATTTCCTTCCATTCGCGGAATTTGCTTATAACAATAGTTATCAAGCTAGCTTGGGCAAGTCTCCTTTCGAAGTTCTCTATGGACGAAAATGTCGAACGCCTCTTAACTGGTCAGAAACCAGGGAAAGACAACTCTTTGGCCCGGATATGATTCAGGAAGCAGAAGAGCATGTTCACGTTATTCGTGAGAAATTGAAAACAGCCCAATCTCGTCAAAAGAGCCAATATGATCGTAAACATAAGCTCATGACTTTTGAAGTCGGCGAGAAGGCTTACCTTCGGGTTACTCCGTCAAAGGGAACCCATCGTTTCGGTATCAAAGGCAAATTGGCTCCTCGCTACATCGGACCCTTTCGCATTCTTGCCAAACGAGGAGAAGTTGCCTACCAATCGGAACTACCTTCGCAAGTTTCCAGAGTACACGATGTCTTCCACGTTTCTCAACTCAGGCGTTGCTTCGCGGATCCTATCCGTGGAGTGGACCACGAAACGCTTGATCTACAAGATAACCTCTCATATTGGGAATATCCCGTTCGTATCCTTGATCAAGCCGAGCGTACCACTCGACGACATAATATCAAGTTTCTCAAGGTCCAATGGTCACACCATTCCGAGAAAAAAGCCACTTGGGAAAGGGAGGATCGCCTTCGACTCGAGTACCCCACCTTCTTTCCGAAGGATCCTAAATCTCGGGACGAGATTCTTTTGAGTGGGGGTGAGTTGTCACACCCTAGCTAGTTCAAGCATTAGAGTGTGCATCATGTTTAAATTCCTCTTACATTTGAAATGGGGAAGACAGAACCCCCAGCACCCCCCTGGAACAACTAGGGTTTACTAAAAACTTTTCCAATGAACCTTAAATGCCCTTCTAAAAAGCCCACCCTTTTTGTTTTGGGTTAAAACATTTGACAAAAATGGTGCACATTTTTCTAGGACATCTAAGGTCATTGGATTAATCTTTATGGTATTTGCATCTGGGCATTTAAATTCTATAAAATATTTTAAATGCTCAAATAATCATAAACTAAAATATTTGCTGTTGGATATATTCTAAGCAGTAGCCATGATTAATTTTATGATTTATGGAAATGCCCTGAAGCTACAGAAATAATAGAATAAATAAGAAAAACAGAAAAAAAGAGAGAGAGAGAGAGAGAAACTTACCTGGCGCAGCCCAGCTAACTCACCAGCCGGCCCACCTGGCGGCCCAGCACTGTGCCGGCCGCGCCAGCCAGCTGCATCTTCCCCTCCAGGCAGGCAGGGAGGTGACGTCGGCGTTCCCGAGCTCGCCACGGTGTCACCTGCTTGCCGCCCACGCCCCTGGATGCCTGGACGCCTCCACGTCGCACCCTAAAGGCCCTTGACACACCATTCCCCCTGTCTCTTTCCCTCACCGTTCCCCACCATGGCCGACGCTCCTGTCGCCGCACCGTCGTCATAGTTGTGCCGTCCATCGTCCTCGCACCGCGTCATCGTGTCCACGAGCTCTGCCGTCATCGATTACATCGAGTGGGTCGAGCCCCAAGCGCTCGCTCGCCCCGGAGACGCTGCACCTAGCTCGCCCTCAACTCCGGCCACCGGAGATCCCTTTCGCCGCCCCCGCCGCATCAGCTCATCCCCGACCTCTCCGACTGCCTCGACGAGACCCCCGTGAGCTCAGCAACCTCCCCACCCTCTCTGTTCTCTCTCTCAAGCCCCGTAGTGACTGCATGTAGATCACCCGCACGCACCGCCGCAGAGCTCGTCACCGACGTTTTCGGCCACCCCAGCTCCACCCACTGCCACCACTCGACGCGGCTTCCTCCCCGCATCACGTAGATAGTCTCCGCCGTCCTTTTGGTCGCCGGAGTGCAAATCCCGCACTGCACCGTCGCGTCTGGCCTGGTCGGCGGCTAGACGCCGGCGAGTTGACCCTGTTTGACCCCCGTGTCGGCCCAGGTTGACCCCCCTGAGTCTATGATAGGTGGGGCCGGTCTGCTAATTAGTTTAGGATTAGTTTTAACTAAATTTAATTAGTTTAGTCACTGACATGTGGACCCAGGCCCCACTGACAGTTAATTAGTGTTAATTTAATTCTGTTAATTAGTTGTGACACTGACAGACAGGGCCCACTAGTCAGGTTTGACCCGGCCAACCCAGTTGACCCGCTGGCGTCACACCTATGTCATGCTGACGCATTAATTCAATTACTGGATTTATTATTTAATAGGAAATTCCAGAAAATAGCCAAAACTTCTAAAAATCATAGAAAATCAACCATAGCTCCAAATCAAACAAGTTATATATGAAAAATGATCAGAAAAATTCAATCTATCCATCTGTAATGGTTTCATGCATGACAAAACAAGTTAACCTTTCTGTTTAAGTAGAATAAGAAAATGCACTAATAAGGCTATGATAACTGAGCTAACATTTGAATCTTTGATTCAAATGAGTTCATTCCATCCTGTTTTAGCTTGCATTAGGCCAAGACACATTCATTTTGCCATGTCATAGCATGCATCATATTGTTGCATATTGTCATGTGTTGATTGTGTTCGGTGTGTCTTTCGTGGTAGGTCTGCCTTCGAGGATAACCCCGAGTATCCGTCTGAAGGGCAGTACCCTATTACCACTACAACAGGTAAGCAACCATTGATCATTCCGATACAAACCCATGTTCTCGCTTCTGCTCTTGTTTACTGCATTAAGACAATGCGATTCAAACTGCTATGTGCTACGGTAGTTGAACCCTTATCCTCTTCATGACCTGTCATTGCCACAGTAACTAAATGAAACCCACTAGCATGTGTAGGATTGGATTGAGCCATGTGTGTGATTCCTACCTTGCTATGCCTGCTATGCTAGAGTTGTGTCAGGTCTGGTTCATCTGGGTGATGGGCTAGAGTGAAATGATTATGTCGGTAATGTGAGGGATGTGTTGAACGGGCTAGAGTGAAATGATTATGTCGGTAATGTGAGGGATGTGTTGAACATGTTTTGGTAAAGGTATCGATGAGAGGCCATGTAGGAGTACATGGTGGGTTGTTTCATTGAGGCCGTCCATAAGAACTGAGATCTATATGTGTGATTTAAGATGCAGTAACTACCATACATTGGGCCCGAAACCAATGGACCCTCTTGGCTTCTTAATCACCCTAGTACTCTGTCCAGGAGTTGCAAATAGTTTCTGGTGTTTGTAGGTTATGTGTTGGCGGCCGTGCGTAGCGCTGACCGTAGAGGTGGGCTATGTTGCGGTAGATACACCGTGGCCGGCTATGCTGGGCGCCCGTTTGGTGTCTCGGGACCCTGTTCACATCGTTCGGGGCCGTATGTGGAAACCTCGGCCGGACTCCCTGCGGATGGAACCTGGATAGGCGATAAACCTGGACTAGGGACTTAAGTGTTTAGGTAGGCCGTGGCCGACACCCTCGTTGGGCTTCCGCTTGAAGGTTGCCGAGTACATGTCGTGTAAGCTGCGGTAAGTGGTGAAAGAGTGTATGAAGAAGTATACCCCTGCAGGGTTAACATCATCTATTTGAATAGCCGCGTCAGCGGTAAAGGACTACTTGGTTGCCTATACAGTTGATAGACAAGTTAATGGTTACTACTAAAAGACTCAAGATAAGTGTGAGTACCGAGGATGGCCCTCTCGTAGGATGACGAGGGAGGATCCCTGGTGGAGTATTGTGTTGGTGAGTAGTGGACTCGTGTGCGAAAACTATTTTTCTAGTGGAGTTCCGTAGGATAGCCTAGCCAAGAGTCAAAGCTGGCATGCTGCAATAACCCCACCACCTTCTTGAGAATGAGCATGTATATTAGGTTCTGATGTAAGACTTGCTGAGTACCTTGTACTCATGTTTGCTTATTTATTGTTTTCAGATGACAACACTGCCCCCTCCGATGGGTTTTATGTAGACCTTGATGTCGACGAGTGACTAGCCACCCAGGTGGTGATCCTGGCCATGGAGGGCCCTATGTAGATAGACAGGCTTCGGAAACCTTCTTGCTTTCTAGTGTCTGTACTCAGACTATTTACTTCCGCTTGTGCTTGTATGCTTGTATGACTTGAGTGTCGGGTCATGTGACCCCTACCTGTATGAACATGTTATGTACGGCTCTCTGGAACCTTTAAATAAAGTACTTGAGTTGTAGAGTTTTGTTGTGATGCCATGTTGTATGTTATCATATCGGGCATATTGTGTGTATGCTTGAAATGCTTGGTATGAGTGGGCTCCGACAATCTAGTTGTTTATCCTTGGCAGCCTTTCTTATGGGGAAATGTAGTCTAGTGTTCCTCGAGCTATAGTAGTCCGCTACAGCCCGGTTCACCGGAGTCCTGCTAGCCCAGTGAAAGTGCGTTATATCGACTAGAGGGGGGTGAATAGGCGATTTCTATGAAAGTCTTCAAAACGTGGGAGTTTCGAAGACAAACGATAGAAATAAACCTATTACCATGTAGCGGAAGGTAGACTACACTAGGCAAACCATAGTCAAGTATTCAATGAAGTGAAAGCACAATGACTAATAGCAGCTAGGTAGTGAGGATCAGGTAGGAAGATATTAAGAAGCCAATCAGAACAAGCAGTCACTCAGTGAAGACAAAAGATAGTGCAGTCATACGATGACTTCACAAGGACCAACAGTAAGTAAAGGCAAGGGAAGGATGAAACCAGTGAGTCGTTGAGACAATGATTTGTTGGACCAGTTCCAGTTGCTGTGACAACTGCACGTCTGGTTAGGGCGGCTAGGTATTTAAACCAGAGGACACACAGTCCCGGACACCCATTCCTGAACACGCAGCTTAGGACACCCAGTCCTCACCGTATTCCCCTTGAGCTAAGGTCACACAGACCTCGCCCAATCACTCTGGTAAGTCTTCAAGGTAGACTCCCAAACCTTCACAGACTTCGTTCACCGGTGATCCACAATGACTCTTGGATGCTCAGAACATGACGCCTAACCGGCTGGAGTATTCACAGTCCTCAAGTGTAATAAGTCTTCAGATCACACAGAAAAGAAGACTTAAGTGATGCCTAACACTCTTTGGCTCTGGGTAGTTAGGGCTTTATCCTCGCAAGGAATTCTCTCTCAAAGGCTTCGAGGTGGGTTGCTCTCAAACGACAAAAGTCGTACTCTAACTCTGAGTAGCCAACCGATTATGGTTGTACGGGGTGTGCTATTTATAGCCACTAGGCAACCCGACCTGATATGTCCGAAATGATCCTGGGTCACTAAGGATCTGACACGTGTTCCAACGGTCAGATTTCAAACACACACGGCAATTTTACTTGGGCTACAAGCAAAGCTGACTTGTCCGACTCTGGACAAGATTCGCTCTCATAGTCTTCACTCGAAGACATAGGTTTTGGTTAAGCATCACTTCAGTCATTCTGACTGGTTCTCTTGGACCCCACTTAACAGTACGGTGGTTCCTATGACTCAATAAAGAAGAAAAGGAACTATGAAAGATCTGAGTCTTTGAGCTCCATAGGCTTCATGCGATGTCTTCTCTTGTCATAGTCTTCAATGAGAATATCTTCATATACCACCTTTTACATCAATGTCTTCATACATTTTTAGGGGTTATCTCTGGTAGGAAAACCGAATCAATGAGGGACTTCTACCTGTGTTATCCTGCAATTCTCACAAACACATTAGTCCCTCAACTAGGTTTGTCGTCAATACTCCAAAACCAACTAGGGGTAGCACTAGATGCAGTTACAATCTCCCCCTTTTTGGTGATTGATGAAAAACTAGTTGAAGTTTTCAACGGGGAATATAATATGTGAAATTGTAAAGGATAAGGAATTGTCTTCATTAGTTGCAAGGGCTCCCCCTAAAGATGTGCATATAAGTAATTTGCTTTTGGAATGCAAATGCACATGGAAGGTTGTACTCGTGGAGATCCTCTTCATCTTATGATGACAATTCATTATGCATGTGAAGGTATGTGAAGATAATGACATGCATAATGGAAAATGGATGTCTGCAAAATGATCTAAGTGCGGAATTTATCGTCGCACATGCGGAATTTATCATCGCATCACAAAGTAGCAAATAAGTAGCAGACGACCATCGGGTTTAGATGTTACAACTCAAAGAACCAAATGTATCAAAACGAGAGTTGTAAACACGAGGCAGCAACTGCCCATGTGGACCCGCTTGAAGACTATCAAACTCATATGCTTCTCCCCCTTTTGTCAGTAAGGACCAAAAAGGTTTGAAGACATGGAGCATCTACTCGTTCCCATGAAGAGTAGGTGAAGCAGTAGGGTCGTCGGTGGTGTTCGGCGGTGCAGAAGAACTTGGAGTAGTGTCGAAGCATGCTGGAGGAGGTGGCGGTGAAGTAGCATCGTCTTCGTCCTCGATCACTCTGGCATTCACAGTTGCAGCAGAGGAAGGGAACTCAGAGTCTTCAAGAGATGGAGTTCGTTGCAGCACTGCCCTTCGAGGAGGTGTGGAGTCAAACTTGAAGCGTTCAGAGAAACCATCCTCTTGAAGATCATCTTCAGAGCACATAAGCGTCAGCCCTTTCCATGTGCGTCGAGAGGTTTCAGGGGCAACAAAGGCATTCTTGGTGGCAAGATTGCGAATGCGGTTGACATCCACCAAGAGGCTTTGCATTTGGCGCTTCAGCCAGTCATGATGCCTATCCTGTTTCTGATGAAGAGCTACAAGAAGCTCTCGGTTGTTGAGAACACGAGATCGCTTCTTGGGTCGTTGGCCAATAGTGCTTTCGGTGGCTTCAGTAAGGGCACGATGAGGTGCACGTGTAGTTCCAGCCAGAGGATAAACAAGGGTGACTGCTTCAACTCCTTCAATGTTCTGAGAGAAACTTTGATGCTCCACATTCTGAAGACTAAGAGGCTCCTTGGTAGGCTCAGGATAAATGGCTTCAACGGACATATCCACATCAGGAAGAAAGATCCGATGATTGCGAGCAAATGGCTGATATGAGATAGCGGAGTGGAGTTTAATCAGCCGCATTATCCATGGAGCATAGAACTTCAAGCCAAAAAGATCAGAGCCTCATGCAGCAAGTTGGCGGATGAAGAAGTCCTGTGCATTGAAGCATTTGCCATGAAGAATATAGAAGACCAAAGTCTTCATTGCACCTTCCAGCTTGGCATGTGGAGAATGTCCTTTGATGGTCCAGAGAGTTCGCCTTATGTTGTGATAAATAGTCCTTGGCAGATACTCAAGGTCTTCAACAAAGAACTCCTTAGGATATGCAGCATCTTGTGGCAATGGCTTCATCATACTGAGCATCTGACTCATGTTTGGTTCAGGCTTCTGAAAGATGCTCTCCATAGCTTCACTGTGAAGCTGACAGCCAGGTTCGTAGAGATCGCCAGGAGTGGGCAGACCAGTGAGCTCAATGATATAAAAGGCTTTGGCTTCGTGATGAACATTTTCTGTCATCCACTCAAGGACCCAAGTCTTCGGATCTCTGTTGTACCCACGGATGTGAAGTGTGGCATAGAATTGGAGTAGCAACTCTTCGTTCCAGTGCTCTTGGTCGGTGACAAACGGCAACAATCCAACCTCTTTGAAGCAATCCAGAGATTCTTCCAGACAGGGCAGACCAGCTATTGCTTCGATGTCAAGACGCTTATATGGGAAGATGCGACCTTGATTGTACAGAATGCAGGAGTAATAGCTTCGCTGCGGATAGCTCCAGAACCGATCAGAAGATATTCTTTCCCTTGAGTAGGGTTTCTTGGAGCTATTGAAGAAAGTGTTGTCTGCTTTGAAGCCATTGACATTGAAGGATCCACGTGCTGATGCAGGACCTGGAAACCTGGGCAACCTTGGAATTGGCTTCTATACCTGAGGCCTGTGCTCAACATGATAGTCAAACTGAGGACCAGCAGTAGGCGCAGGAACAGAAGCAGTAGCATCATTGGCTTCGCTTACTTCTGGTGCTTGAGTTGGTGTAGGCTTCACATTGGCTTCAGCCATGACAGCGTCAATGGCGTCGGTGGCAGCCTCAAGATTCTCAACCTCCACTTGATGAGCTGGAGGGTCGGTCACAGTCACGTTCTCCTCGAGAACAGCTTCTTGGTGAGACGGGGGTGTAGCAACTCTTGGGGTTTCTTCTTCATCGGCTGATGCAGCCGAAATGTCTTTAGTAGCTTTAGCTTCAGACTCGGAGACTGGAGGCCTTGGTCCTTTGCGAAGCCTGTGTAACGCTGGCGACGCCTGTGGAGTTGGAGTTGGTTGGGCCTCAAAGTCATCTTCCTCTTGTGCTTGTGGGTGATCAGCCCATGATGCATCCTGAGCAATTGGCGTCAGAGGACGACCAATGCTGATGAGTTCGCTGTGCGTTAGCAGAGGCGATGATACTTGTTGGTGCTCGATCTGAGGAAGAACTGCATCATCTTCAACATGGTCATGGTGACCAATGTCTTCAGCAGCGGTGGGATCAGCTGCTGGAAAGTCTTCAGCTTCATGAGCCTCTGTGGAAGCAGGCTCATGGACAGTCAGTTGGCGCTCTTGATGTTCAGCGTCAGGGCGAACCATGGAGATGGGTTCAACAATTAAGGGCTCTGTGGGATCAGCCCGTTCCTTCTTGGTCTTCTGCTTCTTCTTGGAGGGAGCAATAGCAGGGGCTTCAGGATATTTCCTCTTTCTGGCTTCAGCCTCAGCAGTCCTCTTCTTCTTCAGTTCTGAAGTGGTTGACCTGGCCTTTGGCTTCGAGCCAGTCATGCTAGTTGGGAAGACAATGGGATCTGCTTCCTGCCTTGGTGCGTTGGGTTCGGCCACAGTGGGCTTCTTCTTCTACTTAGCAGCCATCCTGGGATCAATGCCCGGACGCCCAAGGGCCTTGCGCTTCTCAGCCTCATTGTAGCCTTGCACACACTTGTCAGCCAGGCTCTTCATGCGCTCATGAGAACCCTGAGCTTCTGCACGTTTCTTGAGAAAGGCTTCTTTGAGCTCGTGCAGCATAATCTTGAAGTTTTTCACCTCTTGCACGCTGAGCTTGGCCATATGCTTCTTGAACTGAGCTTTCTCAAAGTCAATCTTTTGCTTCAGTTCAACAATGCGCTGGGCAATAGCTAATTCTGAGGCAATGGCGCCATGGAAGGCGACACTGAGGCCAATGGGAAGTTGCAGATCTTCGAAGCTGAGGTTGGGCGTGTCAAACCACTCATCAATGAAGTTGTGGATGATTTCCACATCAAAGAGAGGCAGATCATTGAAGATTTCTGCTTCTTCTTTGCTCTTGATCAGTTGCTCAAGAGCGTCATCTACAAGATCTTCATCACTGGACAGATCGATGGCATCGTTGCGCAGAATAGCAGTAGCTGTCAGTTCTTGGCCGCTGTGTGGCAGAGGCATCTTGACTTTCTGGGGCTTGGAGATGCGCGACAAATCTTCAGACTGCACACTGTCTTCAGGAGGTGCAGTAGCCAGTGGCTTCTCCCGTGAGATTTTTGGTGCAGAGGCAGGCTTTGAAGCTTTAGGCTGCTTCAACATCTGATTCAGCGTCATCTGCAGGCTCATTCACGGCTGTCCCTTGAACCACGATATGACTGATGAGACCTTCCAAGTTGTAGAAGGGCCCAAGAAGATTGGGTTCAGCTTCGCGAGTTCCATCGGCACGGGGAGCAGAGGGACCAGGGTTGAAGTCTAATCCCAAAGACTTCTTGTTCTGCTTCGCTGAGTTCTGGGCAAACTGGAAGTTGCGCTTGAACAGATTGTCGTCACGACACCATAGCAGTGACGATGGGTCAGCATCCATAGGCTGTGGTCCATGGACCATGCAGGGATAGAAGCCTTGTTCAATGGCTTCATCTCTGGACCTGGGTTGAAGATTTTTGTAGCGGCTGTCTCCCCATGGTTGCTTGATGGCATTCTTTTCAGCATATTCCTTTGTCACAAATCTGTACTTGAACCACTGTTCTGCCCAATAGCGTCGAATCCATTGGATTCGTGTCTTGCACTAATTGTAATCCTCTTCAGGATCTGTCTTGTACATCTCTGAGAGGTCATCGGGCAGATCTCTTGATGTTTCTCCTCGACGCTTTCTGCCACCCTTCCTTGCTGATTTCTCTGAAGCCATGAACTTTAAACTGAATGGCTTCAATACGTTCAAAGGCTTCAAAGGCTTTCGCTTGCTGGACAAACAGGAACTGGCTTCGGAAGAATTTATGTGATACTGTAAGAATTCTACAAATGAATGCAGACTATGAGAACCAAGGGATTCGCCCACGGACATGTACCTGTGACAGCATTAAGGTGCGAGGGAAGGGGAAGAGGTCATATGCATTCTCAAAAGATTTTGAAGATAAATCAGTTTAGAAGACATTGACCTCATCGTGCGAAGACATTCACTCATAGATAAGGAGTTGGTTGCAGATTTGTATGAATCCATGGATCAGTACAAGTGAGGAATCTAACTACTTTGTGAAGCATAAGTGAATATACTAGGCATATTATGAGATGCAGTATGAAATAGATCCAACTTGTGTGAACAGAAACTGCTTGTGGTAGAAAGTGACGAATCTATAGGATCAAAGGGGCCGTAAAAAGGAAGTTTTATTTACCACACGAAGAACTGCTAGACGGAGTGGAAGAGGAGGCCGAGAAGTTCGATCGTCCGTGCCCTAACTTGGCGACGGAGGACACCTACGGCGACAGCGGAGAAGACAATGTCCGCGGTCAGCATGAAGACGGCGTTGGAGAGGTTGCGGCAGCTAAGCGCTTCGTCACCAGCGTCGTCGAGGGCTAGCGGTGGCACTAGGGTTCGTGTGAGAGTGAAAGAAGAGATAATGACTGTGGTGTGGCTCATATTTATAGGGACAGGGGCGGCTCGGTGTTATTACACGGGTGCCCCTGGCGATTCACATCTGAGGAACACGTGGCCATCATGCAGCATATCGGAGGTTGTTCCACGTCCCATGCACGCCTGGATTGTCGGGTGGTCGTTCCCACTTCTCCGGGTTTCAGTTGAAGGAATTAGCATTGAAAGCGGACTTAATGTTTGTCTCTGTATCTTCTGCTGACAAGGATGCGGAGAAGACATTTGACAGTTTCAAAAGAATGCATATGATTTGGAGAGATAGAGTTTGAGATAGAAAGCATAGAGAGGTTAGGGTCCGATCACATTCACTTAGTTCAAAAGATTCAACAAGAAGACATAGCTATAAGTGAATGCTGTAGAGGATAGAACACTAGTATATATATATATAATCAACATAGTGAAGATAATCATGAAGACATGTTGAGATTGAAGCCAAACCAAATGTGAAGACATAGCAAATGTAACGCCATGAGTGAAACACTTCAAACAGAACCTTGGTGGTGGCGTTACCCACCGTATACGAAGTATTAGACCCAGACACGGCGCACAATTATCGTGGCGCTCCGAAGTCAAATTCCACATTAATGTATTCACACTTAGAATGTATGTCTTCATTGATTGAAGATATACTTTACTTCGTGTGTTGCACATCTAAGTCATCAATATGCATAAGTGTTAGGATGTGTGCCTGATCACAGGACATTTGAGGATTCCAAGATATTTAGCTCACATTGTAACTTGCAAAATCTCTTCTCATCCAAGGGCTTGGTGAAGATATCTGCCAATTGCTCTTCAGTGTTGATGTGTATGATATCAATATCTTCCTTCACAACATGATCTCTGAGAAAGTGATGACTAATTTCAATGTGCTTTGTCTTGGCGTGCTGAACTGGATTATTGGCAATCTTGATGGCGCTTTCGTTGTCGCAGTAGAGTGGCACTTGCTTCAGATGAATGCCATAGTCTTTGAGTGTTTGTTTCATCCACAGAAGCTGAGCGCAGCAAGATCCAGCATCAATGTATTCAGATTCAACAGTGGAGAGAGATACATAGTTCTGCTTCTTTGAAGACCAACATACAAGTGATCGCCCCAGAAAATGACATGTGCCTGATGTAGACTTGCGATCCACCTTGTCACCAGCATAATCAGCATCCGAGAATCCAATCAGTTCAAACTCTGAGCCCTTTGGATACCATAATCCTAGAGTTGGGGTGTGAGCCAAATATCGCAGAATTCGCTTCACAGCTAAGTGATGCGATTCCTTTGGTGCCGCTTGGAATCGATCACACATGCAAACACTAAGCATAATATCTGGCCTAGATGCACATAGATAAAGTAAAGAACCAATCATGGAACGGTATACCTTTTGATCGAACTCTTTTCCATTGTCGTCGGGACCCAGATGATGTTTGGCTGGCATTGGCGTCGTGAAGCCTTTGCAGTCTTGCATACCAAACTTCTTCAGGCAATCTTTGAGATACTTCTCTTGAGATATGAAGATGTCGTTGCGTTGCTGTCGTATTTGAAGACCGAGGAAGAACTTCAGCTCTCCCATCATGGACATCTAATATTGCTCTTGCATCATATATCCAAACTCTTCACTGTAATTCTGATTGGTGCAGCCGAAGATAATGTCATCCACATATATTTGGCACACAAACAGTTCACCATCATATGTCTTCATGAAGAGAGTGGGGTCGAGGGAACCAGGTATGAAGCCTTTGCTCTTCAGGAAGTATTTGAGTGTGTCATACCAAGCCCGAGGGGCTTGTTTGAGGCCATACAGTGCCTTGTTGAGCTTGTATACCATGTCAGGATGTTTTGGATCTTCAAAGCCAGACGGTTGTGCAACATACACTTCTTCTTCAATCTTGCCATTAAGAAAAGCGCTCTTCACATCCATTTGATATAGAAGTATGTTATGATGATTTGCATAGGCTAGCAGTATGCGTATGGCTTCAAGTCGAGCCACAGGAGCAAATGTTTCATCGAAGTCAATTCCTTCCAGTTGAGTATATCCTTGAGCAACGAGACGAGGTTTGTTTCTGACAACTTGACAATGCTCATCTTGCTTGTTGCGGTATATCCATTTGGTGCCTATTATATTGTGCTTCCGAGGATCAAGACGCTTAACCAGTTCCCATACATTATTCAGCTCAAACTGTTGAAGCTCTTCTTGCATAGCTTGAATCCATTCAGGTTCCATGAAGGCTTCTTCAACTTTCTTGGGTTTTGTTATTGAGACGAATGCGAAGTGCCCACAGAAATTTGCTAGCTGCGTTTCCCTTGAACGAGTGAGCGGACCGGGTGCATTGATGCTATCAATTATTCTCTCAATCTGCACTTCATTGGCAACACGAGGATGTACAGGGCGAAGATTTTGCTCTTGTTGATCATTGTCATTGTTAGAGGGATTGTCTTCAGGCTGAGCATTGTCTTCAGGTTGATCAGGTGCGGAGATGATAAGTTCCTCTTCAAGTTGAGCTTCAGAGGGTGTGATTTCTCCAGTTCCCATTAGTTTGATTGATTCACTGGATGGAACTTCATCTAGCACATTTGGCAGGTGCTCTCTTTGTGAACCGTTAGTCTCATCGAACCGCACATCCACTGTTTCAACCACTTTATAATGAAAGAGATTGAAGACTCTGTAGGAGTGCGAATCCTTTCCATATCCAAGCATAAAACCCTCATGCGCTTTTGGTGCAAATTTTGAAGTGTGATGTGGATCCTTGATCCAGCACCTGGCGCCAAATACTCTGAAGTAATTGACATTTGGCTTCTTGCCAGTAAGGAGCTCATAAGATGTCTTGTTCAGAAGCTTGTGAATATAAACACGATTGATTGTATGGCATGCAGTATCAATGGCTTCAGGCCAGAATTTTCTTGGAGTCTTGTATTCATCAAGCATCGTTCGGGCCATCTCAATGAGTGTTCTGTTCTTGCGTTCGACGACGCCATTCTGCTGTGGCGTGTACGGAGCTGAGAATTCATGTGTGATGCCCAAAGCATCAAGATATGTATCAAGGCCAGTGTTCTTGAATTCAGTGCCACTGTCACTTCTGATGTGCTTTATCTTAGCGCCATAGTTGTTCATTGCTCGATTAATGAAGCGTCTGAAGACACCCTGCACTTCAGTCTTGTAGAGGATTATGTGCACCCAAGTATATCTAGAATAATCATCAACAATGACAAAGCCATAGAGACAAGCAGTAGTAGTAAGTGTTGAGTAATGAGTGGGACCGAAAAGATCCATGTGGAGCAGTTCGAATGGTCGAGTTGTTGTCATGATTGTCTTCGAGGGATGTTTCGCCCTCGTTATCTTTCCTGCTTCACAGGCACCGCATAAGTGATCTTTCTTGAACTTGACGCCCTCGATGCCTATGACGTGCTTCTTCTTTTCAAGGGTGTGGAGGTTCCTCATGCCAGCATGCCCTAGCCTCCGATGCCAGAACCAGCATTCTGAAGCTTTTGCCAGAAGACATACGGCAAGCTGTGGTCCTGCTGAGAAATCTACCACATACAAATCATCCTTCCTATACCCTTCAAACACTAGAGACTCGTCAGATTCCATTAGAACAAGGCAACGATATTTTCCAAACATTACGATCATATTTAAATCGCAAAGCATTGAGACAGACATTAAGTTGAAGCCAAGGGATTCAACAAGCATGACTTTATCCATGTGTTGATCCTTTGAGATTGCAACTCTACCTAGACCCAATACCTTACTTTTACGAGTGTCAGCAAATGTGATGTGACTCTTGTCGGATGGACGTAAGGTTGAGTCCATAAGAAGGCTTCTCTTGCCAGTCATGTGATTGGTACACCCACTATCAATGATCCATTCTGAAGCAGCTGGTGTCATACCCTACAGTGCAGTTAGGGGGATATGCTTCACGAAGAGAATTGTGAAGAAAAAACATTTGACGAACCAGTGGGTTATGAAAGCTTAGATCAAGATTAGGAATGATAGGGCGAGTAGTAAGTGATTCAGGAATGAAGTACATAATAAGACCATTTGGGCATTTGATCTTGCGCCCTACAAGATGTTTAAGGTCCCCAGCAATAGCGTCAGACGATTTTGGTTTTCTGCTGGAGACCCTTCCCTTGGCACCGTGTGCCATGAAGCAGTAGGTAGGAGCGGAGTAGTCTTTGTCATTTGCATCGGTGTCGGTGATGGAGTCATTGTCTTCAATGTTGAAGATGGACTTGGCAACGTATGATGTAGCCAGACTCGCAATGCCAGAATCGGACTCCTCCTCAGACTCCACCTCCGCCTCCTCAGAAGCGGACTCCTCCTCTGAATCCATTTCCTTGCCAACAAACGCACGTGCCTTGCCAGATGAGCTCTTCTTGTGTGATGAAGACTTGGAGGAAGACTTGGAAGAGGACTTTGAGTATTTCTTCTTCTTCTTGTCGTCGGAGTCATACTCCTTGCTCTTCTTCTTCTTCTTCTTGTTCTTGTTCTCATTGTCCCACTGCGGACACTCAGAGATGTGGTGGCCAGGTTTCTTGCACTTGTGGCATGATCTTTTCTTGTAGTCGTGAGCAGAAGCTTCATCATTCATTGAGCTTGATCGTGAATACTTTCTGAAGCCTTTCTTCTTGGTGAATTTTTGGAACTTCTTCACAAGCATAGCAAGCTCCTTTCCAATGTCTTCAGGATCATCAGAACTGCTGTCAGATTCTTCTTCAGATGTGGAGACAACTTTTGCCTTCAAGGCACGAGTTCTCCAATAGTTGGGACCGTAAATGTCTCTTTTCTCAGAAAGTTGAAACTCGTGTGTGTTGAGCCTCTCAAGTATGTCAGACGGATCGAGTGTCTTGAAGTCTGGACGTTCTGGAATCATCAGGGCTAGGGTGTCAAATGAGCTGTCAAGTGATCTCAGGAGTGTCTTGACGACTTCATGCTTGGTGATCTCAGTGGCGCCGAGAGCTTGAAGCTCATTTGTGATGTCAGTGAGTCGATCAAACGTGAGCTGGACATTCTCGTTGTCATTTCTCTTGAAGCGGTTGAAGAGGTTGCGAAGGACACTGATTCTCTGATCTCTCTGGGTTGAGACGCCTTCGTTGACCTTGGAGAGCCAGTCCCAGACTAGCTTAGATGTTTCCAAAGCACTCACGCGGCCATACTGTCCTTTGGTCAGATGACCACAGATGATATTCTTGGCAGTAGAGTCCAGTTGAACAAACTTCTTGATGACAGCAGCAGTGACACCTTCTCCAGCCTTGGGAACACCGTTCTTGACGACATAACATAGGTCGACGTCAATGGCTTCAAGATGCATGCACATCTTATTCTTCTAGTAGGGATATTCAGTTCCATCGAAGACGGGGCACGCAGCGGAGACTTTAATTATCCCTGCAGTCGACATAGCTAAAACTCCAGGTGGTTAAACCGAATCACATAGAACAAGGGAGTACCTTGCTCTGATACCAATTGAAAGTGCATTATATCGACTAGAGGGGGGGGGGGTGAATAGGCAATTTTTATGAAAGTCTTCAAAACATGGGAGTTTCGAAGACAAACGATAGAAATAAACCTATTACCATGCAGCGGAAGGTAGACTACACTAGGCAAACCATAGTCAAGTATTCAATGAAGTGAAAGCACAATGACTAATAGCAGCTAGGTAGTAAGGACCAGGTAGGAAGATATTAAGAAGCCAATCAGAACAAGCAGTCACTCAGTGAAGACAAAAGATAGTGTAGTCATACGATGACTTCACAAGGACCAACAGTAAGTAAAGGGAAGGGAAGGATGAACCAGTGAGTCATTGAAGACAATGATTTGTTGGACCAGTTCCAGTTGCTGTGACAACTATACGTCTGGTTAGGGCGGCTAGGTATTTAAACCTGAGGACACACAGTCCCGGACACCCAGTCCTGAACACGCAGCTCACGACACCCAGTCCTCACCGTATTCCCCTTGAGCTAAGGTCACACAGACCTCGCCCAATCACTCTGGTAAGTCTTCAAGGTAGACTCCCAAACCTTCACAGACTTTGTTCACCGGCGATCCACAATGACTCTTGGATGCTCAGAACATGATGCCTAACCGGTAGGAGGATTCACAGTCCTCAAGTGTAATAAGTCTTCAGATCACACAGACAAGAAGACTTAAGTGATGCCTAACACTCTTTGGCTCTGGGTGGTTAGGGCTTTATCCTCGCAAGGAATTCTCTCTCAAAGGCTTTGAGGTGGGTTTCTCTCAAACGACAAAAGATGTACTCTAACTCTGAGCAGCCAACCATTTATGGTTGTAGGGGGTGGGCTATTTATAGCCACTAGGCAACCCAACCTGATTTGTCCGAAATGACCCTGGGTCACTAAGGAACTGACACGTGTTCCAACGGTTAGATTTCAAACATACACGGCAATGTTACTTGGGCTACAAGCAAAGCTCACTTGTCCGACTCTGGACAAGATTCGCTCTCATAGTCTTCACTCAAAGACATAGGTTTTGGTTAAGCATCACTTCAGTCATTCTGACTGGTTCTCTTGGACCCCACTTAACAGTACGGTGGTTCCTATGACTCAATAAAGAAGAAAAGGAACTATGAAAGATCTGAGTCTACGAGCTCCATAGGCTTCATGCGATGTCTTCTCTTGTCATAGTCTTCAATGAGAATATCTTCATATACCACCTTTGACATCAATGTCTTCATACATTTTAGGGGTCATCTCTGGTAGGAAAACCGAATCAATGAGGGACTTCTACCTGTGTTATCCTGCAATTCACACAAACACATTAGTCCCTCAACTAGGTTTGTCGTCAATACTCCAAAACCAACTAGGGGTGGCACTAGATGCACTTACACCCAGCACTACTATTCAGGACACTTGACTGGCCGGCATGTGTTTCACTTTGTTCCTATGTCTGTCCCTTCGGGGAAATGTCACGCAGTGACATCCAGAGTCCTGCCTAGCCTGCTACAGCCCGGGTTCCCCGGAGTCCTGTTAGCCCAGTGCTACAGCCCAGATTCACTCACTGATGACCGACATGCTTGATGTGATTCATGTATGCCTGTCTCCATAGGTCTGTGCCGCTTTGGGTTCACGACTAGCCATGTCGGCCCGGGTTCTCTATCATATGGATACTAGCGACACTATCATATACGTGAGCCAAAAGGCGCAAACGGTCCCGGGCCATGGTAAGGCGACACCCGTGGGTTATCGTGCGTGAGGCCACAATGTGATATGGGGTGTTACCGGCTAGATCGATCTGATATGGAATCGGGTTTCTGACATCCCCAAACATAGGTTTCCTCAAAAATGTTTTGTTATTTGAATATATATTTGCAAAAATGTTCAGTTATGCTATTGCTACTTCTAGTTTAGCACATATTCCCGCAGCAATGCGCGGGGTGTCATCTAGTTCCCTTAACACTCAACCCTTCTCAAATCTATGAGTATACTCCAACTCCTCTTGCAATCCCCTAGTTCCCTGACCTCTCCCTTCTCCGTTCTTCCAAAAATTCATCCACGAAGTGCTGCTACTCCATGGACGTCGGTGCTCGCTCCCAATGGCTCCAAGCACTGCCAGATGATACTCCTCCATGCCACAGCTCCATTTAGAGAAGAAAGAGTGTCATCCATCAACCACACACGAAGAATTCAGCATGTTCATGTACACTGTTCATCGAGTTCATCGCACCTTCCCATAAAAGTCGGTGAGCCTCTATCCAATTCCTCTTGCACATCTCATAAACGTCAGTCGTAGTATCTCCTAGACAACATGATTCAACCTATCTATGTCGTTGGTCGCGCGTGGTTTCAACATATGTAATGTTTCATGTGCACGTAGTAACCATGTGGTGGAGTTAGATTGCTAGTTTGGTCAATCATTTTTTCTATTTATATTTTTTTGCTTGACCGAGATCGATGGGGTTTATGTACAATGAAGTTTGTGTTGATATTTTAATTTTCATATGTTCTTGATATGCCTAGGAGTGCATGGTAGTCGCCTAGGAATTTTGGTGTGTCATGTGACTTGCTTGATTTATTGTTTTACCAATTATATTTATTTGATAATTGTTGAACATGTTGTTTCATGTGATATTTTTCTCTCGTGTGGTATGTAGTCGTATGATATGCCTATGTACAAGTTTGTGAATTATTACCATGCGTGTGTTTATTGTAAGAATTTATTTATTCTAGTTATATACGCTATCTTATGTTGTAATAATCTCTTGTACACAATTTGGTGAAAGTTCGCCATGTGTATAATTTCGTAAAATAGTTCTTTTTTATTTTATTTAGTTTTGTTTAGCATTGCGATATATTACATATGTTCCATACAACCGTTCTCAATCAATATGCATGCGTGTTACATATTACATATGCTCTGGGTTATTGTTTATCTAAATTATATGTGTTATCTAGTTTCTTTATACTAGTTGTAGAGTCGATGTTGTTTTATAGTTGCTATAAGATATACGAAGCCCAAGGTTAATCGATGGTTGTCGCATAGATTTATTTATGTTTTAACCATTACAAATATTATTGTGTTGCCTAAATATTTTTCGTCGTCTACTAACATTTAGTCATGCCATGTCTAGTATAGTTGAGTTGTATTATTTAATGTATTTTGCATAGTTCTCATTATGCTCGATGTTAAATGAAATGTCTTGTTATAGATGTTTGTTATGAACGATTACTTGGATGGTTGCTTTATGTCATGTTTAAGATTTGTGTTGCTACGGATTATTTATTTTTATGATATATAACTTACATTATTACATCTTGATAGTTATTCGATGTGTTTTGTTTACCTAGACAATACCATGCCATGCTAGCACTTGTTCAAACATTGAATGCATGTTTTATTGTATGATTTCCATGTGTTACAACGTTGCTGGTATTTATGATATGATGGTGCATATTGTTACCGTTTGCTTGGTAGAGATACATGCTCGTTCTATATGGCTTCATCTTGCTTGATAAATACCATTCCATGATGTTGTGACTATGTAACTAGATGATATTGTATGCATCAATTCATGTCACATTCCTGTTTATGGAGCTTAAGTCTTTATAAGTGTAGGTTGTATTTAATAGAAATGCATCTTGTCTCTATTATGCATGTTATGATATTTCATTGCTTGATGTCATTGATGCCATGACATAGATGTTTACTTTCTTACATGTTAGTATACATTCTCCTTGTGCTTATTTATCATAACTATCATGCTAGTGATGTGTGCTAATACAATGCTGCATCATTAGGTTAGTTTTTATCCACCAGGTCATGTCATAGTTAAGAGTTGAATTCTATTGGTAGCATAGTTTGGCATCTCGTGTGATGATTATCCATGCTCAGCCTTATTCTACCTCACTATTGCATTGTTGTATGCCGAGCTTTGTCATATCTTGTGTATCTAGTTGTTGTATGTCTAACCATGCATTATTCATTCAAGTTATCTTTCATGCCTTATTATGTTCCATGTACTATAGTTGATTACATAGCCCCTTTTACTTGTTATATGATTGCCCCTGTCTCATGTTAGTATTATGAATATTTTAATACTTATTTGTATGACTCGCGTCATATGTTTATGAAGAGTCATATGTCATGTTAGAAGAGTTATGCTTGATCATACACTAAGTGTGTGTGTCGTTCTTTGTTATTTTGAGTATGTGGTGATAATATTATTGCTAGTGGTTATTGGTATTAGTTGTTCTTTATTATTAAGACCATGTCATAGTTTATAATCTTTTCATGAACAATTATATGTTGAATGCTTGTGTTAGTCAATACATATTTATGATCCTATACTCCCATGACGTGGGTGAGATGTGTATTATTATTAAGTTGTCCAATTAGTTTTGAGATAGCATTGATATGTCATTCACTATAGAAATGCTTGCTAATAGTTGTTATGATTGGTGTTAAGTCTTTGCTTGTTGTTAACCATTATAAATATTTGGATTCATCTAAATATTTACTTGTGGTTGATTATTACTCTTAATCATGTCTAGAATAGTTGTTCATCCATTTGTTCCATGTGTTGTATGGTTTCTGTTAATTGTTTTACAAATGAATTGGTTTGATGTACTAGAGTTGATGCTATTCTCTTTTAATAATGTTTTAGTGATAGAACTAGATCATTTAAATTCATGTTGTTGAATTTTGTTTGATTGCTTAACTAGTATGGTTTGTAATGATTGTTTGTTTGTCTTATGGAACACTTGCTTTTGAATTTTTATATAGTTGATGTATATGTTTGGCTATTGTTCGCCATTATAAGTATTTAGATCCTATCTAATTAATTATTTGTGGTTAACTCTTACCTTTTCATTCCATGTTGTGATCATTTAATTAAATGCATAGGGTGGTTCCATTTCATATGTGTGGATGCCATTGTGTTGGTTATATAGTAGTTTCTTATATAGTTAGTCGTGATGTGTAGTGGGAACTACTTGTGGTCAATAGAATAGTTTGTAATGGGATGTTGGTCTTGTTGACAAGCCTTAATTATCCATCATCAACATAAACCCTGTCAAGTCATTGAGTCCTCTACTTACCTTCCAATCATGCTATCTCCTTTTGGAATCTCCATCCGATCGATATCTTGCTATCCATCCGCTCTTAGTTGTTTTGGATGTTATTTGGATTTGCTATTGTTTTGGTATTTATTTGTTTTCCTTTTTCTATCGTTACCACAAGTAGGAAGTGACGATGTTGGACAAGGCCATACCAGCTTACTAAAAAATTAGTCAACAACGAAGGAATGCCTCCTTCTTCATCATAATTATCCTATGTTTAAAAAATTGCACTGTGTTTTATGGTTACTGTCGGGGGGATGGACCCCGGGAAGGCAAGGAACCCAGTTCCTTTTAAAAAACAATGGGGCCGGCATCGCGCCTCAAGACGGCTCGCGCTCGGCCGAGTAACTCAACCCGGCCAGGCCCCCTCAACCCGGCCTAATCTGAGAGACTTCTCCGACAAGCTAGCCCAGGGCGGCCGAGCCCAGCGCACCATGACTTACCCAACAAGCCAACACCCCTTGGCGTGTACTCCAACCTAGACAAGGGTCAGCGGCCGTCCCATCCCAGCCGTACGATGGGACGAGTCGCCACCAACTGATGATCAAAGCCACAGTGTCCTGCCCATGCCTTTGGTCAGCTGCACGAGGCAACAGTGCCCCCACCTACCCGTTGACCAACCTCGACATGGCAACAGTGCACCCGTTGTCACCCATGACACTAGCAAGCAGCGACCTGACGGAGCGCCACTGTAGCCGACTTGACTCGGCCACGACCTGACGATCGACAAGATGGCAAACAGTGCCACCGTACCCGGCGGGCTTCGTGCCCGGGGAACCCCGCGAGACTTTGTACCTGGCGGGTCCTAGCCCCGCGGCCCTATAACATTACCATTGTAACCCTGGGGAGTTGACCTATAAAAAACCCCAGGAGGCCTCCATGCATGAGAGTGAGGAACACAGTAGTAGAACACACACACATAGGGAGAGAGCAGCCCAAGCCTCGGCCTGCCTTTCTTCCTCCCCGATAAAGCTCAAGGAGCAACCTAGTACTGTGACACATAAACCACACTCGGCAGGACTAGGGGTGTTATCTCTCCGAAGAGCCCCAAACCTGGGTATGTCTTGTGTCCCGCGCTCGCTCATGCCGACCTCGCCTCTAGAGCCCACCGGTGAACTCGAGCCTCCTCCTCTCTTTAGCCATCCCATGGCATCTGCCGTGCGCCCACCACGACTGTTGGCGCCCACCGTGAGGCAGCTCGAGGTCCTAGCCGGATGCATGCTTCGGAGGGGCTCTACTCCGACTCTGACAAGCCAGTCACACTGGCGGACGATGTCATCGACGCGCTCACCGTCTCCTTCGCCGCGCTGCGCATCTCCGACGTGCCTGCGGCTGATGAATACCGCAGGGAGGTGCTTGACTTTTCCGACTCCCCCCTTTCCCTCGGCGGCGGCTTCCCACCAGGGCAATGGACCTCTGCGTAGAGGTTTTCGTCACCGACACAAGTGCCGCTTCTTCGTCCAACGCAGCGAGGAAGGATGCCGAAGGTAGGACCGCAGCGGGTCGGGCCAACCCGCCTGACCCCCTGCAGGCCATGATGCAGAGCTTGCGCGTCCCCATCGGCACCGGTATCGATGTCTCCGACGTCGCCGAGGCCTGGACCCCGCCTCGATGAGGATTGCCAGCGTCTGCTGCACCTCACTGAGACGCTCGCTGCCACGCAGCGCAGCCTCAACTCCGCTCAGCTAGAGCGCAACGCAGCCTACGGCTTCACGCCGGACGCGCCTGAGCCAAGCCGGGTTGCCGACGTGCGGACCTGGGGCGGCGCGATCGGGCGCGGCTTCAACGCCATCCCTCCCGTCTATGAGGCCCCCGTGAAGAACATGTGCGCTGCCCAGGCGGCCATGGTCGGCCTGGACCAGCTCGCGGGCAAAGAGCTGCAAGACCGCCACAAGAGGGTGAACGACCTCCTCGCTGCGGCTAACACACAACAGGACCGCCTCAACCAAGTCGCCAAGCCAGCCGGATCTGGCTCCGCCTGTGTCGCTGGACCCGGCGATTTCCAGCACACGGAGTCCTCCTCGCCCGGCGAAACGCACTCCGGCTGTACCCGGACCCGGCGCAACCCCGCCCTGATGACCGCTGGCGGTTTGGGCAGCGAGTCTACCTCGGAGGCCCGACGTAGGCTCGACTCCCTGGTCCATCCCGGCCGACGTCCGACGGGAGGAGACTGGGCCCCCCGTGGCATGGTGACTGACCGGCTGGGCCCGCATGCCATCGACGACATTGACGCCCGTCATCGCCTCGACCGACTCGCCCTCTCCCCAGAGCTGGAGGAAATCGGCCACGTCGGGTCGGCATGCTTCGGACCACGCATCCTAGGTGATCCCTTTACCAAAGGGTTCACGCTCCCCCACGACACCCCCAAGTACAATGGCACCTTGAAGCCGGAGGACTGGCTCACCGACTACACCACTGCCATCGGCGTCATCGGCGGCAACCACCGCCTCGCTGTGCGCTACGCGCCCCTCATGCTCCAAGGGTTGGCCCGCACCTGGTCGAACATCTTGCCGAAGGGCAGCATCAACGCGTGGGTCGATTTCTAGCAAGCCTTCATGCGCAACTTCAGCGGCATGTACAGGCGACTCGGCCGCCCCAGTCAGCTCGCCATGTGCATGCAGGGACCGGCGGAGACCGGCCGCGAGTACCCCACACACTGGGCCAAGCTCCGGAACAGCTGCGAGGGCGTCCACAAAGTCCAAGCAATCCAATACTTCGTCAACAGGTGCCGGGACGACACCCTCCTCAAGCACAAGCTCTTGTGCTCCGAGTCGGCCAAGATGGCCGCACTCATGGTGATGGCGGACAAGTACACCACCGCCGACCCCTCCATGAAGATCCAGGTGGCGCTAGATGAGGCCGGCAAAGCAAAGTCGGTTCCCCCTACAAAGCCGGCCGGCGAAGGTAGCCGGTAGCAGCACAACCAGTATAACAACAAGCGCAAGGCCGATCAGCCGGCTCAGCACTACGACAACCGGCTCGTCACGGCCGCCGAGCAGGCGCCCGCGACCGACCCGGCCTCCAAGCGCCGGCACACCGGCAAGACAACATGGCAACCCGCCATGAGTTTCGAGGAGATGCTAGACGCTCCCTGCAAGCACCACAGCCGCGCAAGGCCGTCCACGCACATGCTTTGGCAGTGCGCCATCACCAAGCGCCTCATGAGGGGCGATGTCCCACCTCCTCCGGCCCCGGCTACGGGAACGGGGCAGCCACCTCCGCCTCCACCATCGCCCCCAGTCGGCGGTGCGATCTGCGAAGACGCCTACCCGGCCCAGCACGCAAGCTACGTCGTCTTCAACAGCCTTGTCGACGACAAGCGCAGCGAGTGCCTCCTTCGGCAGGAGGTGAACACCGTCATCCCGGCCAACACGGAGTACATGCATTGGTGGGAGCACCCGGTCACCTGGACTTGGTAGGACCACCTGGCCGTCATGCCGAACCCAGGTGGTTACGCCCTCAACCTCGACCCCACGATCGTCGCTCCTCGGCGCACGTGCAACTTCTCCCGGGTGCTCATTGATGGCGGCAGCAGCATCAACATCCTCTACCGCGACACCATGACCAAGCTCGACCTCGTGGCCAAGGACTTGCAGCCGACCCGGACAGTTTTACACGACATAGTTCCCGGCCTCTCCTGCTCCCCAATCGGCCGAATTCGGCTCGACGTCATGTTTGGTGACAACAGCCACTTTTGACGCGAGCCGATCTGGTTCGAGGTGGTGGACATGTCCAACGCGTATCATGCGCTGCTGGGCCGGCCCGTGCTCGCCAAGTTCATGGCGGTCCCCCACTACGCCTATCTGAAGATAAAGATGTCAGGTCCGAAGGGCCTCCCACCATCACTGGCGACTACCACAAGTCCATGGAGTGCACCCGAGATGGCGCCAAGCTAGCCAAGTCACTGGTCGTAGCCGAGGAGCGGCGCCAGCTCGACCGGATCGTCGCCCTGGCCCAAGAGACATCGGACGCACCCATCCCGACCGAGGACCTGGCCGATGAGGGCTCATTCAAGCCCTCCAAGGATACCAAGAAGGTGAAGCTGAACCCGGAAGACCCCGGCTGCAGCAAGTACGTTGTCGTAGGCACCCGCCTCGAGAGCAAATAGGAAGGCGGGCTCGTCGACTTCCTCTGTGAGAAATGGGATATCTTTGCATGGAGCCCAAAGGACATGCTGGGTATCCCGAGGAAGTACGCCGAGCACAAACTACATGTCCGCAAGGACGCCAAGCCCGTTCGTCAACCCCTACGACGTTTTTCCGAAGACAAGAGAAGAACCATTGGTGAAGAGGTCGCCAAGCTTTTGGCGTCCGGCTTCATCATGGAAGTATTTCATCCCGAGTGGCTGGCCAACCCGGTTGTCGTCTTGAAGAAGAATAACACCTGGTGCATTTGTATCGACTACACCAGCCTGAACAAGGCCTGCCCCAAAGACCCGTTCGCTCTCCCGCGGATCGACGAAGTCATCGACTCCACCGCCGAGTGTGAGCTCCTGTCCTTTCTGGACTCTTACTCTGGCTATCACCAGATCAAGCTGGACCCGGCCGACGCCCTGAAGACGTCCTTCGTCACGCCCTTTGGGGTGTATTGCTACATCACCATGTCGTTCGGCTTGAAGAACACCGACGCCACTTTCTAGCGCTGCATGCAGAAGTGCCTGCTGTCGCAACTCGGCCGCAATATCCACGTCTACATGGACGACATCATGGTGAAGACCAAGCAGCACCTCACGCTCCTCGACGATCTGAAGGAGACCTTCGCCAACCTGCGCGAGTACAAGGTCAAGCTCAACCCAGAGAAATGTGTTTTCGGCGTCCCTGCCGGAAAGCTACTCGGTTTCCTCGTCTCGGAGCACGGCATTGAGGCGAACCCGGAGAAAATCAATGCCATCGAGCGCATGCACAAGCCGGCCCGGCGCGCGATGTCCAGAAGTTCACCGGCTGCTTGGCCTCGGTCAGCCAGTTTCTCAGCCGACTGGGCGAGAGGGCCTTGCCCCTGTATCAACTGATGAAGAAGACGACGCCGTTCGAATTGAACGACTAGGTGGACGAAGCCTTACAGGACAACAAGCGCATGCTCTCCACCGCACCAGTCATGTCCTCACCGGCCGAGAAGGAGCCGCTGTTGCTCTATATCACCGTGACCTCGCGGTCGGTCAGAACGGTGATGGTGATCGAGCGACAAGAGAGGGACAGGGTCCAAGCCAACCACCGTCCCGTGTACTACCTAAGCGAGGTGCTCTCCGCTTCGAAGCAGAACTACCCGCACTACCATAAGATCTGTTACGGCGTGTACTTCACCGCCAAGAAACTAAAGCGGTACTTCCAAGAGCATGTCATCACCGTGGTCAGCACGGCCCCTCTCGACGACATCATCAGGTGCCGGGATGCCTCTGGCTGGGTCGCCAAGTGGGCGCTCGAGCTAGCCGGCCATACCATCCTCTATGAGCCCCGCACCACAATCAAGTCCCAAGATTTGGCCGACTTCCTCGTCGACTGGACCGAGACCCAGTACCTGCCACCGCCTCCGGACTCGACGCACTTGCGCATGCACTTCGTCGGCTCGAAGATGCGACTCGGCCTGGGAGCCGGCATAGTGCTGTCCTCCCCCGAGGGCGACAGACTCAAGTACACACTACAGATCCACTTCGCTACCTCCAACAACGTCGCCAAGTACGAAGCCCTTGTGCACGGCCTCCGGCATGCCAAGGAACTCGGCATCCGGCGCATCCCATGCTTCAGCGCCTCAGACCTGGTGGTGCAGCAGTGCTCAGGCGAGTAGGACGCGCATGACTCCAACATGGCGAGCTACTGCTTCCTCGTCCAGAAGCTATTCGGGTTCTTCGAGGGCTCCGAGTACCTCCACGTCCCGTGCGCGGAGAATGAGGCGGCCGACACGCTCACCAAGATCGCCTCGTCTCGGCAGTCCATCCCATCCGTCGTCTCCCTCGAGCATCTGCACAAGCCATCCGTCAAGCCATGTCCGGACTCCAAGTCCATCCATGTGCGAACCGACCCGGCCGCACCTCAACCCGGCCCGGGGACTGCTCCAACCGACTCGGCCGTGCCTCAACCCGGACCGAGGACTGCTCCAACCGACCTGGTCATGCCTCAACCCAGCCCATGGACTGCTCCAACCGACCTGGTCGCACCTCAACCCTTCCCGGGGACTGCTCCATCCAACCCGGCCATGCCTCAACCCGGCCCGGGGGCTGCTGAAACCGGCTCAGAGGCCGCCGACCGGGAGCCTGAAATAGTGGCCGTCTTCGACGTGGTGACGGCGCCATCCTGGGCCATGCCCATCTCAGAGTTCCTGGAGAATGGGGTCCTCCCCATGGACGGGACACAAGCTCGGCAAGTGCAGCATCGAGCATCTGCCTATAGCGTCATCAACAATGAGCTCGTCAAGCGCAGTTCCACCGGCGTGTTCCAACGCTGCGTCGAGCAGGACAAGGGTATTGAGATCCTCCTCGACATACACCAGGGCGAGTGTGGGCACCACGCTGCCTCGCGGTCCTTGGTGGCCAAGGCCTTCCGCCATGGTTTCTACTGGCCCACGGCCCTCGAAGACGCAGAGTCACTCGTCAACAAGTGCGAGGGATGCCAGTGCATCAGCAAGCACATCCACCAGCCGGCGTCAGCAATCTGGACCATCCCGATCGCCTGGCCCTTCATGGTCTGGGGAATCGACATGGTGGGGCCCTTCAAGACCGCCCGAGACAGCATGACGCATTTGCTGGTGGTGGTGGACAAGTTCACCAAATGGATCGAAGAAAGGCCAATCAAGAAGCTGGATGGCCCGACGGCCGTTCGGTTCATCAAGGACATCGCGGTGCGCTACGACATGCCGAACAGCATCATCACGGACAACGGCAGCAACTTCGCCAAGGGCGCACTCGCGCAGTACTGCTCCGTCTCCGGCATCCGCCTCGACCTGGCTTCTGTTGCACATCCGCAATCCAACGGCCAGGTCGAGCTGGCCAACGGCCTCATCCAATCCGGCATCAAGCCGCGGCTCGTCGAGCCACTCTTCTGTTCCACCGGCAGCTGGCTCGACGAGTTGCTGGTCGTCCCCTAGAGTCTCCACACCATGCCAAACCAGTTGACCGGGTTCACCCCATTCTTCATCGTCTATGGAGCAGAAGCCGTCATTCCAACCGATGTCGAGTTCGACTCGCCGCGCGTCATGATGTACACGGAAGCCGAAGCCAAAGAAGCTCGTGAAGACGGTGTCGACCTGCTTGAAGAAGCACGCCTCCTAGCGCTCAGTCACTCGGCCATCTACCAGCAAGGCCTGAGGCACTACCACAGCAAGAAAATCAAGCCCCTCGCCTTTCGGGAGGGAGACCTCGTCCTCCGACTTGTCCAGCAGCAGGCCGGCCAGCACAAGTTGTCCTCCCCATGGGAGGGTCACTTCATTGTCAGCAAGGCCTTGTGCGATCGCAATGCGTACTTGATAACCCACAAGTATAGGGGATCGCAACAGCTTTCGAGGGTAGAGTATTCAACCCAAATTTATTGATTCGACACAAGGGGAGCCAAAGAATATTCTCAAGTATTAGCAGCTGAGTTGTCAATGTCGGCCTCAACCCGGTTATCCTCGCTTGTGCCCGAGAGTGCCGACAAGCTCCACCGCAGCCATCGCCTCATCTCTGAGCTCAACCATGTCGGCCTCAACCTCGTCGCTGGTGTCCGAGAGCACCGTTGAGCTCCACCGTAGCCATTACCTCACCCTTGACTCATTGTCGAGTCTCCGAGCTCAGCCATGTCGGCCTCAACCACCTCGCTGAGCTACGCAACTCCGGGCGCCCACGAACGCCGTCATTGCAGTCATCCTCTTCTTCCACCACTAGAGATCCGCCTCGCCGCCCCGCTCACTCTGATGCCCCATCAACCCCGCCGTCTGCACCAGTCGACACGCCGTGAGCCATTGACTCTCCCCTCCGTCTTTTCCTTCGTGTGCGTCCCACATCCGCCATCCCGCAAGCTCCCGAACTCACCGCCGACGTCTTCTTCATCGTCGTCATTTTAGTTTGCGGTAGTCGTGCTCCTAGTTACGCTAGGAAGCCGTAGACACCCTCAATTGAGATCTCCATGCTCTGTTGCCCCTTGTCCATGCACCACCGAACTCTAGCCACTGCCCAACTCGCCGTCGCCACCGTTACATGCCGCCCGAGGCCACCAACCAATGCGCCTCTGTAGCGACCAGACCTCAAACAGTCTGATTTCTGTGCTCCGGTGTCATCCCTGGATCAGTAATGCTGACACCACATAGTACTCGGAGGATTTATAGCAGAGTAGCAATCACACACTTATTACATCGAGTGTCGCAAAAGAGAACTTATTACAATAAATATGGCTTAAGGCCATCTAATAACGATAACAACGGAAGGCTTGGAAGAGAAGTGAGTCCATCAACTCCAACGGCATCACTGAGTATAGAACCACGACCTAAAACTCCTCAATCGTCGTCTGAAAAGTCTGCAACATTAACGTTGCAGCCCGAAAACGGGTCAGCACATGGAATATGCTGGCAAGGTAACACATAGAGAGTAATGGAATGCAACAGCTATACTATATGCTTATTTGGCTGGTGGAAAGCTCTACGGTTACAGTTTTTGCATAAAGCCAATTTTTCCCTACTTCAAAGGAATAAATTTAATTACTATCATGGTGGTTGTTAAACATTGAGAATGGTTGACAGCATTCTCAATCCCAATTAAATAATATCATTAAACCCAACAAAATTAACTTTAGAGTAACATGTTGAGATTCACATGATAATCCAGGTACTAGATACTCAAGATTTGTCCATAACAGGGGACACGGCTAACCATGATTAGTTTATACACTCTGCAGAGGTTTGCGCACTTTTCCCCACAAGACTCGATCGCCTCCGTTGGATTTCTCGCACTACATGGTGTTTGAGAAACGGATGACCGAGACATAGTCTTTTAGAAGCGCTAGCACCTTACGATCGGGTAGACCGTACCACCTACATCCCCTACATCTGCTAGTCTACCACTGTAAGAGTTCGCACAACTTACTCAACTATGCCAGAGCCCATAATGGCTTGTGGCTGCACACGGAAGTTTCTAGTATGAATAATCTCATGATCCCTTTGAGCCTGGGTGGCGGTCCAAAAGAAAAACAGGCAAGTCCTGGGATACCCAGGTGCCTCAATCAACCCAGATGTGTGTTTAGGTTGCCACCTTAGATAAACCCTTAATTAACAATCTCACATCTGTCATGGATATCACTCACCCAATCCACGTCTACTAGCATAGCATGGCATAATAAGTAAACGTAGAAGTAACTCCCAAGGGTTTGATAATAAACAGGTAATAGGTACTACCTCATCTACTTCCCATCCCATAGTTTAATTAGATCCTAATCATCCAATGTGTGAGGATTGATCTAATGCAATAAAACTGGGTTGTAGAAAAGGGTATGATCAAAGTGTTACTTGCCTTGCTGATGATCCGCGAAACCTAGAGATTCAAAGTAACAGGCGGCGCACTCCGGGTATTCTATCACAGACAAACAAACAAGCATACAATAACTACTCATCTAATGCACAGGTAACACTCAAATAGAAGATCTAACTAGAAAGTTCAACTTAAGAACCCTGGTTTGCAAAAAGAATCAAATCGAACAAAGAAAAAGAAATCAAACGGCGAAAGAAAACAACTTCATTCTAGTAATCTGGATCTAAGACAAATTTTATAGTAGCAAAAACTTGTTTAAGATGGTTATTCGGAAAGAGGGTTTCGAGACGAAACTCCAGGCGCTTGAATCGCCTGATTCCGATAAACGAGCGAAAAGTTATACTAAAATGAAAATCGGATCAGAAATCGCGATCAGAAAATAACCGCGGAAAATCCGACGAAAAAGAAAAACGACGAACAGAATTTTTTTTAAACGGTACGGATTTTGAGGGCGGCGAACCTCGGGCGACGCGCGGCTCCGGCGGCGGCGGCGGGCGGCGGCGGTGGCGGCTGGGCTAGGGTTAGGGTTTCGGCTGGGGCGGCTGGGCTCTCTCGGGCCCCGGGGCGGCGGCTTATAAAGGCCTCGGCCGGCGGTGTCCTGGCCGAGTACGGCCCATAGTCGGTTCTGCGTTTTTTTTAAATAATTCCGATCGGAAGAAAAATAAAAAGAAATACTAAACGGACTCCAAAATTCCCGAAATAAATTTTCCCGGGCTTCTAAAATCAAGCCCGAAAAAGTGAACATTTATCTGGGCCCAAACTACAACTTTGAAAAACGCGCATTTTTCCTAAATTCAAATAAAAATACCGAAAAACTCCGAAATAAATCTTATTTTATTTTTTATTAAATCCTCAATATTTCTATATTTTGGGAAAGTCATTTTATTTCCCCTCTCATATTTTTGTAAAAGAAATAATTGATGATAAAATAAATAAAATCAAATGATCCTGTTTACAAAATTTGAGGAAACTCAAATATGTAAATAACGAAATCCCCAACTCTCTCTGTGGGTCCTTGAGTTGCTTAGGATTTTCATGGATCAAAACCAAAAGCAAAATAAAATATGATATGCATGATGACCTAATGTATAACATTCCAAATTGAAAATTTGGGATGTTACAAACCTACCCCCCTTAAGATGAATCCCGCCCTCGAGATTCGGGTTGGCTAGAAAATAGGTGAGGGTGGTCCTTGAGCAAATCTTCCTCTCGCTCCCAGGTGGCTTCATACTCCGTGTGGTGGCTCCACTGAACTTTGCAAAACTTGATAACCTTGCTGCGAGTGACTCGGCTGGCAAACTCAAGAATCTTGACTGGTTTCTCCTCATAGGTCAAATTGTTATCTAACTGAATTCCTTCCAATGGCACTGTGTCTCTCAAAGGTATGTCAGCCATCTCCGCGTGACACTTTTTCAACTGAGAAACGTGGAACACATCATGAACTCCTGTCAATCCTCCTGGCAATTCTAACTTGTAAGCCACTTCTCCCATACGCTCCAAAACTCGATATGGTCCTACAAATCGTGGCGCTAACTTCCCCTTAACTCCAAAGCACTTAATCCCTCGAAGAGGGGATACTCGAAGATAAGCTTTGTCTCCAACTTCGTAAACTGTCTCTTTGCGTTTAGAATCTGCGTAGCTCTTCTGCCTGGACTGGGCTACGTTGAGCCTATCGCCAATCAACTTCACCTTCTGTTCAGACTCCTTAATCAGATCTGGTCCAAACAACTAGCGGTCTCCAACTTCGTCCCATGACAACAGTGTCCTGCACCTCCTTCCGTACAGAGCTTCGAAAGGTGCCATCTTCAAACTGGTCTGATAGCTATCATTGTAAGAGAACTCTGCATATGGCAAATTATCGTCCCAACTAGATCCATAATCTAGCGCACAAGCTCTCAGCATATCCTCCAAAATCTGATTGACTCTCTCAGTCTGTCCATCTGTTTGTGGATGAAAAGCTGTACTAAATTCTGGCCTAGTACCCAAAGTCTCATGCAACTGCTTCCAGAACTTTGAGGTAAACTGGGTTCCTCTATCTGATACGATGCTCCTCGGAACTCCATGCAAACATATGATCCTGGTCATGTATATCTTTGCCAACTTAGCACTGGTGTAAGTGGTCTTTACTGGGATGAAATGAGCTACATTCATCAATCGATCAACTACAACCCAAATCGAGTCATAGCCTGAAAGAGTCCTTGGTAATCCCGTGATAAAATCCATGCCTAGCCTATCCCACTTCCATTCGGGTATCGGCAATGGTTGCAACAATCCTGCTAGCTTCTGATGCTCTGCCTTTACTCTCTGACATACGTCACAAACTGCTACATACTCCGCAATATCCTTCTTCATTCGGGTCCACCAGAAAATATCCTTAAAATCCAAATACATCTTGGTATTTCCTGGGTGAATCGAATACGGTGAATCATGTGCCTCTTGCAGAATCAACTTTCTGATCTCCGGGTCATTGGGTACATAAACACGGTCTTCAAACCATAGGGTGTCGTGCTCATCCTCACGAAATCCTTTAGCTTTTCCTTTGCTTAGTTTCTCCTTTATAGCGGCAATCTCTTTGTCAGTTTTCTAAGCTTCTCTGATTCTATCCATCAAGGTTGACTGAATTTCCAACGCTGCTACATAGCCTCTCGGAACTATTTCCAAACATAGTTCACGAAGATTTTCTGCTAACACCTTGGGTATTTCTCCCGTCATTAACGTGTTGACATGGCTCTTGCGGCTTAATGCATCAGCTACTACATTAGCCTTCCCGGGATGATAATGCAATCTCATATCATAATCCTTGATGAGCTCCAACCATCTCCGTTGTCTGAGGTTCAACTCCTTCTGCGTGAAAATGTACTTCAAACTCTTGTGATCTGTGTACACCTCAAAATGATTTCCAATGAGGAAATGTCTCCATGTCTTCAATGCATGCACTACAGCTGCTAACTCCAAATCATGCGTGGCATAATTCAATTCGTGAGGCTTCAGTTGTCGTGAAGCATACGAAACAACTCTTCCATCCTGCATAAGTACTGCTCCAAGTCCTCGACGTGAAGCGTCGCAATACACCTCATAATCCTTGGTCTGATCTGGCAAAATCAACACTGGTGAGGTAACCAAATGGTTCTTCAATTCCTGGAAACTAGCCTCACACTCCTCAGTCCATTTGAACTTGGTATCCTTCTTCAGCAACTCCGTCATAGGCTTCGCGATCTTTGAGAAATTCTCAATAAACCTACGGTAGTATCCTGCGAGTCTAAGAAAACTCCGGATCTCTCCAACTGTTGTTGGGGCTTCCCACTTGGTCACGATTTCAAATTTAGCGGGATCTACTGCTATACCTTCTCCGGATATAATGTGTCCGAGGAATCCTACTTCCTTCGACCAAAACTCACATTTGCTGAACTTGGCATATAACTGATGTTCTCTGAGCTTTCCAAGTACCAAACGCAAATGTTCCTTATGCTCCTCTTCATTCTTCGAATATACCAGGATATCATCAATGAACACTACGACAAACTTATCCAAAAACTCCATAAACACTTTGTTCATCATGTTCATAAAATAGGCAGGCGCGTTAGTCAAACCAAATGACATAACGGTATACTCATACAGCCCATACCTGGTGGTAAAAGCTGTCTTAGGTATGTCCTGCTCTCGAATCTTCAACTGATGGTAACCTGATCGCAAATCGATCTTGGAAAATACTTTAGCTCCTTGCAATCGATCAAACAGATCATTGATCATTGGTAGCGGGTACTTGTTCTTGATTTTTACTTCATTCAATCCTTGATAGTCAAAAACCATCCTTAACGATCCATCCTTCTTCTCCACTAGAAGTACTGGTGATCCCCAAGGCGAAGAACTTGGGCGAATATATCCCTTATCCAGTAACTCCTTAATCTGCTTCTTAATTTCCACCAAATCTTTTGCTGGCATCCTATATGGTCTCTTCGATATTGGCCCAGTGCCTGGTAAAAGCTCAATCAAAAACTCAATGTCTCTATCCGGTGGCATGCCTGGCAACTCTTTGGGAAATACATCAGGAAAATCCTTTACCACTGGTACTTCCTCCTGCACAACTCCTGATAAGGAATTTACTTGTGTCCTCTTTGGCACATGCCGGGATACATACTTGATCCTTCTCCCTTCTGGTGTGGTAAGCAAAATTGACTTACTAGCACACTCAATATTCCCTTCATACTCTGATAACCAATCCATGCCTAATATCACATCCAATCCTTGAGATTCCAATACTACTAGGTTTGAGGGAAAAACATAGTTACCAATCCTTAATGGTAACCGATCACACCATAGACTTGCCACATACTCTACTCCTGGCGAGGTTACTAACATGGGTGACCTAAGGGCTTGGGTTGGTAGGTTATACTTATCCACAAATCCCCTTGATATGTATGAATGCGATGCACCAATATCAAAAAGAACGAGTGCAGTAAATGACTTAACCAAAAACGTACCTATTACTGCATCGGGCTGAGCTTCAACCTCCTCCACATTAACGTGGTTCACCTGTCCCCTGTTGAAAGGGTTCGGCTTCTTTCCAGAACTTCCATTGTCGTTTTGGCTTTCAGGACATTCATTTGCATAATGTCCTGGCTTTGAACACTTATAGCAAGTGACGTGGCTCAAGTCCTTCTTGGCTGGGGTTGATGGGGTGCTGCGGTTATGGCCATTGCTTCCTCCGTTCCCATTACCATTCTTGGTGCCATTGTGATTGTGCGAGCTACCTACTCCATGGGTATGCTGAAAATGTCCTCCCGATTGAGGGGTAAAGCGAGGCTTCTGCTGAGCTCCTGAATTATACTTTCCTTGTCCATACTTCCTCTTGCGGTTCTCAATTTGCTGTTGCTTCCCTTCAATCATAAGAGCACGATCTACCAACTCCTGGTAGTTGTTGAAGGTGGCTACCATCAACTGCATACTCAACTCATCATTCAGTCCTTCCAGGAATTTCTCCTGCTTAGCTGCATCCGTAGCAACGTCATCTGGGGCATAACGTGCTAGCTTACTAAACTCCTCCACATACTGGCCAACTGTCCGTCCTCCTTGGCGCCAGTTACGAAACTCACGCTTCTTCATGGCCATTGCTACTGCTGAAACATGGGCAGTACGAAAAGCCTGGTGAAACTGGTCCCATGTGACAGTGTCGACTGGGAAGGTGGCTGTGAAATTCTCCTACCAGGATGCTGCGGGTCCTTCTGACTGATGTGCGGCAAACTTCACCTTCTCTGCATCTGTGCATCCTATTGTGGTCAACTCCCTAGCTATCTTGCGGAGCCAATCATCTGCTACTATCGGCTCGGTGCTACTGGAAAACACCGGCGGATTCAGCCTAAGAAAACGGGCTAAGTGGTCAACAGGTGGTGGTGGGGGTGGTGGGTTGTTGTTGTTCCCCTGATTCTGATCCTGAACTAGTAATTGCATTAGGGTGTTCTGCTGCTGGATCAACTGGGTGAGCTCCGGCGGAAAGGCAAATCCGGGGTCACGTCTCGGAGGCATCTGAGGGTTTAGAAAAGATGAGATATAAGAATAGAGGGGGTCTAAAAAGAAAACACTACCCATATGCACATGAGGCAAAAGCAAACAATTCACTTCAATCAATCAAACAAAGGCATACAATCGATCTAACTATCGCAAAGTGCTCAGACTACTAAATTTACATGGTGGACTACTACTACTGATGAGGTGGTCTACTAGAAATATTCTATGGTTGTAGACTCCATGATATCTGCTCCTGCTTCATCAATATAGTCATCATTGCTACTATCTTGTTCCGAGTCGGTGCCGTCAATGATGATGTAGTCTTCCGGGCTAATCTCCTTGGGTTCTTCGTCTTCATCTACTGGTGTCGGGCCTCCCATAAATACTGCTAGCTTCATAGTTAGGTCGGCATTCTTATCCACCAATACTCCAATTTCTTCTTCATAATCTTCACGTGTAGCCTTGGGTTCTTCCTCCAGTTCCTTGATTCTAGTCTTAGCCTTCTTCAGATCTATCATGTCGGCGCACATCTGATTCTCCTGTCGTCGAATGTGCTGGTTTAACTCCTGGATAAAAGCTGCAATTGATCTATCTTTCCTGGTGCTGATCATCTCCTAGTGTTCATCTCGGCGCCCACAAATCTGGTTGATAGTATCCTTGAGATCCTTGCGGTAGACTTCTCCAATGCGTCCCTTGGCGATGTGAGTTGCCATACTCTTTCCTAGACTACAAGTTGGTGCATCAAAAGAAAGCTCTATGGGCTCAATGACTGGCATGAACGTCCTTCCTGGGACTTGAACTTGAATCATCCAGCGCTCTTCTTCAAGTAAAGTGTCATTGTAGGTTCCCGTGAAGCTTGGTATTCCTATGTTCAGGTATCTAGTGACTTCCTTCAAGTGGCGTCCAAAGGGTGTATCCTCATCTGGTTGGGTGAACTTGTTCCTTGCATCCGGCATCCTAAAGAGTAGAAAAGATGAGAAGTCCGAAGAGAAGAGAGTGAGTAGTGATCTAGGTCTTTGGCTTAGTGGTCGTGTCCTACAGTCAGCGTGGGCTCTGATACCATCTCTGTAGCGACCAGACCTCAAACAGTCTGATCTCTGTGCTCTGGTGTCATCCCCGGATCAGTAATGCTGACACCACACAGTACTCGGAGGATTTATAGCGGAGTAGCAATCACACACTTATTACATCGAGTGTCTCAAAAGAGAACTTATTACAATAAATATGGCTTAAGGCCATATTATAACGATAACAGCGGAAGGCTTGGAAGAGAAGTCAGTCAATCAACTCCAACGGCATCACTGAGTATAGAACCACGACCTAAAACTCCTCAATCATCGTCTGAAAAGTCTGCAACATTAACGTTACAGCCCGAAAACGGGTCAGCACATGGAATATGCTGGCAAGGTAACACATAGAGAGTAATGGAATGCAACAGCTATACTAGATGCATATTTGGCTTGGTGGAAAGCTCTATGGTTACAGTTTTTGCGTAAAGCCAATTTTTCCCTACTTCAAAGGAATAAATTTAATTACTATCATGGTGGTTGTTAAACATTGAGAATGGTTGACAGCATTCTCAATCCCAATTAAATAACATCATTAAACCCAACAAAATTAACTTTAGAGTAACATGTTGAGATTCACATGATAATCCAGGTACTAGATACTCAAGATTTATCCATAACCGGGGACGCGGCTAACCATGATTAGTTTATACACTCTGCAGAGGTTTGCGCACTTTTCCCCACAAGACTCGATCGCCTCCGTTGGATTTCTCGCACTACATGGTGTTTGAGAAACGGATGACCGAGACATAGTCTTTCAGAAGCGCTAGCACCTTACGATCGGGTAGACCGTACCACCTACATCCCCTACATCTGCTAGTCTACCACTGTAAGAGTTCGCACAACTTACTCAACTATGCCAGAGCCCATAATGGCTTGTGGCTGCACACGGAAGTTTCTTGTATGAATAATCTCATGATCCCTTTGAGCCTGGGTGGCGGTCCAAAAGAAAAACAGGCAAGTCCTGGGATACCCAGGTGCCTCAATCCACCCAGATGTGTGTTTAGGTTGCCACCTTAGATAAACCCTTAATTAACAATCTCACATCTGTCATGGATATCACTCACCCAATCCACGTCTACTAGCATAGCATGGCATAATAAGTAAACATAGAAGTAACTCCCAAAGGTTTGATAATAAACAGGTAATAGGTACTACCTCATCTACTTCCCATCCCACAGTTTAATTAGATCCTAATCATGCAATGTGTGAGGATTGATCTAATGCAATAAAACTGGGTTGTAGAAAAGGGTATGATCAAAGTGTTACTTGCCTTGCTGATGATCCGCGAAACCTAGAGATTCAAAGTAACAGGTGGCGCACTCCGGGTATTCTATCGCAAACAAACAAACAAGCATACAATAAGTACTCATCTAATGCACAGGTAAAACTCAAATAGAAGATCTAACCAGAAAGTTCAACTTAAGAACCCTGGTTTGCAAAAAGAATCAAATCGAACGAAGCAAAAGAAATCAAATGGTGAAAGAAAACAACTTCGTTCTAGTAATCTGGATCTAAGGCAAATTTTACAGTAGCAAAAACTTATTTAAGTTGGTTATTCGGAAAGATGGTTTCGAGACGAAACTCCAGGCGCTTGAATCGCCTGATTCCGATAAACAAGCGAAAAGTTATACTAAAACGAAAATCGGATCAGAAATCGCGATCAAAAAATAACCGCGGAAAATCCGAAGAAAAAGAAAAACGACGAACAGATTTTCTTTTTTTAAAACGGCACAGATTTCGAGGGCGGCGAACCTCGCGCGACGCGCGGCTCCGGCGGCTGGGCTAGGGTTAGGGTTTCGGCTGGGGTGGCTGGGCTCTCTCGGGCCCTGGGGCGGCGGCATATAAAGGCCTCGGCCGGCGGTGTCCTGGCCGAGTACGGCCCATAGTCGGTTCCGCGTTTTTTTAAATAATTCCGCTCGGAAGAAAAATAAAAAGAAATAGTAAACGGACTCCAAAATTCCCGAAATAAATTTTCCCGGGCTTCTAAAATCAAGCCCGAAAAAGTGAACATTTATCTGGGCCCAAACTACAACTTTGAAAAACGCGCATTTTTCCTAAATTCAAATAAAAATACCAAAAAACTCCGAAATAAATCTTATTTGATTTTTTTATTAAATCCTCAATATTTCTATATTTTGGGAACGTCATTTTATTCCCTCTCTCATATTTTTGTAATAGAAATAATTGATGATAAAATAAATAAAATCAAATGATCCTGTTTACAAAATTTGAGGAAACTCAAATATGTAAACAACGAAATCCCCAACTCTCTCCGTGGGTCCTTGAGTTGCTTAGGATTTTCTAGGATCAAAACCAAAAGCAAAATAAAATATGATATGCATGATGACCTAATGTATAACATTCCAAATTGAAAATTTGGGCTGTTACAGCCTCGTGGATCCGCTTCAAACGCGCCCAGTTGCGTGAGCTCCCGTCAACGGAGTTGGCCGGACGGGGGCAACGCCGCCGCGTTCTGGTTACGCCGGCCATTAGCCACTGGTGACATCCACCGTTACGGGTTAATTAACCCACTAACTAAACACTATTATTACACCGGCGATTAGTCGCTGACACTAGGCCCCACTGCCTAGCAAATCTGGTTACAAACACTGACATGTGGGCCCTACTGATACATTTCCATCGTATCTAATTTCCCTAATGCTTTTTCTCATATTTTGTACTCTAATTTGCATAATTTAAATGAAACTAACCCAGACTGATGTTGTTTTTAGCAGAACTACCATGGCATTGTTTTTGTGTAGAAATAAAAGTTCTCAGATTTGGACAAAACTTATTGAAGAATTATTTTGGAATAAATAAAAAATATTGGAACCAAGACCCACTGGAGGGGGGGCTCAGTTGCCAACAAGGCACCAGGGTGCGCCGCTACCCTCTGGCACACCCTGGTGAGTAGTGGAGCCCACGTGGCTCCGCTGACCCTAATTCCAACTCCTTAAATTCACATCTTTGGAGAAAAAATAGGAGAGGAAGTTTCATAGCGTTTTACGATACGAATCCGCCATCAGCTCTTGTTATTCATCGGGAGGCCAGATCCGGCGCCCGTTCGGGCTCCGGAGAGGGGGATCTTCTGTCTTTTTCATCACCAGTGTCATTATGCTCACTGCTAGGAGTGAGAAATTCCTTCATAGGCTTGCTAGATGATGGTTGGTTGGTGAGATTCATTATGTAATCAAGTTAGATTTGTTAGGGCTTGATCCCGAGTATCCACTATGTTCTGAGATTGATGTTGCTATGACTTTTCTATGCTTAATCCTTGTCACTAGGGCCCAAGTGTCATGATTTCAGATCTGAACCATTTATGTTATCACCATTATATCTACGTTCTTGATTCGATCTTGCAAATCTTATGCGCCCCAAGGTGACAACAATTGGGATACTTTCTAGTGATGGTCGTAGTTCAAGGAGTTCATGTATTCACTATGTGTTAATGCTTTGTTGCAGTTCTCTATTAAAAGGAGGCCTTAAATATCCCTTAGTTTCCTTATGGACCTCGCTACCACGGGAAGGTAGGACAAAAGATGTCATGCAAGTTCCTTTCCATAAGCACTATGACTATTTACGGAATACATGCCTACATTATATTTACGAATTGGAGCTATTTTTGTATCGCCCTTGGTTATGAATGTTATATGATGAATATCATCCAACGAAATCACAAATCCAATGCCTATAAGCGTTTGACATATTATTCTTGCTAAATTACTATTGTTGCTACTGTTGTTACAACTATTACAAAATCACTACTACCGTTACTATTGGTGTTACTATCATTGCTATCACTATCAAAATACCATCCTACTGTGCTACTGATCACTTTGTAGCAGATATTTAATCTCCAGGTGTGGTTGAACTGACAACTCAACTGCTAATACTTACAAATATTCTTTGGCTCCCCTTGTGTCGAATCTATAAATTTGGGTTGAATACTCTACCGTAGAAAACTCTTGCGATCCCCTATACTTGTGGGTTATCAAGACCTTTTTTCTGGCGCCCTTGGCGGGGAGCATAGCTGTATTTGTTGAGTCACCTGGGATTTATATTTATTGATCACTATGAAGAATCTAAAATATACCACAGCAAAGATCGTTCCCTCTAAGACGAGGGGAGGTAATGAACTGCCATCACACTCTACACTTGATTCACCTTCTGTTTTAAGTAAGCTTGCGACACCACCACATGCTATTAATCCTAATATGTTGCAAGTTATTGATGATGCTACTTATGATATGAATGATGCTATTGATGACGCTTGTACTTTACTTGATAAGACTATGCCACTAGGTGAATTTCATGATGAACAAATTGCTAGAGCTAAATATATTGATAATGCTGAAACTAATGAAATTACTGAAACTACTGAAGTCTTTGTACCTAAGAATTATAAACAACTATTAGACCTAGATCTCCTAGATATTATCTTAAGAAATTACTGAAACTAATGAAGTCTTTGTACCTAAGAATTATAAACAGCTATTAGACCTAGATCTCCTAGAGAAGATCTCCTAGAGATGATCTCAAATGCCTGAGATACCTAAGGGTTATGTTATGGATGGATAAGTTGCTAGGGACTTTCTTGCTTGTAAGGATAGAGATGATCTTAAGAAATTATTGTGCAAGTTGAAAGAAAAATCTTTGAATGCTAGAATGAAATATGATCCTAGGTTTGCTACTTCACCTATCTTTATTAGTGATAAGGATTATGAGTTCTCTATCGACCCAGAGTTAATTACTTTGGTAGAATCTGATCCTTTCCATGGCTATGAAACTAAAATGTTGTGGCATATCTTACTAAATTAAATGATATAGCCACCCTATTTACTCATCATGACAAAATTTGCTATTACTATATCCTTAAGTTATTTCTGTTCTCATTAAAGGGTGATGCTAAGATATGGTACAATACTCTTATTCCTGGTTGTGTCCGTAGTCCGCAGGATATGATTTAGTACTTCTCTGAAAAATATTTTCCTTCTCATAAGAAACAAGTTGCCTTAAAGGAAATATTTAACTTTGTGCAAATTGAAGTAGAGAGTCTCCCACAAGATTGGGGGAGGCTTCTCCAATTACTTAATGCTTTCCCTGATCATCCTCTCAAGAAAAATCAAATTCTTGATAATTTTATAATGGACTAACCGATGCTTCTAGGGATTTCATGGATAGTTGTGCTAGTTGTGTTTTCAGGAAACGAAAGGTTGAACAAGCTAAGGAGTTACTGAATTATATATTGAAGAATTATGATGATTGGACACTTCCTGAACCAGCGCCTAAACCCACTCCAAAGAAGAGGGGTGTTTTATTTCTCAGTCTTGAGGATATACAAGAGGCAAAGAAATGTATGAAGGTTAAATGTATTAAGGCTGAAGACATTAAGAATTTACCACCTATTGAAGAAATAAATGGTCTTGACACACCACCACAGTCCGTGGAGGTAAATTATCTTTTAAACTTTGATGAAGGTGATATCCCTTATAATAAACATCCTAGTCAATGCTTATATGAATTTGTCAATTACGTTATGATTGAAACAATTGAAACAAAATTCTGATATGATTGCTCGCTTGAGTGACTTGTTATTTAGAATCGGTAATGATGTTAAAGGTGTAGGAAAACATTCCTCTATGGTTGAAAGTTAGTTAGAACATGTTGTTAAATCTCAAAAAGAATTGCTTAGTGAAATGACCAATAATGTGAATGATTATGCTGTTAGGGTAGCAACTAGAGGATGTAAAATGAGTCAGGAACCACTTTATCCTAAGGGACCCCCCAAAAGAATTGAACACGACACTCAAAGAATTAATACTGATGCATCTAGTCCTTCTAAAAAGAAAAGGAAGAAGAAAAATGATAGGACTTTGCATACCTTTAGTGAACCTGAAATAGAAAAAACTTCTAAAGATAATATTGATGTTTCTATCTCTGATGCTGCCACCCTATCTGGTAATGAACATTCACCTAGTGATAATGAAAATGATAAGGATGTGCATGTAGATGCTTAGGCAAACAATGATAAAGAACTAGATAATGATGTTGAAATAGAACCTACTGTTGATGTTCACAACCCACAACCTAAAAATAAACGTTATGATAAGAGAGACTTTTAGCTAGAAAACATGGTAAAAAAGACAACCATGAGTTATGAAACCCATGCCCATTCCACCTAAATCATCGAAGAAAAAAGATGATGAAGAATTTTTAATGCTTTGCTGAAATGCTTAGGCCAGTCTTTTTGCATACCCGTTTGACTAATATTTTTAAGATGGCCCCTTATGCTAAATACATGAAAGAAATTGTCAATAAATGGGAAATACCTGAAGCTGAAATCTTCACCATGCTTGCTAATTATTCTATTAAAGGTGGAGTACCTAAAAAACATGGAGATCCGGGCATACCAACTATACCATGCTCTATTAAAAGGAATTATGTCAAAACTGCTTTATGTGATTTAGGAGTTGATGCTAGTGTTATGCCATTCTCTTTATATAAAAGACTTGATTTGAATAAACTCACATCTACTGAGATATCATTGCAAATGGCTGACAAATCAACTACCATACCTATTGGTATTTGTGAGGACGTGCCCGTTATTGTTGGAAATATTACTATCTTAACAGACTTTGTTATACTTGACATGCCCGAGGACGACAACATGTCGATTATCATTGGTAGACCCTTTTTCGAATACTGTAGGGGCTATTATTGATTGCAATAAAAGCAAAGTCACTTTTCATATCAATGCTAATGAGCATATGATGCACTTTTCAAAGAAACAATTTCAAGTGAATGGTATTAATGCTATTGAAAAATCACTGACAATCACTATTGAAAGTCTTCGACTCCCTTTGCCTACTACCAAAAAGAAATATGAGATAGTTATTGTTGGGGATATGCATATCCCCGTTGAGGTAACTTAGTGCTTTTCAAAAGTTCTTTGGGTTCATGTTAGTCGCAAGTGATTGTTAATAAGACTTGATCAACCTTATGAATGGATTATTTTTTAGGGGCATCTGGTCGATTAATTTAGTAAGAACAACCTTCTGTCCCCACTTTTTGTTTTTCAGTTTTTATTTGTTAAATAAAATAAAATGCCATGTTTATCCTATTTTCTGAATTTTCCGTGTAATAAAAAAGCGGTTAAAAATAAAAGTGCTCCGAATGACCTGAAATTTTATCACATTTTTTCTGAATATGTAAGAATTTTTCTTACAAACAACATCACAGGGGGGTGCCCTTTGTGCCCACAAGACACCAGGGCATGCGAGCTATCCCATGCACGCCCTGGTAGGAAGTGGGTCCCACGTGCCCCCCCCTAACTTATCCTTCAGCCCATGTCATCACCTACCTCCAGAAAAATTCATTCTAGCCTCTCTCTCTCTCTCATTTTCTTGATCTCAAACCTACGAATTTTGATCTCTTTGCTAGAAGCTCCATTTCCGAAACTGTTGCACTATTTGGTATGTGACTCCTCCATTGCTCCAATTAGTTTTTGTTCTAGTGGTTTCATTTTTGAGTATGTAGCTACTCTTGGTGCTGCTATTGATGAGCTTGCATGTTGAATTCTTAGAGTTCTAAGTAGTTTGAATGCTTAATATGGCCTCTAGATATCCATATGAGTAGTTGCTATCAATCTTGTGAAGTTTTGTTAACAAAATTTTGTGACCCAAAAATTTCAAAAATTGTCCGCGAATAAAATGCACCTCTTTAGAAGTTTTTCGAGGCGGAGATCCTCGGAGGCATCATTGAGTGGGAGCTCAATAAAATAGTCCTATGTTAATCCAAGCGCAAGATCGATGCGGGACGCCGACACCAAATCATGCCTATGGCCGTGTAAAAAATTCATGTTGGGTGCAGACTTCAAGGAAAGAATTTGAGCAGTATGTTCATAACACCGAGCTTTCTCCCTTGGTTGCAGATAAGTGCATCCAACATCTCAACCTCACACAGACATTCACTAAGAAATTTAAATATCATCCTCTTGAGTGTAGAGTTTCATTTAACCTTTATGATAATGCTTTCACCAGGCCTCTAGAAGCATTGTATGTTACATGTAAAATTCCATATTATGGTTCGCTGGACGAACAACCAAAATCTGAGTATGAGTCCTTTTTGACTAGTCTCTGTTACAGTGAGGATAGAGGAGTGACACATGCTAGAATTAAAAGTATACATTTTCCATCAATTCATCACTTTGCACTCTTTAATGGCAAATGCTTCATGGGAAAACAAGATAGCAGCACACTGTGTGCCCCTAACTTTAGCCTCATACACACTGCTCTGACAAGAATTAATTTTTATAATCTTGGAGCAACCATTGCACAGAGGTGGCCAATTTTATGGTGGGATTTATGCCTCCTGTGTAGCTAGGGAGCTGGGCTTGCCACCTCGGCCTAATCATATTCAACCTACTCAGTACTTAGACTTTGAGGCCATGAAGCACCATAACTTCATTAAGGCCACCACCAATAACTATAATTACATCCTAATGTTCAATACAAAACCCATTTTCCATGTTATTTTTCCTGCACCTGCTCTCTTTGATTACTAGAATAAAAGAAGATATTACATTTATGAGAGTGAGGCCCGTGAATTCAATGCAGCAGTTAAGGATGCTCGACGGGCTGAGGAGGCTGCACCAAGAGCCGCCGTGAGTTATCACTCTAACTATTATCCACACCGTGGATGGTGATTACCAAGCTAGACCAAAAGTCTAAGCTTGGGGGAGTATGCATTTCCACTAACATTATATTCATGTTCACACATTCACTCCATTTGTCGATGTTCATAATTTTCCGTTGTACTATCCATGTTAGTTTTATTTTCTCGCTTTCTTCTTGTGTGTTTGAAAAACTTTGAGGAAACCCAAAAATATTTCTTCCTTCTTTTCGGTTTTTCTTTCTAGTTTGATTTAGTTGTAGTATGAAAAGAATACCCAAAAAGATTTCCCATTTCTTCTTTTGTTTGCTGGGAGCTTTCCCATTTAAATAGTTTTCTCATTTTCGTTTTTATTTCTTAAATTTTCTATCTTCGAGAAAAAACAAAAACTCCAAAAATATTTCAGTGTATTTCTCTGAAATTCCTTCCTTTTGTTTTGTTTAGTCGTATTAAGGAGAAGACCACAATGAAAATGTTGAGTGGCTCTCATATGCATTATTGTTTACCTAACAAGGAGCACATATTATTTTGACTTCTCCTCTAAATAAAATGTTGCAGATTCTAGATTAGTCCATGGCACTCTTGCACTGTTATTATTTTCGTATCATGGTCGTGCAAGTGAAAGGTAATAATGACGATATTTGATGAAGTGACTGTGGCAGAGAAAAGTGGGTATGAACTGAGCTTGTTTTTGTTTTTGTAAATATGTTTAATTCTGTATCCATGATTCAGCTTGTTATGATTAAACATGTTTGCAATGATAACTAGAGATTATAGTTTGCTCAGGCCATTCTTAAGTAGCTAGGAGTGGATAATGATTTATCTTGGGTGTCAACATGCATTAAAATGATTGTGATGTAGTATGATGATAAGGTATCCTCCTCTGCATGTTTCATGTGGCTTGAGTTGGCACATGTTCACGCATGTAGTTGAATCAACACCAACATAGCCTCCATGATATTTATTTTCATGGTGTTTATAACCTACTCATGCTAGTATTCAATGTTGATTGTTCATAATGCATGTTCATGACCGTTTTCGCTTTCTAGCTGGTCGTTTCTAAACCTATTTGCTAGACTTCGGCTGTACTAAGCAGGAATGCTGCTTGTGCATCAAAATCCTTAAATAAAAGTTAGTCCAGATGAGTCCACAATATCTACCTATATGCGGTTAATTACCATGACATTCCAAGTAAATTTGCATGTGCCACTTATAAAACTTCAAACGAACATCTATTTTGTGTGCCTAGACCACTCATGGAGCGATAGTGGGTGGTCAATATCTTCCATGATAAGCGGGTTATTCTCATGAAAACTATTTATTCAGTCATCCTTGCATGAGAGGGGCTGGTAATAGGGATGCCATGTCCCAAAATAAAAAACTGCAAATAATTGAACATAACTCCCCCAGGACTATTGTTGGTATGGATGGCACCCGTGGATTCGGCAAGCCATGGCTTGTGTTGGATGGTGGAGGGGGGTAAACATTACTTTTATCACTTGGAAACCGCCGATAATTTGTTTAGCATGGTTGATATTGAAAACTCTTGGTTGTAACATTGATAGGAAGGGTATACCTCCGAAGTTATATTTATCTCTTTGTAGCGACATGATCCAAATGGATCGTAGTCTTTGTGCTTAAGTGTCATCCCTAGATCGGTATTGTTGACACACACACAATACTCGAGGAATTATAGCAGAGTTCAATCACACACTTATTATATCCAAATGTCTCAAAGAGAGTAATTATTACAATAATATGGCTCAAGGCCATCTAAATAAGATAACTGCGGAAGCATCAAAGATAAATGAGTCCATCCAACTCCATGCCAAAACTGAGTGCATGACAACGACCTATAGCACCTTACTCTTCATCTGAAAATTATGCAACATGATACGTTGCGGCCCTGTAGGTCAGCACATGGAATATGCTGGCAAGACAACACTATAGAGCAAAGAACAAATAACAGCTATCACTACATGCATATTTGGCTGGTGGAGGCTCTAGGTTTAACATTTTGCATAAAGCCAATTTTTCCCTACAACAAAGGAACATATTTTATAACTAGAAAGTTTATGTCATTAATGGGAAGGTACCCCCAACTCAATCCCAGAATAATAATTATAACCCAGCAAATTAATTAAGTAAAGAGATGAGATCAAACAATAATTCATGTATCAGATACTCAAGATGTCCATAACCGGGGACACGGCTAATCATGATCAGTTTGTACACTCTGCAGAGGTTTGCGCACTTTTCCTCACAAGACTCGATCTCCTCCGTTGGATTTCTCACACTACATGATGTTTGAGGAACGGATGATCGAGACACAGTCTTTCCGAGGAGGTCCCCTTAACCGATAGACTGGCCGGTACACCTACAATTCCCCTATATCTGCTAGCCCATCATGGAAAGGATTCCCACAACTTACTTAACTATGCTAGAGCCCAAAACGGCAGGTGGCTGCACATGAAAGATTATAGGACGAACAATCTTATGATCCATTTAAGCCTGGGTGGCATTTCATAGGATGACCACACGGGTACCCCAGGATCTCCTAGGACAATACTGGATTCCCCAGGTGCCCACAACCATTCCACCCAGATGTATTAGAGTAGCCACCTTATGTTTCCTTTAGATAATATTACTCTTGCAACTTTCATGAATCTCACATACCCAAACCACGTCTACGAGCATAGAGAGCAGTAGAGCATAACGTAGAATACCCGGGGTTGATAAAAGACAATAGGTTCCTACCTCATCAACTACTTAACCACACCCACATGTTACCCTTCCTACTCATGCAAATGTTTGAGGATTGAGACTAATGCATAACAACTCGGTAATAAAGGGATATTATCAAAGTGCTAGTTGCCTTGCTGGCGATCGGAAAACCCTTGAGATTCGTAGTAGCAAGCCTCGCACTCCGGAAACTCTATCGTAAACAAACAATAGCATACATAAGCACTCAAGAATAATATGAAAAAGTAAAATCAAAATAAAAAGATCTAAATAGAAAGTTCAAGTGAAGAGCTTTGATTTTGCAAAAAGAATCGATCAAATTGGAATTACGAAACTCAAACTACGGTCAAAAGAAGTTCAAAATCAAATCTGCTTGAAACCAAATTTTAAAATTTCAAAAACATGTTTAAGTTGGTTATCTGAATAGAGGGGAACGTAACGAAGAATTTGGCGTTGGTTTCGTTGGATTTAGATAAACGAGCAAAAAGTAGTGAGGGTTTCAAGAAAAGGGACTAATATTTAAGAAAACTAATCGCAGATAGGTCCCTGGCCGAAAATAAAACTAAAAAGAAAAATCAAACAAACGACCGTTCACTAACAGAAACTAATGAACGAAAGCGTTCACTAACAGATCTAAACAAAGAAATGTTCGCTAATTAAACTACTCTAATAAAAATCAGGGCAGGTTTATTCAGCGGTTATATCTGTTCGGTGAGAAAAACCGACGGCGGAGTATCTGGCACGAGGTCGCGGGTGAGGCGCTGGGCCGGCTGGGCCTTCGGCCCAGTTCGGTCCGAAAGATTTTTTTTAAATTCGTCGTGAAGAAAAATCCAAATAAAATAAAATAAAATCCTAAAAAAGTTTCAAAATAATTTTCACCGTCCTGTCCTAATATTTAGGACAAAGCGGACATTTTTCTAGGCAAAATGCACTTTTTTAAAAATGCACATTTTTCCCTGTTTTAACCGAATAAAATTCCAAATAAAATTAAAATAAAATATATTTTTATTCAAAATTAAATTTCCAATATTTCCTAGCTTTTTTTGAAGAAGTCATATTATCTTCTCTCATTATTTATCTATTTTGAAAATAATTGGAAAGATAATTTCAAATAAAAATCACTTTGATCCAATTTTTCCAATTTTGAAAATGCAAAAATGGATTTTTGTGAAAACCTCCAACTCTCTCAAATGGTCCTTGAGTTGCTTAAGGTCTCTAGGATCAAGATGTCCAAAAAAGGAAATTCAAAATGCACAAATCATGGATGCATATGATGACCTAGTGATTAACATCCAAATTGAAAATTGGGATGTTACAAACCTACCCCCTTAAGGTCAATCTCACCCTCGAGATTCGGGTTGTCTAGCAAAAATTTGTGGGTAGTCTTTCCGTAGGTCTTCTTCTTGCTCCCGGGTGGCTTCTTCTTTGGTATGGTGACTCCATTGAACTTTGCAAAACTTGATTGCCTTGCTGTGTGTGATTTGGATGGAGAACTATAAAATATTGATGGGTTTCTCCTGATAAGCTGGGTCACTCTCCAACTGAATTGCTTTCAGGGGCACTGTACCTCTCCCAGGAATATCGGCCATCTCTGCATGGAACTTTTTCTACTTGGAAACGTGAAAGGCATCATGAACTCCTGACAATCCTTCGGTTAATTCCAACTTGTAGGCAACTTCTCCCATACGTTCCAAAACTCGGTATGGTCCGACAAATCTTGGAGCTAACTTTCCTTTGACTCCAAATCGTTTAACTCCTCGAAGTGGTGAAACACGGAGATATGCTCTGTCTCTGAGTTCATAGGCTACCTCCTTGCGTTTACTATCGGCATAACTCTTGTTCGTGGACTGAGCTACCTTCAGTCTATCGCGAATCAACTTGACTTTCCCCTCAGACTCTCTGATTAAGTCTGGCCCAAACAATTGTCGGTCTCCAACTTCATCTCACATCAATTGTGTCCTGCACCTCCTTCCATACAAAGCTTCGAAAGGGGACATCTTCAAAATAGCCTGGTAGCTTTTGTTATATGAGAACTTTGCGTAAGGAAGATTATCATCCCAACTAGACCAATAGTCTAGCGCACAAGATCTCAACATGTCCTCCAGAATCTGATTGACTCACTCAGTCTGTCCATCTGTCTGCGGATGAAAGGCTGTACTGAACTCTAGCCTGGTTCCTAAAGTCTGGTGTAACTAATTCCAAAACTTCGAGGTAAACTATGTTCCTCTATCTGATACGACGGTCCTCGGAACTCCATGTAGACTTAAGATCCTGGTCATATAGATCTTGGCCAACATTGCGCTCGTATAAGTGGTTTTCACGGGGATAAAGTGGGCCACTTTAATCAACCGATCAACTACAACCCAAATGGAATCATATCCTGAACGTGTCCTGGGTAATCCAGTGATGAAATCCATGCCAAGCTTACCCCACTTCCATTCGTCTATCGGCAAAGGCAAAAGTAATCCGGTTGGTTTCTGTTGCTCTGCCTTGACTCTTTGACAGGCGCCATATACTGCTACATACTCGGCAATATCCTTCTTCATACCTATCCACCAGAAACGTTCCTTCAAATCCAAATACATCTTGGTGTTTCCTGGGTGAATCGAGTATGGTGAGTCATGAGCTTCTTGAAGAATTAATGTTCTGATCTTTGGATCATTTGGCACATAGATACGATCCTCAAACCGTAAAGTATCATGTTCATCCTCACGAAAACCTTTGACCTTTCCTTTATTCATCTTCTCCTTTATCTCTGCAATTTCCTTATCAGTCTTCTTGGCTTCTCGAATATTCCCGAACAACATGGACTGAACTTCCAATGCTGCAACAAAACCTCTCAGAGCTATCTCCAAGCGAAGTTCTCTGAGATCGTCGGATAACTCCTGAGGTAATCCTCTGGTTACGAGAGTGTTGACATAACTCTTGCGGATCAAAGTGTCTGCTACTACATTTGCTTTTCCTGGATGATAATGTAGTTTCATATCATAATCCTTTACGAGCTCCAACCATCTCCTCTGCCTGAGATTCAACTCCTTCTTGGGGAAGATGTACTTCAAACTCTTATGATCCTTGTATACATCACAACGGTTTCCAATGAGAAAATGTCTCCAGGTCTTGAGCACATGTACTACGACTACTAACTCCAAATCATGCGTAGCATAATTCAACTCGTGAGGTCGGAGCTGATGTGAGGCATATGAAACAACTCTTCCGTCTTGCATAAGTACGCCTCCAAGTCCACGGCGAGAAGCGTCGCAATATACTTGGAAATCCTTGCGTATATCCGGAAGAATTAGCACTGGGGCTATAACTATACATTTCTTCAACTCCTGAAAGCTTGCCTCACATTCTTCGGTCCATTTAAACTTGGTGTCCTTCTTCAATAACTCCGTCATGGGCTTCGCGATCTTGGAAAAATTCTCAATGAATCCAAGGAAACTTCGTATCTCTCCAACTGAGGTGGGTGCCAACCACTCGGTGACAGATTGAACCTTTGAAGGGTCTACTGCTATACCTTCTCCTGATATAACATGTCCGAGAAATCCCACTTCCTTCAACCAAAATTCAAATTTGCTGAACTTGGCATATAACTGATGTTCCCTGAGCTTCTCAAGAACCAAGCGCAAATGTTCCTTGTGTTCTTCTTCATTCTTCGAGTACACCAGTATATCATCAATGAACACCACAACAAACTTATCCAAGAACTCCATGAACACCTTATTCATCATACTCATATAGTCCATACCTTGTGGTAAAGGCTGTCTTAGGTATATCATGTTCTCGGATCTTCAGCTCTTGGTATCCTAATTGAAGATCGATCTTGGAGAATACTTTAGCTCCCTGCATCTGGTCAAACAAGTCATTGATTATCGGTAGAGGGTACTTGTTCTTCATCGTCACCTCATTCAAAGCATGATAATCAACAACCATTCTCAAAGATCCATCCTTCTTCTCAACTAAAAGCACTGGGCTCCCCATAGTGATGAACTTGGTCGAATATAACCTTTCTCCAATAACTCCTTAATCTGCTTCTTATTTTCCTCTAGATCATTTGTGGGCATCCGATACGGTCTCTACGACATTGGTCTGGTGCCTGGGAAAAACTCGATCAAAAACTCTATGCCTCGGTCTGGTGGCATGCCTGGTAGTTCCTCCGGGAATACATCGGGATAATCCCTCACCACTTGTACTTCCTCTTGAACAACTTCTGAGATTGAATTTACTTGAGTCTTCCCCGGCGCATGCCTAGACACATACTTGATCCTTTTCCCTCTGGGGTGGTGAGAAGAATTGACTTACTAGCACAATCGATATTTCCTCCATACATCAATAGCTAATCCATGCCTAGTGTCACATCCAATCCTTGTGATTCCAGAATAATGAGGTCAGAGGGGAAAACATGCCTACCTATGGTCAATGGCAACTGAAAACATCCTCGCCTAGCCATATACTTCGTTCTTAGTGAGCTTACTAACATAAGTGTCTTAAGGGCTATGGTGGGCAACTTAAACTTATCCACAAAACCCCTTGATATGTATGAATGCGATGCACTAGTGTCAAAAAGAACAAGGGCTGTAAATGATTTATTCAAAAACTGACCAATAACTGTGTTAGGCTGCTCTTCAACTTCCTCCACGTTGATGTGACTAACCTAACCTCTGGTGAAAGGATTTAGTTTTTCTAGAGCTTCCATTGCCATTACCATTCTTGCCTCAGAACAATCATTGGCGTAGTGTCCAGTCTTCCTACAGTTGAAACAAGTAACGTGACTCAGATCCTTCTTGGCGGGGGTTGCTGGGTTGGAACGTCTCTGACTGCTATTACTTCCATTCCCATTTCCATTCTTGGGGCCACTATGGTTATGTGAACTACCTCCATTGTGAGAATGGCCATCATGGTTATGATGGGTGTGTCCTCCTGAATACGGGGTAAAACGTGGCTTCAGCTAACCTCCAGAGTTGTACTTCCCCTGTCCACACTTCCGTTTGCGGCTCTCTATCAGTTGCTGCTTGCCTTCAATCATGAGGGCCCTGTCTACCAGCTCCTGATAGTTGGTGAATGTTGCCACCATGAACTGCATAATCAGCTCATCATTCAGCCCCTCAAGAAACTTCTCCTGCTTCACGGCATCTATGACAACATCATCTGGGGCATAACGTGCTAACTTGCTGAATTCATCCACGTACTGTGCCATAGTACGTAAGTTGTGGAACTCATGCTTCTTCACACACATAGCTCCAGCTGAGACATGTGTAGTGTGGAAAGCCTGCTGAAATGGATCTCAAGTCACATTGGCCACGGGGAAAGTGGAAGTGTAGTTCTCCCAGCATGAGGCTATGGGTCCATCCAGTTGATGTGCGGCAAAGCATACCTTTTCAGCATCTGTGCAACCTGCGGTGGTCAACTCCCTTACAATCTTGCGGAGCTAGTCAATAGCAAAAATTGGTTTGGTGCTACTAGAGAACACCGACGGGTTCAACCTTAGGAAACGGGCTAAGTTGTCAACTGGGGGTGGGGGTGGTGGGTTATTGTTGTTGTTGCATTGGTTCTGGACTACCAACTGCATCAAGGCACTCTGCTATTGGACCAACTTGGTGAGCTCCGCTGGGAAGGCAAATGCAGGGTCACGTCTTAGAGGCATCTGATGGGTTTAGAGGGGTGAGAATAGAATGAGTGAGGTATAAAGAGATAGTTCACTACCCATATGCACATGTGAAAAACAAATTCATTCCTCACCACTCAATATCAAACAAGATTCATACAATCGATCTAAGCTACCATTACAAAATCTCGCGTATGATTACTGTATACATGGAAGAACTCTAATGGTAATATGGTGGTCGACTAGAAATTTTGATCGGCGGAAGCTTCGTCTTCATAATTATCATTGCTGTCGGGGTCGGAGTCTGTGTCATCTATTATGATGTAGTCTTTTGAACGAATGTCCACTCCAGGTTTAGGATCCCTCATGAATATTCCTCGTTTCCTCTTCAGTTCTTCATTCTTCTCCTATAGTACAACAATTTCCTCTTCATATCCATCGCGTGTAGCCTTGAGTTTGTAGCGACCAGACCTCAAACAGTCTGATCTCTGTGCTCTGGTGTCATCCCTGGATCAGTAATGCTGACACCACACAGTACTCGGAGGATTTATAGCAGAGTAGCAATCACACACTTATTACATCGAGTGTCTCAAAAGAGAACTTATTGCAATAAATATGGCTTAAGGCCATCTAATAACTATAACAGCGGAAGGCTTGGAAGATAGGTGAGTCCATCACTCCAACGGCATCACTGAGTATAGAACCACGACCTAAAAACTCCTTAATCGTCGTTTGAAAAGTCTGCAACATTAATGTTGCAGCCCGAAACGGGTCAGCACATGGAATATGCTGGCAAGATAACACATAGAGAGTAATGGAATGTAACAGCTATACTATATGCATATTTGGCTGGTGGAAAGCTCTATGGTTACAGTTTTGCGTAAAGCCAATTTTTCCCTACTTCAAAGGAATAAATTTATTTAACTATCATGGTGGATGTTAAACATTGAGAATGGTTGACAGCATTCTCAATCCCAATTAAGCATCATCATTAAACATAACCCAACAAAATTAATTTAGAGTAACATGTTGAGATTCACATGATAATCCAAGTACGAGATACTCAAGATGTCCATAAACGGGGACAAGGCTAACCATGATTTGTTTATTACACTCTACAGAGGTTTGCACACTTTTCCCCACAAGACTCGATCGCCTCCGTTTGGTTTCTCGCACTACAGGGTGTTTGAGAAGACGGATGACCAAGACATAGTCTTTCAGAAGCGCTAGCACCTTACAATCGGGTAGACCGTACCACCTACATCCCCTACATCTGCTAGTCTACCACTGTAAGAGTTCGCACAACTTAGTCAACTATGCTAGAGCCCATAATAGCTTGTGGCTGCACACGGAAGTTTCTAGTATGAATAGTCTCATGATCCCTTTGAGCCTGGGTGGCGGTCCAAAAGAAAAAAGGCAACTCCTTGAATACGCAGGTACTTCAATCCACCCAGATGTGTGTTTAAGTTGCCACCTTAGATAAACCATTAATTAACAATCTCACATCTGTCATGGATATCACTCACCCAATCCACTTCTACTAGCATAGCATGGCATAATAAGCAAACGCAGAAGTAACTCCCAAAGGTTTGATAATAACAGGTAATAGATACTACCTCATCTACTTCCCATCCCACAATTTAATTAGATCCTAATCATGCAATGTGTCAGGATTGATCTAATGCAATAAAACTGGGTAGTAGAAAAGGTATGATCAGAGTGTTACTTGCCTTGCTGATGATCCGCGAAAGCTAACAATTCGAAGTAAGAGGCGGCGCACTTCGGGTATTCTATCACAGACAAACAAGCAAGCATACAATAATTACTCATCTAATGCACGGGTAAAAATCAAATAAGAGATCTAACCAGAAGGTTCATCTTAAGAACTCCGGTTGGCAAAAAGAATCAAATCAAACAAAGCAACGAAAGTCAAACGGCGAAAGAAAACAACTTCATTCTAGTAATCTGTATCTAAGGCAAATTTTACAGTAGCAAAATCTTTTTTAAGTTGGTTATTCGGATAGAGGGTTTCGAGACAAAACTCTAGGCACTTGAATCGCCTGATTCCGATAAACGAGCGAAAAGTTATACTAAAACGAAAATCGGATCAGAAATCGCGACCAGAAAAATCACGGATTTAATCCGAGAAAACGAAAAAAATGACGAACGCTGATTTTTTTTACGACGGCACGGAAAACGAGTCGGCGGCGAACCTCGGGCGACGTGCGGCGGCGGCGGCGTCCGGCGGGCGGCGGCGCGGCGGCGGCGCTGGGGCGGTGGGCGGCGCTAGGGTTGGGGCGCAGGTGGCTGGCTTCGGCTGGGCCTCCCCCCGGCTTATAAAGCCTAGTGGGCCGGGTGTCTGGGTCGGACACGGCCCCTAGGTCGGTTCGTTTTTTTAAAATTATTCCGCTCGGATGAAAAAAAAAGAAATACTAAACAGACTCCAAAAATTCCGAAATAAATTTTCACGGGCTTCTAAAATCAAGCCGCACAAGGTGAACATTTATTTGGGACCTAAATGCAATTTTGAAATATGCACATTTTTCCTAAATTCAAATAACACACCGAAAAACTCCGAAATAAAATCTTATTTGATTTTATTATTAAATCCTCAATATTTCTTTATTTTGGGAAAGTCATTTTATTCCCTCTCTCATATTTTTGTATTAGAAATAATTGATGATAAAATACATAAAATCAAACGATCCTATTCCCAAAATTTGAGAAAACTCAAATATGGAAATAACGAAATCCCCAACTCTCTCCATGGTTCATTGAGTTGCGTAGAATTTCTAGGATCAACCAAAATGCAAAATAAAATATGATATGCAATGATGATCTAATGTGTAACATTCCAAATTGAAAATTTGGGATGTTACAAACCTACCCCCCTTAAGATGAATCTCGCCCTCGAGATTCGGGTTGGCTATAAAATAGGTGAGGGTGGTCTTTGAGCAAATCTTCCTCTCGCTCCCAGGTGGCTTCATCCTCTGAGTGGTGGCTCCACTGAACTTTGCAAAACTTGATAACCTTGCTGCGAGTGACTCGACTGGCAAACTCAAGAATCCTAACTGGTTTCTCCTCGTAGGTCAAATCATTATCCAACTGAATAGTCTCCAATGGCACTGTGTCTCTCAACGGTATGTCAGCCATCTCCGCGTGGCACTTCTTTAACTGAGAAACGTGGAACACATCATGAACTCCTGACAATCCTTCGGGCAATTCCAACTTGTAGGCCACTTCTCCCATACGTTCCAAAACTCGATATGGTCCTACAAATCGTGGTGCTAACTTCCCTTTAACTCCAAAACGCTTTGTTCCCCGAAGTGGTGATACTCGAAGATAAGCTCTATCTCCAACTTTGTAAACTGTCTCCTTGCATTTAGAATCCGCATAACTCTTCTGTCTGGAATGGGCTACCTTGAGCCTATCGCGAATCAACTTCACCTTCTGTTCAGACTCTTTAATCAAGTCAGGTCCAAACAACTGGCGGTCTCCAACTTCGTCCCATGACAATGGTGTCCTGCACCTCCTTCCGTACAAAGCTTCGAAAGGGGCCATCTTCAAACTTGTTTGGTAACTGTTGTTGTAAGAGAACTCTGCGTATGGCAAAGTATCGTCCCAACTAGATCCGTAATCTAGCGCACAAGCTCTCAGCATATCCTCCAAAATCTGATTGACTCTCTCGGTCTGTCCATCTGTCTGTGGATGAAAAGCTGTACTGAATTCTAGCCTGGTACCCAAAGTTTCATGCAACTGCTTCTAGAACTTTGAGGTAAACTGGGTTCCTCTATCTGATACGATACTCCTTGGAACTCCATGCAGACATACGATCCTGGTCATGTATATCTTTGCCAACTTAGCACTGGTATAAGTGGTCTTTACTGGGATGAAATGAGCTACTTTTGTCAATTGATCAACTACAACCCAAATCGAGTCATAGCTTAAACGAGTCCTGGGTAATCCCGTGATAAAATCCATGCCTAGCTTATCCCACTTCCATTCGGGTATCGACAATGGTTGTAACAATCCTGCTGGCTTCTGATGCTCTGCCTTTACTCTCTGACATACAACACAAACTGCTACATACTCCGCAATATCCTTCTTCATTCCGGTCCACCAGAAAATATCCTTCAAATCCAAATACATCTTGGTATTTCCTGGGTGAATTGAATACAGTGAATCGTGTGCCTCTTGCAAAATCAACTTCCTGATCTCTGGGTCATTGGGCATGTAAACGCGGTCTTCAAACCATAGGGTGTCGTGCTCATCCTCACAAAATCCTTTAGCTTTTCCTTTGCTCAGTTTGTCCTTTATAGCGGCAATCTCTTTGTCAGCTTTCTGAGCTTCTCTAATTCTATCCATCAAAGTTGATTGAATCTCCAATGCTGCTACATAGCCTCTCGGAACTATTTCCAAACATAGTTCACCAAGATTTTTGGCTAACTCCCTTGGTATTTCTCCCATCATTAACGTATTGACATGGCTCTTGCGGCTTAATGCGTCTGCTACTACATTAGCCTTTCCAGGATGATAATGCAATTTCATATCATAATCCTTGATAAGCTCCAACCATCTCCTTTGTCTGAGATTTAACTCCTTCTGTGTGAAAATGTACTTCAAACTCTTATGATCCGTGTACACCTCACAATGATTTCCAATGAGGAAATGTCTCCATGTCTTCAATGCATGCACTACGGCTGCTAACTCCAAATCATGCGTAGCATAATTCAACTCATGAGGCTTCAGTTGTCTTGAGGCATATGAAACAACTCTCCCTTCCTGCATAAGCACTGCTCCAAGTCCTCGACGTGAAACGTCGCAATACACCTCATAATCTTTGGTCTGATCCAACAAAATCAACACTGGTGAGGTAACTAAGCGTTTCTTCAACTCCTGGAAACTAGCCTCACATTCCTCTGTCCATATGAACTTGGTATCCTTCTTTAACAACTCAGTCATAGGCTCCACAATCTTTGATAAATTCTCAATAAATCTCCGGTAGTATCCTGCGAGTCCAAGAAAACTCCGTATCTCTCCAACTGTTGTTGGGGCTTCCCACTTGGTCACGGTTTCAACTTTAGTAGCATCAACTGCTATACCTTCTCCAGATATAACGTGTCCGAGGAATCCTACTTCCTTCAACCAAAACTCACATTTGCTGAACTTGGCATATAATTGATGTTCTCTGAGCTTTCCAAGTACCAAACGCAAATGTTCCTTATGCTCCTCTTCATTCTTCGAATAAACCAGGATATCATCAATGAACACTATGACAAACTTATCCAAAAACTCCATAAACACTTTGTTCATCATGTTCATAAAATAGGCAGGTGCGTTAGTCAGACCAAATGACATAATGGTATACTCATAGAGCCCATACCTGGTGGTAAAAGCTGTCTTCGGAATATCCTGTTCTTCAATCTTCAACTGGTGGTATCCTGATCGCACATTGATCTTGGAAAATACCTTAGCTCCTTGCAATCGATCAAACGGATCGTTGATCATTGGTAGTGGGTACTTGTTCTTGATCGTTACTTCATTCAATCCTCGATAATCAACAACCATCCTTAATGATCTATCCTTCTTCTCCACTAGAAGTACAAGCGATCCCCAAGGAGAAGAACTTGGGCGAATATATACCTTATCCAATAACTCCTTAATCTGCTTCTTAATTTCCACCAAATCCTTTACTGGCATCCTATATGGTCTCTTTGATATTGGCCCTGTGCCTGGCAATAGCTCAATCAAAAACTCAATATCTCTATCCGGTGGCATGCCTGGCAACTCCTCTGGAAATACATCAGGGAAATCCCTTACCACTGGTACTTCCTCCTGCACAACTCCTGTTAAGCAATTTACTTGAGTCCTCTTTGGCACATGCCGGGATACATACTTGATCCTTCTCCCTTCTAGGGTGGTAAGAAAAATTGACTTACTAGCACATTCAATATTCCCTTCATACTTTGATAACTAATCCATGCCTAATATCACATCCAATCCTTGGGATTCCAATACTATTAGGTCTGAGGGAAAAACATAGTTACCAATCATTAATGGTAATCGATCACACCATAGACTAGCCACATACTCTGCTCCGGGCGAGGTTACTAACATGGGTGACCTAAGGGCTTGGGTTGGTAGGTTATACTTATCCACAAATCCCCTTGAGATGTATGAATGCGTTGCACCAGTATCAAAAAGAACGAGTGCAGTAAATGACTTAACCAAAAACTTACCTATTACTGCATCGGGCTGAGCTTCAACCTCCTCCACGCTAACGTGGTTCACTTGTCCCCTGTTAAAAGGGTTCAGCTTCTTCCCAGAACTTCCATTGCTATTTCCATTTTGTAATTCAGGACATTCATTGGCATAATGTCCGGTCTTCGAACACTTAAAACAAGTGACTTGGCTCAAGTCCTTCTTGGCTGGGGTTGAGGGGTTGGTGCGGTTCTGGCCGTTGCTTCCTCCGTTGCCATTACCATTCTTGGTGCCATTGTGATTATGTGAGCTACCTCCTCCATGGGTATGCTGAAAATGTCCTCCCGGTCTAGGGGTAAAACGTGGCTTCTGCTGAGCTCCTGAATTGTACTTTCCTTGTCCATACTTCCTCTTGCGATTCTCAATTTGCTGCTGCTTCCCTTCAATCATAAGAGCATGATCTACCAACTCTTGGTAGTTGTTGAAGGTTGGTACCATCAACTACATGCTCAACTCATCATTCAGTCCTTCCAGAAACTTCTCCTGCTTTGCTGCATCCGTAGCGACGTCATCTGGGGCATAACGTGCTAGCTTACTAAATTCCTCCACATACTGGCCAACTGTCCTTCCTTCTTGGCGCAAGTTGCGAAACTCACGCTTCTTCATGACCATAGCTCCTGCTGAAACATGTGCAGTACGAAAAACCTGCTGAAACTGGTCCCATGTGACAGTGTTGATAGGGAAAGTGGCTGTGAAATTCCACCACCATGATGCTGCGAGTCCTTCTAGCTGATGTGCGGCAAACTTCACCTTCCCTGCATCTGTGCATCCTGCTGTGGTCAACTCCCCAGCTGTCTTGTGGAGCCAATCATCTGCTACTATCGGCTTGGTGCTACTGGAAAACACCAGCGGATTCAGCCTAAGAAAACGGGCTAAGTGGTCAACATGTGGTGGTGGTGGTGGGTTATTGTTGTTGTTCCCCTGATTCTGATTCTGGACTAGCAACTGCATCAATGTGTTCTGCTGCTGGATCAACTGGGTGAGCTCCGGTGGAAAGGCAAATCCGGGGTCACGTCTTGGAGGCATCTGAGGGTTTAGAAAAGATGAGATATAAGAATAGAGGGGGTCTAAAGAGAAAACACTACCCATATGCACACGAGGCAAAAGCAAACAACTCACTTCAATCAATCAAACAAGGGCATACAATCGATCTAACTATTGCAAAAGTGCTCGGACTACTGTATTTACATGGTGGACTACTACTACTACTGATGAGGTGGTCTACTAGAAATATTCTTCGGTTGCAGACTCCATGATATCTGCTCCAGCTTCATCAACATAGTCATCATCGCTACTATCTGGTTCCGAGTCGGTGCCGTCGATGATGATGTAGTCTTCCGGGCTAATCTCCTGGGGTTCTGCGTCTTCATCTACTGACGTAGGGCCTCCCATAAATACTGCTAGCTTCATAGTTAGGTCAGCATTCTTATCCACCAATACTTCAATTTCCTCTTCATAATCTTCACGTGTAGCCTTGAGTTCTTCCTCCAGTTCCTTGATTCTAGTCTTAGCCTTCTTCAGATCTATCATGTCGGCGCACATCTGGTTCTCCTGTCGTCGAATGTGCTGGTTTAACTCCTGGATAAAAGTTGCGATTGATCTCTCCTTCCGGGTGTTGATCATCTCCCAGTGCTCATCTCGGCGCCCACAAATCTGGTAGATAGTATCCTTAAGATCCTTGCGGTAGACTTCTCCAATGCGTCCCATGGCGATGTGAGCTGCCATGCTCTTTCCTAGACTCCAAGTTGGTGCATCAAAAGAAAATTCTATGGGCTCAGTGACTGGCATGAACGTCCTTCCTGGAACTTGAACTTGAATCATCCAGCGCTCTTCTTCAGGTAAAGTGGCGTTGTAGGTTCCTGTGAAGCTTGGTACTCCTATATTCAGGTATCTAGTGACTTCCTTCAAGTGTCGTCCAAAGGGTGTATCTTCATCCGGTTGCGTGAACTTGTTCCTTGCATCCGCCATCCTAAAGAGTAGAAAAGATGAGAGGTCAGAAGAGAAGAGAGTGAATAGTGATCTAGGTCTTTAGCTTAGTGGTCGTGTCCTACAATCAGCGTGTGCTCTGATACCATCTCTGTAGCGACCAGAGCTCAAACAGTCTGATCTCTGTGCTCCGGTGTCATCCCTAGATCAGTAATGCTGACACCACATAGTACTCGGAGGATTTATAGCAGAGTAACAATCACACACTTATTACATCAAGTGTCTCAAAAGAGAACTTATTACAATAAATATGGCTTAAGGCCATCTAATAACTATAACAGCGGAAGGCTTGGAAGATAGGTGTGTCCATCACTCCAACGGCATCACTGAGTATAGAACCACGACCTAAAAACTCCTTAATCATCGTCTGAAAAGTCTGCAACATTAACGTTGCAGCCCGAAACGGGTCAGCACATGGAATATGCTAGCAAGGTAACACATAGAGAGTAATGGAATGTAACAGCTATACTATATGCATATTTGGCTGGTGGAAAGCTCTATGGTTACAGTTTTGCGTAAAGCCAATTTTTCCCTACTTCAAAGGAATAAATTTATTTTACTATCATGGTGGTTGTTAAACACTGAGAATGGTTGACAGCATTCTCAATCCCAATTAAGCATCATCATTAAACATAACCCAACAAAATTAATTTAGAGTAACATGTTGAGATTCACATGATAATCCAAGTACTAGATACTCAAGATGTCCATTACTAGGGACACGACTAACCATGATTAGTTTATTACACTCTGCAGAGGTTTGCGCACTTTTCCCCACAAGACTCGATCGCCTCCGTTTGGTTTCTCGCACTACAAGGTGTTTGAGAAGACGGATGACCGAGAAATAGTCTTTCAGAAGCGCTAGCACCTTACGATCGGGTAGACCGTACCACCTACATCCCCTACATCTGCTAGTCTACCACTATAAGTGTTCGCGCAACTTAGTCAACTATGCTAGAGCCCATAATAGCTTGTGGCTGCACACGGAAGTTTCTAGTATGAATAGTCTCATGATCCCTTTGAGCCTGGGTGGCGGTCCAAAAGAAAACATGCAAGTCCTGGAATACCCAGGTGCCTCAATCCACCCAGATGTGTGTTTAAGTTGCCACCTTAGATAAACCATTAATTAACAATCTCACATCTGTCATGGATATCACTCACCCAATCCACGTCTACTAGCATAGCATGGCATAATAAGCAAACGCAGAAGTAACTCCCAAAGGTTTGATAATAACAGATAATAGGTACCTCATCTACTTCCCATCCCACAATTTAATTCGATGCTAATCATTAAATGTGTGAGGATTGATCTAATGCAATAAAATTGGATAGTAGAAAAGGTATGATCAAAGTGTTACTTGCCTTGGTGATGATCCGCGAAAGCTAACAATTCGAAGTAACAGGCGGCGCACTCCGGGTATTCTATCGCAGACACACAAACAAGCATACAATAAGTACTCATCTAATGCACAGGTAAAACTCAAATCAGAGATCTAACCAGAAGGTTCAACTTAAGAACTCCGGTTGGCAAAAAGAATCAAATCAAACGAAGAAATGAAAGTCAAACGGCGAAAGAAAACAAGTTCGTTCTAGTAATCTGGATCTAAGGCAAATTTTACAGTAGCAAAATCTTGTTTAAGTTGGTTATTCGGATAGAGGGTTTCGATACGAAACTCTAGGCGCTTGAATCGCCTGATTCCAATAAACGAGCCAAAAGTTATACTAAAACGAAAATCAGATCAGAAATCGCGATCAGAAAAATCGCAGATTTAATCCGAGAAAAAGAAAAAAAACGACGAATGCCGATTTTTTTTACGATGGCACGGAAAACGAGGTGGCGGCGAACCTCGGGCAACATGCGGCGGCGGCGGTAGGCGGCGGCGCGGCGCGGCGGCGGCGGCGGGGCGGCGGCGGCGGCGCTAGGGTTGGGGCGCGGGTGGCTGGCTTCGACAGGGCCTCCCCCCCGGCTTATAAAGCCTAGTGGGCCGGGAGTCCGGGTCGGACACGGCCCCTACGTCGGTTCGTTTTTTTTAATTATTCCGCTCGGAAGAAAAAAAATAAATACTAAACGGACTCCAAAAATTCCGAAATATATTTTCACGGGCTTCTAAAATCAAGCCGCACAAGGTGAACATTTATTTGTGACCTAAATGCAATTTTGGAAAACGCATATTTTTCCTAAATTCAAATAAAACACCGAAAAACTCCGAAATAAAATCTTATTTGATTTTATTATTAAATCCTCAATATTTCTTTATTTTGGGAATGTCATTTTATTCCCTCTCTCATATTTTTGTAATAGAAATAATTGATGATAAAATAAATAAAATCAGATGATCCTATTCCCAAAATTTGAGAAAACTCAAATATGGAAATAACGAAATCCCCAACTCTCTCCGTGGGTCATTGAGTTGCGTAGAATTTATAGGATCAACCAAAATGCAAAATAAAATATGATATGCAATGATGATCTAATGTATAACATTCCAAATTGAAAATTTGGGATGTTACAGAGTTCCTCTACTAGCTCGATGTTCCGGGTCATCACCTTCTTCGTGTCTATCATGTTGGCGCACATCTGGTTCTCATAACGACGAATCTGCTGGTTCAACTCTTGTATGTAAGCTACAATAGACTTATCCTTCCTGGTGTGAATCATCTCCCATTGTTCATCTCGGCGTCCACATATCGGGTAGGTGGTTTCTTTAAGATACCTTGTTGTACACCTGGCCTATGCGTCCAGTGGTGATGTGGGCGGCCATGCTCTTTTCCAAACTCCAGGTTGGTGCATCAAAGGAAGACTCGATTGGCTTGGTAACTGGTGTAAAAGTCCTTCCTGGAACATGAACTTTAATTGTCCAGCGCTACTCTTCTAATAAAGTGGCGGTGAAGGTTCAAGTGAAGCTTGGTATGCCAATGTTCAGGTACCTAGTGACTTCCTTCAAGTGTCGTCCGAAAGGGGTGTCGTCATCCGGTTGAGTGAACTTGTTCCTTGGGTCCGCCATCTATAGAGTATAAATGGAGAAGCATGAGAAATGAGTAGAGAATAGTATCCTGTGGCTTTTCCTAGTGGTCGCGCCCAACAGTCAGCGTGTGCTCTGATACCAAATGGACCGTAGTCTCTGTGCTTAAGTGTCATCCCTGGATCGGTATTGCTGACACACACAGTACTCGAGGAATTATAGCAGAGTTCAATCACACACTTATTACATCGACATGTCTCAAAGAGAGTACTTATTACAATAATATGGCTAAAGGCCATCTAAATAAGAGAATTGCGGAAGCATCAAAGATAAATGAGTCCATGCAACTCCACGGCAAAATAAAGTGCATGACAATGACCTATTGCACCTTACTCTTCGTCTAAAAATTCTGCAACATGATACGTTGCGGCCGTGTAGGTTAGCACATGGAATATGATGGAAAGACAACACTATAGAGCAAAGAACAAATAACAGCTATCACTACATGCATATTTGGCTGGTGGAGGCTCTAGGTTTAACATTTTGCATAAAGCCAATTTTTCTCTACAACAAAGAAATAGATTTTATAACTAACAAGTTTATGTCATTAATGAGAAGGTACCCCCAACTCAATCCCAAAATAATAATTATAACCCAACAAATTAATTAAGTAAAGTGTTGAAATCAAACAATAATTCAAGTACGAGATACTCAAGATGTCCATTACCGGGTACACGGCTAATCATGATTAGTTTGTACACTCTGGAGAGGTTTGCACACTTTTCCCCACAAGTCTCGATCTCCTTCGCTGGATTTCTCGCACTACATGATGTTTGATAAACGGATGATCGAGACACAGTCTTTCTAAGGAGGTCCCCTAAACCGATAGATAGGCCGGTACACCTATAATTCCCCTACATCTTCTAGCCCATCATGGAAAGGATTCCTACAACATACTCAACTATGCCATATCCCATAATGGCATGTGGTTGCACACGAAAGTTTCTAGCATGAACAATCTTATGATCCCTTTGAGCCTGGGTGGCATTCCATATGATGATCACACGGGTACCCCGGGATCTCCAAGGACAACACTGGATTCCCCAGGTGCCCACAACCATTCCAGCCGGATGTATTAGAGTGGCCACCTTAAGTTTCCCTTAGATAATATTACTCTTGCAGCTTTCATGAATCTCACATACCCAAACCACGTCTATGAGCATATCAAGCAGTATGAGAATAACATAGAATACCCGGGGTTGATAAAAGACAATAGGTTCCTTCCTCATCAACTACTTAACCACACCCACATGTTACCAATCCTACTCATGCAATGTTTGAGGTTTGAAACTATTGCATAAAATTGGGTAATAAAGGGATATGACGAATGTGTTACTCGCCTTGCAGGAGATCGGAAAACCCTATAGATTCGTAGTACCAAGCCTCGCACTCCAGAAACTCTATCGTAAACAAACAATAGCATACGTAAGCACTCAAGCATAATATGTAAAGGTAAAATCAAAACAAAAAGATCTAAACAGAAAGTTCAAGTGAAGAGCTTCGATTTTGCAAAAAGAATCGATCAAATCGGAATTACGAAGCTCAGACTACGGTCAAAAGAAGTTCAAAATTAAATCAGCTTGAAACCGAATTTTAAATTTTCAAAAACATGTTTAAGTTGGTTATCTGAACAAAGGGGAATGTAACGAAGACTTTGGCATTGGCTTCGTTGGACTTACATAAATGAGCAAAAAGTTGTGAGGGTTTAAAGATCAGGGACTAATTTGTAAGAAAACTAATCATGGATAGGTCCCTGGCCGAAAATAAAACCAAAAAGAAAAATCTAACAAACGAACGTTCGCTACCAGAAACTAACAAACGAAAGCGTTCACCAACAGAACTAAATGAACGAACTTGTGCTAATTAAACTACTCTAATAAAATAAACTGATCTAAGCGAAATTAGAAAACCGGGGCGGGGTTATTCGGCGGTTATATCGGTTCAGTGAGAAAAACCGGCGGCGGCGCGCCTCTGGCGCGAGGCGGTGTGGGCGACGGCAGCTGCGGGACGGGGTGGCGTTGCAGCAGCCCCGCGAGGCGGCGTTGCAGCAGCCCCGCGAGGCGGCGTCGGCGGCAACTAGCGGCTAGCGGTGGCTACTAGCAGGCGCTGACGACGATGCGGCAGGCGGCGATGGTGTGAGGAGGGGGCCGGGGTCTCGCCTTTTAAAGGCGGGGTCGGGCAGTGGCTTGGGCAGGGGGCCTGGCGGCGGCAGCGCGGCTCCGAGCCGGATTCCGCGGCGGCGGGGCATGCGCCGGCCGGACTCCCTGCCGGAGTCGATCGCGGGCGAGGCGCTGGGTCGGCTGGGTCCGGAAGATTTTTTTAATTCGCCACGAAGAAAAATCCAAATAAAATAAAATGAAATCCTAAAAAAATTAGAAATAATTTTCACCGTCCTCTCCTAATAGTTAGGACATTGTGAACATTTTTCGGGGCTAAATGCAATTTTTTAAAAATGCACATTTCCCCTAATTTAACCGAATAAACTTCCAATAAAAATATATTTTTATTCAAAATTAAATTTCCAATATTTCCTAGCTATTTTTGAAGAAGTCATATTATCTTCTCTCATTATTTATTTATTTTGAAAATAATGGGAAATATAATTTCAAATAAAAATCACTTTGATCCATTGTTCCCAATTTTGAAAATTCAAAAATGGATTTTTGTGAAAACCTCCAACTCTCTCAAATGGACCTTGAGTAGCTTAAGGTCTATAGGATCAAAATTTCCAAAAAAACCAAATTCAAAATGCACAAATCACTACTAGGAAAAGGGCTATAGATGGAATTGACCCTAAAGGCGCACCAGAGAAATGGTGCGCCACTACTATATACTAATGGCGCACCATGTGGAGATGCGCCATTAGTGTTGAAGACACTAATGGCGCACCAGGCACACGGTGCGCCACTAGTAACAAAATATTTTTTTTTTCATTTTTTCAAACATACTAATGGCGCATCCGGGCAGAGTGCGCCATAAGTAGTTAGAACTACTAATGGCGCACCAGCCATAGAGTGCGCCACTACTGTATTTTTTTTACTTTTTTGCAAAACTACTAATGGCGCACCGTTGCATAGTGCGCCATTACTAGTTTAAACTTCATGGGCACTTTTTTTTTACTTTTTGATATCACGAATATTTTTAAATTTCATGGGCACTTTTTGAATTCATGAATATTTTTTCAAATTTGATGTATTTTTACATATTCCATATGAAAAAATATTGAATATTCATGAGGACACTCGATCTCGATCCCTCTCCCTCTCGATAGCTATCCCCCTCGCCAGATCCCCCTCGCCGCCGAGCACCCCCCGCACCCTCCCCCCGCTCCACCGCGGCCGCCGACCCCCGGCCCGCACCCTCCCCCGCTCCACCGCCGCCGACGACCCACCGCACCCTCCCCCGCTCCACCGCCGCCGACGACCCACCACACCCTCCCCCGCTCCACCGCCGCCGCCCACACCCCGCACCTTCCCCCGGCCCGCTCCATCGCCGCCGCCGACACCCGCACCCTCCCCCACTTTTTGAAGATATTTTTAAATAACAAATTTGATGATATTTTCAAATAAGAAATTTGATGGTATCTTCAAATAACAAATTTGATGATATTTTCAATTAAAAATGAAAAAACAAATTTGATGATATTTTCAAAAAAAAATTGATGATATTTGATGATATCTTCTGTTCTAGTCCTGATGAAAATAACAAATTTGATAAAAAAGCAAATTATTAGATGCAACAATAAATAATGAAAAAAATGTTACTAATGGCGCACCAGAGGAGGGTGCGCCATTGCTGTCAGAAAAAAAAAGTTACTAATGGCGCACCCTAGTGCGCCATTGCTATCAGAAAAAAACTACTAATGGCGCACCAGAGGGTGGTGCCCCATTGCTGTCGTCGTACTTATGGTGCACTATGGGGAGGTGCGCCATTTCTAACCCTCCCCCCACTCCACCTATTCCCCTCTGGCCTCTCTCCCTCCCTCGCCAGATCCCCCACTCGACCTAACCTCACCGCAGCCACGCGCCCACACGCCCGCGCCGCCTCCCTCTCCCCTTCGCCGCCTCCCCCCGAGCCCCGCCTCCCCCCCGAGCACCGCCTCCCTCGCCTCGAAGCCGCCCCACGTCCACCAGGAGAGGAGGCCCGCGACCTCCCCGTCATCTATCCCCGCCTCCCCCAAGCTCGCCGTCTCCGCTCCGGCCACCACCTCATCGTGGTCAGGTAACCCTCCTCCCTCTGCCTCTATTCTCCTCTCTTCCTCCTCTCCTCCCTCCCGGCCATGCCCTCTTCTTCTATCTTTTGCTAGGTTTAGGTCAAATCCCTCTCGAATTTAGGTCAAATTAGGTCAAAAAATTTAGGTCAAATTAGGTTCAAAGAATTGTGCCTAGCAAACATGAATAATTAGTACTCCATGTGCATTAGGTACACCTAATGTATTGGGTTTGAATCCTAACCACTTCCCTCTCCTTTTTCTTTTTTCTGAATTTTATGTTTGGTAGTAGACCATATCAGTAGCTGCAGTTCATGTTTGTCCATTTTTTGGTCCCTCTTTTAAAAAAACTGAGGAAAACAGATGAGTATATGTAGTGTTCTTTTTATGTGTTCATTTTCTATCTTTTTGAAATAGGTTCATTGTAGTTGTTGTAATTCTAGCAGGGTTTTTTGCTGATAGTACAGTTCATGGAAATTTGTTGTAGTAATTTGTACCCTGCGTCGTGCCTGTTTGTTGTTGCTGCTTGGTACTAAGTACTTGCCATGAGACTAGTTAGGTTGCATCTGTTTTGTGATGAGTTGCTTGCTTGCTCTCTTGCTGCAATCTTTCATCCACAGTAGCAGTAAGCAATTCGGTTAGCCGAGAGATTAGCTTCAATTCTGAAATTAAGCAATTCAACTAGCCGCTGATTTTTGCCAAAGTCAATCGCTGTTCAACCATCAGATTTCCCACCCATAAAGTTAAAATTTTGAAGTATGATCACATTCAGCTATGAACCACATATAGCTCACATAAAACTGTCTCTTGCTAGAACAAACTCAGTGACGTGCCTAGAAGCCCCACATAACTAAGGGTAGTCTTCCCTGTGCATAAAAGTTTCAGACTAATTGCTGGTCTTCTCTTTGGTCATCCCAGGTTGCCTACTTGTAGAAATCTTGCTGACCTGCTGCTGCTGCTGCTGCTGCTCTGTTCACCTCATTTCGCAGGGTCGATTGGCCATCGTGTCATGGGTTTGTTCTTCATCCGGGCATCGTGTCTCCTTTTGTCCAGACCTACTCCTCCCTTTGTTGTGGCAAGTCTCGACCTTGGTAGTCAAAGGTAAAGAATACATGATTTTATTCCTGGATTCACTTGCTTATAGAATTCATCTAGAATCTAGGTCTGAGAACAGCAGGCTAATTCCTTTTTCTCTTAGCTCATTGGTGAAAAGATTAGTCTTATGCTAGAAAGGGTATTGATTTTTCAGTTTTGATGTTGCAAAAAATGGCTTTGCTCTCTGTATGCTAGCTCAAAGTTTGGGTGGTACTATTATGTGTGATGTTTAGCAATCCCATAATGAAAAACTGGACAGGTTAATGTCCATGTAATTTTCACCCTTTCTAGCTATGTGCCTTCTGGATATGCAGTTTATGCATGAGAAGATGAGACCTATTATTTTCTCAGTGGTAGTTATGCACATTTAATCATGGCTTTATGAGTGAATTGCAGTATAATGTCTTGAAACTCGATATCTCAAATTTTTGACTAGTTTTCCATGCTTGATGTGTTGTATCTTGAGGCTCATCTTTATTACATATCAGAACTTGCAAACAAATCTGTGAAAGACTTGTAAAGTTGCTGGGTTTTGTCTCCGACCATTGTGTCGTGATGAATTTGTAGGTACCCCGAGAGGCCCTTGAGTTTGCCGGAATGTCAATTAACTTCCGTTCCGGCAAATTCGGGTACTCCATATGTCCTATTTTCAGCAAAGGTCACGCTGAAATTTTCCGTGATTTTTAGCATGACTTTGCTAAAAATAGGACATATGGGGTACTTGCGACTAATGTTGATTATCTTCTGCTCAAAATTTATGCTGCTACAATGTTGTAAGGGTACTAATTGGTCTCTTCTGCTGCTTATCAGAGATGGGGGGAAGCAGCCACCGCCGCTCTGCCTCACCAGTACGAGTTGGATGCTTTCGAGTTCTTCACTATCATACTTTCTTCTTCAGTATTAGCCATGAGGCAGGTATATAAAACGAGAGATCTCCCCTTCACCCATCTCATTATGATAACTCTGTTGTTTGCTACATCACTCCTTGTCCCAAATTGCAGAGGCTGCCTGACGCTTTTATGAAGATGTTGGGTGAAGATCCGCCAGATAATGTGATGCTCCGACAGGCCGGTAGTGGGGTTCGCAGGCTGTGGGACGTGGAGTTGGTGATCGAGGAGGGCCACATGTACCTGTGCCATGGCTGGGAGAATTTCTACAGTGCCTACGACCTGTGGACCGGGTACTTTCTTCTCTTGAGGTACGACGATGACGCCACAATACTCATCATGAAGGTTTTCAACAAGACTATGTGTCGCATGCGCTACGCTGAAGACGAAGATGCCAGTGCGTTCTGCCTCTTCTTATTCCTCCATATTTGGCTTTGTCTCACATCGATTGTTAACGTTCATTGTTGCATTTGGACAGGCAATGGGAGCAGCAGCAGCGACACTGGCTACAGCCAAAGCAGCAGCGATTATGGCTGTAGCAAAAGCAACAACGATTCTGGCCTTAGCGAAAGCAGCAGCGATTCTGGCAGCAGCGAAGACAACAAGAAGGATGATCCAGACTGGAGTGGGGGAGAAGAGGAGCAGAGTGGGGATGAGGAGCTGCAGGATAACGATGGGCATCAGGCTGAGGATGACCTAGCGCTGGTGGTGGCTGACCACGGGTAAGAGATGGTGGTGGCTGACCAGGTGCAAGAGATGGTGGTGGCTGACCATGGGCAAGAGATGGTGGTGGCTGACCATGGGCAAGAGATGGTGGTGGCTGAGGGTGGCCTCACGATGGTAGTGGTGCCTGACAATTACCATGCACCGGTGGTGGCTCCGGCGATCCCACAGCTGGGCGACATGACCACGCCAATTGTGGTGGAAAACTACATCCCACAGCTCCCTCCACTGCCTCCACCGCCTTGCCGCTCTTGGCGCATCAGGCTAAGGAAGGAGAAGGAGAATAACAATGAGAACTGAACTATGTCAGGTATGTTAGATCTCCAAAATGATATATATATATACTTAGTTACCTATTTATCTCTAATATGCTTAGTTTCCTATAGGTTAGCTCCAAAATTACTTATGTTAGCACAAAATGATCAATTTTACATAATAAGCTTATAGTCTTCTTCTTATTCTTCTTCTTATCCAAAATGACATACGTTAGCTTCATTTTACCTAAGTTGGCTCTAATATGCTAACTTAGAGCTTATATGCTTAGTTTCCTATAGGTTAGCTCCAACATTACTTATGTTAGCACAAAATGATCAAGTTTACATAATAAGCTTATAGTCTTCTTATTATTCTTCTTCTTATCCAAAATGACATAGGTTAGCTTCATTTTACCTAAGTTGGCTCTAATATGCTAACTTAGAGCTTATATGCTTAGTTTCCTATAGGTTAGCTCCAAAATTACTTATGTTAGCACAAAATGATCAAGTTTACATAATAAGCTTATAGTCTTCTTCTTATTCTTCTTCTAGTCTTCTTCTCTTCTTCTTCTTCTTCTTCTTCTTCTTCTTCTTCTTCTAACTTCTTGTTTATCATTTTGCAGATTTGATTTAATTCACGGAAGCTTGCATGGATGGAGTGCTTCTTTTCCATTTGTGTTTTTTATTTTGTATCAATGTGAAACTTTTGTGAATTGATGGATAACGGTGTTGAATGAACATTGTGAAACTTTTGTAATATGTAACGATGGAACTATGTGTTGGCTATGTATGTATATATGATCAAACTTGTGTGTTGGATATGATCTGGTGGACGCAGGTAACATCGTTACATATGGCCCCATGTATGTAAGCTAAGCAGATATGTGTTGTATGTTATCTCTAATATTTTTTAACCTGTGAAAATATCAGAAATGAAAAAAAATCCCTAATATTCATACTAGTGGCGCACCACACAAGACACTAATGGCGCACTATTATAATCACACTAATGGCGCATCACCCAACAGTGCGCCATTAGTATGCCAAAGCACATGGTTAAATATGGCCCCCTGGGAGGCATACTAATGGCGCATGGTGTTCTATACTAATGGCGCACTGCTTGGTACGCCATTAGTAAGAAATACTAGTGGCGTGATACTAATGGCACACCAGCAGTGCGCCATTAGTGGGCAAAACTGGTGCGTCGTTAGTAGCCCTTTTCCTAGTAGTGAATCATGGATGCATTTGATGACCTAGTAATTAACATCCAAATTGAAAATTGAGATGTTACACTCTTATTTAAGCTTTGAGCTCTGTCACCTATGCAAATCCCTGCCTCCCTCTACGAAGGGCCTATCTATTAGTTTTATGTTATTTTACTTTTATGTTGAGTCATCACCTTCTTAAACAAGCAGTAGACCTGAGAGCACTATTGTCATCCTCATGCATTGTGTGTAGTTAATGTTGAATGCATCATGACTGGATCTTTTCTACCATGAATTACGATGTTTAGTTGTTGCTTGAACTTTGGAGGTGATCAACATTTATGTTTTGCTATCTCAGAAAGGGCTAGCGAGGTACTATTATTGTTATTTTATATCATGATTGTTTTGACAAAGTGTTGGCGTTTGAGATATCTTATTATTGCTCGCTAGTTGATTATGCCATTGATATGAGTTAATATAATTTCTAAGAGTTATTATTGTCAAGGTTAGTCATGACCTTTGCTGAAAACCTGGGTGATATTTAAGCATATATCTAGAAACCAAAAAAAGGGTTTATAGAACTTTTTCTTTATCACTTTCAGTTTATCAACTGAATTGCTTGAGGACAAGCAATGGGCTAAGCTTGGGGGAGTTGATACGTCTCCATCGTATATACTTTTCCTAACATTTTTGCTTTTCTTTTGGACTCTAATTTCCATAATTTGGATGAAACTAACCCGGACTGACGCTGTTTTCAGCAAAACTACCATGGTGTTGTTTTTGTGTAGAAATAAAATTTCTCGGATTTGGACGAAACTTTTTGGAGAATTATTTTGGAATAAATAAAAAATACTGGAACCAAGACCTACTGGAGGGGGGGGGCAACTGCCACAAGGAACCAGGACGTGCCACCCTCCTCTGGCACGCCCTGGTGGGTAGTGGGGCCCACGCGGCTCTGCTGACCCTCATTCCAACTCCATAAATTCACATCTTTGGAGAGAAAAATAGGAGAGGAAGTTTCATTGCATTTTACGATATGGAGCCGCCGCCACCTCCTGTTCTGCTTGGAGGCCAGATCTGGAGCCTGTTAGGGGCTCTGGATAGGGGAATCTATGGTCTTCGTCATCACCAAAAATCCTCCATCACCAATTTCATGATGCTCGCCGCCGGGAGTGAGTAATTCCTTCATAGGCTTCCTGGACAGCGGTGGGTTGGATGATTCATCATGTAATTGATTTAGTTTTGTTTGGGCTTGATCTCTAGTATATACTATGTTCTGAGATTGATGTTTCTATGACTTTGCTATGTTTAATGCTTGTCACTACAACCCTAGTGCCATGATTTCAGATTTAAAACATTTAAGTTATCACCATTACATGTACGTTCTTGATCCGATCTTGCTAGTCCTATGCACCTATCATGTGTTATGATCTGTAAACCCCAAGGTGACAACAATTGGGATACTCTCTAGTGATGACTGTAGTTTGAGGAGTTCATGTACTCACCATGTGTTAATGCTTTGCTCTGGTTCTCTATTAAAAGGAGGCCTTAATATCCCTTAGTTTCCTTATGGACAACGCTGCCACGGGAGGGAAGGACAAAAGATGTCATGCAAGTTCTTTCCATCAGCATGTATGACTATTTACGGAATACATGCATGCCTACATTATATTTATGATCTGGAGCTACTATTGTATCATCCAACTAAATCACCGATCCAATGCCAACGAGCTTTTCACATATTATTCTTGCTATGTTAATATTAGTTCTACTGTTGTTACAACTGTTACAAAATCAATACCGTCGTTACAATTGTTGTTACTATCGTTCCTATCAGTATCAAACTATCATACTAATGTGCCACTGATCACTTTGCTACAGATATTTAATCTCCAGATTTGGTTGAATTGACAACTCAACTGCTAATACTTACAAATATTCTTTGGCACCCCTTGTGTTGAATTTATAAATTTGGGTTGAATACTCTACATTCGAAAATTGTTGCGATCACCTATACTTGTGGGTTATCACCCATAGGTCAGGTTTGACCTGGACCGGGTCAATTGACCTGCTTGCCTCAGCCCGATATAGTACTGACGTAGTAAAGCTTTTCTGTGATTTTAAACAAATCAGAAAGAATTTATTAATTACCAAAATTTTTTATAACTTCTAAAAATCGTAGAAAATAATCTACAACACAAATGAAAATAATTAATATATGAAAATGATCAGAAAAATCGAATCTATCCATTGGTATTGTTTCCATGCATGTTAAAGCAAGTTAAACCTACTGATCAGCTCAAATCAAATAAATTTCAGTTGAATATTTACATATGGAGTTTGAATTTGAATATTTGGTTCAAACCAACTTCATTTAATCCGGTTGCTAGCTGCTTTAGCTCAATCTCTAGCATATAGCCGTGTAATGATCATGCATCATATTGTTGCATTGCATTGATTTTTTCCCTCTTGTTTGCTGGTGTTGGTCCCTCTGAGTAGACTTTTTTCCGACGTTGATATCGATGACACCGATGAAGAGCTACTATCTTCAGAAGTGTGAGGCAAGCAAACCCCCTTGGAGCATTCTGATACAATCCCATTCATGCTCTTGCTCTCTTTTACTTCATTAGGACAACAATAATACAACTGTTACATGTTGCGGTAGTTGAACCCATTCCTCTGCATGACCTGTCTTTTTCACTAGCATGAGTAGGAGTTGTTTGAGCCATGATGTGCCTACACATTCATGCTTGCTTGTTATGCCTTGGATGCTTAGAGATGTGTCAGGTCTAATTCATCTGGATTGGATTGGGATGGTGGTGAACATGTCCTGTTGTTCAGAGCTTAGTGTGTGAACATGATTTGGTAAAGGTAGAGATGATAGGCCATGTTGGAGAATATGGTGGGTTGTCTCATTGAAACCGCCCTCGGTGTCGCGGGATATTAGCAGCCACCTATGGGACTTGGTGGCCCCTTGGTGGTTTAGTAGGGGGACACCACATTGCACAAAGAGCAGACCAGCGTACGGCAGCGCGGCGGAGAGCACACAAGCAATTTACCCAGGTTCGGGCCACCGTGAGGCATAAGACCCTACTCCTGCTTTCGTGGATTGATGGTGGATTGAATGTCGTGATGCGTAGTGCACTTCCCCGACAGGGTTCGCCTCGGGGCCGTAGCCGCTACGCGCGTATGGTGGCTTGAGTTCATCAGCTTTCCAATCCTTCCTATGAGTGCCATGGGACTCCTTTTATAGATTAAGGGGTCACCATAATGGTAAATAAGTCATTATCCACTGATATGATAGAAAACAGTGCTATCATACCTAACTCTATGGGCTGAGAGGGTGCATAAAATGTGTCGTTTAGTGTCACATCACTGGTCGCCTGGCAAGGCTCGCCGGGCTATATTGCTAGCTCTGTGCCTGTTCCCTTGACACGTCACGGGACGAGTGTCATCTGTAGGCTTCTTCTGTAGAAAATGGCAGCTATATGGCGAACGGCTGCTGAGGGAGACCTGGACTAAGGGGTCCTCGAGCGTCCAACCTATTAGATATGGCCGGACTGTTGGGCTGTGAAGATATGAAGACCGAAGACTCTACCTGTGTCCAGATAGGAATCTCCTTGGCATGAAAGGTAAGATTGGCGATTGAGTATAAAGATTCCTTTCTCTGTAACCGACCTTGGGTAACCCTAGATCCCTCCTGTGTCTATATAAACTGGAGGGCTAGGTCTGTAGATAGATCCAGATAACCATAATCATAGTCAAGCTAGATTTTTAGGGTTTAGCCATTACGATCTCGTGGTAGATCAAATCTTGTAATACTCATATTCATCAAGATCAACCAAGCAGGAAGTAGGGTATTACCTCCATAGAGAGGGCCCGAACCTGGGTAAGCATTGTGTCCCCCATCTCCTGTTACCATCGATCCTAGATGCACAGTTCGGACCCCCTACTCGAGATCCGCCGGTTTTGACCGACGTTGGTGCTTTCATTGAGAGTTCCACTGTGTTGTTGTCAAGAGGTTTGATGTCCCCTTCAATCACTTACAACGACGCTGTCCAAGGGGAAGTCTTCCTCCCCAGACAGATCTTCGTGTTTGGCGCTTCGCACTATGGGCCAACTCGCTTGGCCATCTAGAACAGATCGAAAGCTAAGCCCCTGGCCACCAGGTCAGATTTGGAAGCTTGAAATATGTCGCAGATATCCGTGGAGACTTGATCTTTGACAGATTCGAGGCCACGGCAGCCGCTCCCAATCAGCATGATGAACATGACTTAGATCTGTCATCGGGCCATACCTAGGAAATTGTAGCTGAAACCACTCTCACCTTAGATCCGGAGCAGGTCGAAGCATCCGAGGACAGGAAGCTCAACCCCGCCACGGAAGCCGCAGACTCCACGGCGTTGGAGCTACACACAGACCTAACTTCAAGTAACATCTGTGTCACAGGAGCTACAGACTCGTTTCCGGTTATAAGTTCTGAACGATGTTTGTCCGCGCATGTCAAGCACGATCGGTCATCGATCGCCGAATTCAACACTGCAGACATCTTCAGGCACTCGCCTTTGGGCGACGTGCTAAACTCATTAAGAGCACTATCTTTAGTGGGGGGTTCACAGCGGAATTGTGTCCGGTTCGAACCGGAGACTGATGATGGAGAATTTCACATCCCACCCACCGCCCACTTCATAGCCACTATCGAAGACTTAACTAACATGCTTGATTATGGCTCCGACGACATCGACGGTATGGATGACGATGCCAGAGAAGAAGAGGCCCAGAACCCGTCGTTTGTTGGATGTTGGACGGCCACTTCCTCGTACAATGTATACATGGTGGATGAACCAAAGGAGAATAGCATCGACGACAAGGAAGATCCAGTTGAGGATAAACGTCCCAAGATACAATCAAAGTGCCGGCGTTAGCGGCGCCGCTCTAAGTCATGCCGCAGTAAAGATATCAACACCGACACAGGAGAAGATAAAACTACGGAAGGTGCCAAAGACAACAAAGACCCCGTTGTAGCCGCTACCGAATAGGACGAATGGGAAGATGGGCAGGTTAGCCCTGGTAAACAGGCCACGCATGAAGACTCGGAGGATAGTAATTATCTTCCGCTCTCCGAGGATGAGGCATGCCTTGGCACTGAGGATTTCATCGTGCCTGAGGAACCTCCCGAGCAAGAGCTCTTCAAGCGCCAGCTAATAGCCACTCCAGGGAGCCTGAAGAAAAAGCAGCAGCAGCTTCAAGCTGACCAAGATCTGCTCAATGATAAATGGACCGATGTCCTAGCAGACGAACAATACGGCCTCAAGTGCCCAGCCAAAAGCTACCCGAAGCGCAAATTGCTACCTCAGTTCGACGACCTGGCGCCGGAACACATACCACCATCGCGCAATGCGGCTGACCGACCGCCACGTAGTCGGGATAAAGAGGCAACTCAAGCCGAACACCAGCCCGCCCTGCCTCATCACAAAGGTAGAGATAAATCAGCTCACGGTCATACATATTACCTTTGACAGGACCTAAACAATAACGCAGGACATACCAGATCGTGAGGACGTGCCCCGACACGTGACGATGGCCATCTATTCGGACGTGACAAACCTAGTCATGCGCGGGTTGAAAGCCGCAGACGGACCCCATCAGAGCTACGTCGTGACACGGCCGATAAAGAGGCGCCGCACACCCTCATTGCTTCATAGACGAAGTCATGGAACATGAATTCCCAGAAGGGTTCAAACCCGTGAATATATAATCATATGATGGAACCATAGACCCCGTGGTATGGATCGATGACTTCATTCTCCATATTCATATGGCCCGCGGCGCTAACCTCCATGCCATTAAATACCTCCCTCTCGAACTCAAAGGACCGGCCCAGCACTTGTTGAACAGCCTGCCCGGAAATTCCATCGGCAGCTGGGAGAACTTGGAAGAAGCCTTCCTTGATAACTTCCAAGGTACATATGTTCAACCTCCGGACGCTGATGACTCAAGCCATATTGTTCAACAGCCCGGAGAGTCCGCCGGGAAATTCTGGACTAGGTTCTTAACTAAAAAGAACTAGATTGTCGTTTGTCCGGATGCCAAATCCCTAGCAGCCTTTAAACACAGCATCCGTGACGAACGGCTCACCCGTCACCTCGGCCAAGAGAAACCAAAGTCCATGGCGGCCCTCACGGCACTCATGACACGCTTTTGTGCGGGCGAGGATAGTTGGCTGGCCCGTAGCAAAAACAAAGCAAGCGACGCCAGCACCCCTGAAGGTAAAAATAGCAATGACGAGTCTCGATGCAACAAATACAAGCGTCAAAACAACAATGACAACACTGAGGATATGACGGTCAATGCCGGATTCAGTGGCTCTAAGTCCGGTCAGCGGAAGAAGCCGTTCAAAAAGAACAATTCGGGCCCATCTAGCTTGAACCGCATACTTGACCGTCCATGCCAGATTCATGGCACCCCAGACAAACCACCCAATTATACCAATAGAGATTGTTGGGGTTTTAAATAGAAGTTAAATGCCAAAAACAAGGATAAGGGATCGCAAAGCGAAGATGAAATTAAATCCCCCGGCCGCCAAACACAGGGAGGAGCCCCGGCCGCCAAACACAGGGGGGATAGAAGAAGTTTCCCCCTCAGGTCAAAATGGTGAACATGATATATGTTACCCACATCCCCAAGAGGGAGTGCAAGCGCACGCTCAGGGACGTCTACGCGATAGATCCAGTCGCCCCAAAATTAAATCCATGGTCGTCATGCCCGATCACTTTTGACTGCCGAGACCATCCGACCAGTATTCATCATGGCGGTTCAGCTGCACTGGTCCTCGACCCAATAATTGATAGGTTCCACCTGACGCGAGTCCTTATGGACGGTGGCCGCAGCCTCAACTTGCTCTATCAGGATACAATGTGCAAAATGGGCATTAACCTATCACCGATCAGTGCCACAAAGACTACCTTTAAGGGAGTCATATCGGGCGTAGAGGCCCACTGCACGGGCTCAATCACACTAGAGGTTGTCTTAGGATCTCCGGACAACTTCCGAAGTGAGGAGTCAATCTTCGATATCGTCCCCTTTCGCAGCTACTACCACGCACTACTCGGACAAACCGCATTTTCTCGATTCAATGCGGTGCCACACTACGCTTATCTCAAGCTCAAGATGCCCGGACCACGCGTCGTCATAACAGTCAATGGAAACACAGAATGCAACCTCTGCACCGAGGAGCACACCGCTGCCTTAGCGGTAGAGGTACATGGCGGCCTTTTCAAGCAGAACCTCAATTCGTTGGCCGATCCCCCAGGCACTGACAAGAGAGTCCAAACCATTCTGCAGAAGGACAGCTCAGCTGGTCAAGAGCTCGACTAGCAATTTGGCCTCCGTCCCAGTCCTGACCAAGTGGCGGAAATTGTACCACACCTACATAATTATGCACTAAAAAGTACCACGGACATGGATGGAGGCATAATCAGCTTGTGATCCGCAATACGGCTCGACCGCCCCGGACACATATAATTCCACTGTTTCCTTTTTTCTTTTTCTTCCTTTTTTTACAGGCCTTTTCTGGCGGCTTGACCATCAATTGTTTTCGAAGGATAAGGACACCAAGGAGACAAGAAGCATGGACGTGTTGGGGAATCTTTAGGTGGTTTCTTTAATGATCCCTTTTACCTGTTTTCAGGACCCAGACATAGCTCTCCCTTGGTTAAGGCATCGTAAATAGCCTTCTGCTTATGGCATTATTTGTATAAATGCGCTTTAACGCTCCAATGAAATTATCATTGAAACAGTTTGCGGCCCAAATTTTACGGCCCTAGCTTACCACTTGTTCTTCCTTTGTTTCTTTTTTGTCTTCTCTTTTCTCGTAACTTTATCAGATAACACCCGTTGTCGATGTCAAAATCGGCGGATCTCGGGTAGGGGGTCCCGAACTGTGCGTCTAAGGCGGATGGTAACAGGAGGCGGGGGACATGATGTTTACCCAGGTTCGGGCCCTCTCGATGGAGGTAATACCCTAGTTCCTGCTTGATTGATCTTGATGATATGAGTATTACAAGAGTGGATCTACCACGAGATCGTAGAGGCTAAACCCAAGAAGCTAGCCTATGGTATGATTGTATGTTGTCCTACGGACTAAACCCTCTGGTTTATATAGACACCGGAGGGGGCTAGGGTTACATAGAGTCGGTTACAAGGGAGGATATCTACATATCCGCATTGCCAAGCTTGCCTTCCACGCCAAGGAGAGTCCTATCCGGACATGAACGAAGTCTTTAATCTTGTATCTTCACAGTCCAACAGTCCGAACAAAGGATATAGTCCAGCTGTCCGGAGACCCCCTAATCCAGGACTCCCTCAGTAGCCCCCGAACTAGGCTTCAATGACGATGAGTCTGGCGCGCAGATTGTCTTCGGCATTGCAAGGCAGGTTCTTCTCCAAATTCTGAATATCTGCTGAGTAGTGTCCGGCTCCCCATAAATGTTGCACTTCTTGGCTTCCGCGCGCAATAAGGGCTATCTTCCACATGTCGAGCGAATGCGAGGAGCCAGGGCATTTTTACATTCGCCACCCTAGCCATGTAAGTAAATTGTCTACTAAAGAGACGGGGATTCTTAGATCCAGACCACACCATCCTCCCACGGTGAGTATCCATCAGAGCGCGCTCGGAAAGATCCATTCCAACATGGCCGGCCATCGCAACTCCTCCTCCCGCTCCCGTAGCCCTAAGCCCGGTGATTGGGAGAAGTGTTCCGTCCTGCACAGCCAATTAGTAGAGTTACAGACCCAGGGATTTCTCCCTCCAGTGTATATGGTCCCTGTTCGAGCCGGGCTCGCCACCTATAATGGTGGGGAGCAAGCGGAGAGCTTCCCCAAACCCTCCAAGGGGGAGCGGGTATGCCTTGTCCCTTATTTACTAAGGGGACTTGGATTTCTAATCCATCCGTTCCTCCGCGGGCTCCTGGAGTTTTATGGCCTCCAGTTGCATAATTTCACCCCCGCTTCCATATTACACATCGCTAGTTATGTTGCCCTTTGTGAGTTGTTTCTGGGCTGCAAAGCTCTTTTCAAGCTGTGGAAGAGGCTATTTTGCCTTGTGCCCCATAGACAGAAGGGGTCAATATATCAAGTGGGAGGAGCCGAAATATGGCGCATCACTGGGACCGGATACCTGTACGGTACCCCGAAGAAGACGTCCGAAGACTGGCCCTAAGAGTGGTTTTACATGGAGGATGTCTCCCTTCCAGATCCTATTCAGATGGGACTTCCCAAGTTTGACAATGCCCCTTTGAAGAAACACCGAAGCTGGCGCCCACGGAGCCCTTAGGTGGAAGATAACAGAGAAGTCCTTTACCTGATGGGCCGGATAAAAGTGCTGGCTCAATCAGGACTGACAATAATCGAGGTTATGTCAATATGTATAATGCGGGGGTTGCAGCCACTTCAATAACGAGGGTACCCCATGTGGCGCTTTAACGGGGAAGATGATGCCACCTGCTGCGGGCGTAAGGGACATGACTCAGTTGCTGCTCTAGCAAAAATTCTGTCCGATTTGTTCAAGGGAGAGTCTCAGTGTCAAAACTGGCGGATCTCGGGTAGGGGGTCCCGAACTGTGCGTCTAGGCCGGATGGTAACAGGAGGTAGGGGACACGAATTTTTACCCAGGTTCGGGCCCTCTTGATGGAGGTAAAACCCTACGTGCTGCTTCATTAATATTGGTGATATGGGTAGTACAAGAGTAGATCTACCATGAGATCAGAGAGGCTAAACCCTAGAAGCTAGCGTATGGTATGATTGTTGTTGTCCTACGGACTAAAACCCTTCGGTTTATATGGACACCAGAGAGGGTTATGGTTACACAAGGTCGGTTACAAAGGAGGAGATATCCATATACGTATTGCCTAGCTTGCCTTCCACGCCAAGTAGAGTCCCATCCGGACACGAGACGAAGTCTTCAATCTTGTATCTTCATAGTCTAACAGTCCGGCCAATGGAGATAGTCCGGCTGTCCGGAGACCCCCTAATCCAGGACTCCCTCAGTAGCCCCTAAACCAGGCTTCAATGATGATGAGTCTGACGCGTAGTATTGTCTTCGGCATTGCAAGGCGGTTTCCTTCTCCGAATACATCACAAAGGAATTTGAATACGAGGATAGTGTCCGACCCTACAAAATAAGTTCCACATTCCACCATAGAGAGAATAATATTTTCGCAGATCTAATTTGCTGGCTTGTTTTGGCAGCGTGACGTTATGTCATGGCCCGGTTATTATTCGAACCGTTTCTTTTAACCAGCCCTGCACATAATGCGAGGCAGTTTTTCGACACGTCTTGTCAAAGCAGAGATCGTGTCCCCTTATTACGGGATTCCCATCAATACGGGCGTGGGTAACCTAACCGCGCCATCAATTGCGGCTCTTGGGGGATAAGCAAGTTTTACCAGGCAAGTGGGGACGCTTAGTTTCGTCCGCTCATATAAAGGGATAAGGATTCACCTTTCTATCCACGCCTTCTTCCTCCTTTGCTCATTTGTTTTCGTACACTCGAGCTCTAGCGCCCAAGTCCACACTTCCACCTCAACCTTCTCCAACCATGTCCGGAGCGGGAGGCAAGTGGATGGTCTCCTCCGTCATGGAGGGAGACATCAAAAAACTGCGTGGAGCCGGTTACTTAGCCGCGAACATCGCGCATCGGCTTCCCGATGCGGGGCAGATCGTCCCTACTCCGGAACCTTACGAGAGAGTAGTTCTCCTTCACCAGTTCCTCCGTGCACTAGAGTTTCCCATCCATCCATTCGTCCGTGGTCTCATGTTTTACTACGGGCTGGACTTTCATGATCTGGCCCCGAACTTCATCCTCAACATTTCGCTGTTCATCATCGTGTGTGAGGCTTTCCTCCGCATCCGGCCCCGCTTTGTCCTGTGGTTAAAGACCTTCAATATCAAGCCGAAGGTAGTACGAGGCCAACAAGCAGAATGCGGCGGAGCCATGGTGGGCAAAATGCCCAACATCATATGGCTCGAAGGCTCCTTTATGGAGACAATAAAGGGATGGCAATCAGCGTGGTTCTACATCACCGAGCCGCGTGACGCCAAATGGGCGGCACCCCCTGAGTTTCGATCCGGATCCCCAACACGGCTCACTTCTTGGAAAGAGAAGGGCTTGTCGTGGGGTTCATCAGTGGAGCTGAATGAACTCCAGAAATGTATCTGGAGCATGGCGAGCAAGTAGCTTAGGCTTGTCAACATAATCCAAGTTATGCTCATCCGCCGGACCCTCCCGTGTCAACAACAGGATTTTACCTTGTGGGAGTTCGACCCGGCCCAGCACCAGACTTTGAGCGAGGTCTTCGTCACGACGCACAAGCATGTCTGGAAGGTGCTGTTCAAGGGCGCCGAGGTCCCCCCTTCTCTCACCGAGGACCGAGGACTAAGCACAAAGCGCCTAGCGCTTCCGTTGAGTTCGATATGTCTCATAGGTCATTTATTTTCCCCAGCTTAATTATGCGTGGGGTCTAATCTCCCTGCCTTTGATAGGACTGGGTGGAGATGTCGGGGCAGATTAACTGTCCGGCCCCTTTGCCCGAAGACACTTCGAGCGCTCTCGTGAGGGAGATGCTGACTCCGGCTCCTTACAAGGTGCAGGAGAAGACCAAGAAGGCCAAGGGAACCCGAAAGCATTCCCGGCGCCAGGTATTATCGGACTCATCGTCCGATAACTCTGCGGCACACTCCTCCCCCGAAGACGAGGAAGAAGAATATGATGCTCCCCCACCGACTTGGGAAGACAAGAAAAGGAAGGACGATCCTACTGGGGAGGCCGGGGGGTCCAAGAAGGGAAGGACTCTCCTTCCGGAAAGTTTCACCGCCGCCGAGGAAGGCGAAGACGAGTGGTTGCCCAGGATCAAGCCCCCGGGGAGATCGTAAGTATTCTGATACCAGAGCAACTCATAGGATTCCTTTGTTGCACTGCTTTCCCTAATTGCCGAACATGATTATGCAGGCCGCCACGAGCCAATATCGAGGTATCATCGGACGGCTCCCTGGGCTCGTCGGACATGGATAGTGATCTGGTCCCGACCGCCACCTCCCCTCATCCTGCCGACAATGCTGAGGTGTTGTCTCAAGAGGCACCGGATCGAGGGGAGACAGTCCCGGAGGCGCCTCAAGGCGACCTTCCGGACTCCGGGAGCCGAGGGGATGGGGCCCCCGAGAGCTCCAAGTTCGGCCCTCAACCGAACTTCGTGCCGGACCCTCCAGCGGTTCCAGGCTCGGGCAGGCAGCCTCCTTCTAAGAGGGGTAAGACTCTTGTGCCGGTGACCTCTGTCCATCCAGAGGCACCAGACAATCTGCTGGAAGCGCTTCGCAACGCTTCCATCGACGAGGAGCACCACAGTATCATGAGTGTGGTGATCCAGAAGGTTCAGTCTGCCAAGAGCGGATTGACTGAAGCCTGTGCCAGCCTTCTAACAGGCTTTGAGATAAGTGTTTTAAAATGTAGTAGAAATATTACCGCATAGACAGTAGCACCTGATGCATTGTTCGGTGTTCACAAAGAAAAGTTGAACAGAGGATCAAATAATATCGCAGGAGTCTAATATAAGTATGTCAATATGCATATGCAGGCTTCACTGCTGGCGTCTGCCGCACTAACTGCGGAGGTCGCCCTACTGAAGCAGGCCCTCGAGGGGTCCCGGAAAGAGCTCGGCCTTGCTAAGAGGCAGCTCGAGGAGAACAAGGGTAAGTAATACCCCGTCTATAGATATGTATATATATATATATAAAAAGGACGCGATTGCCAAATGACAGGATCATTGTATGTTTGTCAGGGGCCACGACCGAGGTGGCGACCACGAAGCAAGCGCTAACCCAGGCCGAAGATAAAGCGGCCCAAGAGCGCACCGAGCGAGAGAAGCACGAGGCTCGGGTGGGCGAGGTGCAGCAAGAGCTCCAGGCTCTTGTGACGAAGCACTAGGCGTTGGAGCTTGACTCCAAGACGCGGGAGTTTGAGCTTGCCGCAGCCCTCGAGAACGCAAAAAGTGCCAAGGCCGAAGCCCAAAAGGCCCTCCAAGAGATTGACGCGATGAAGAAGATAGCGGTGGGTAAGGCTTTCTATATGCAAATCAAGCATGTAAAAGCAAATTACCGATTACTTACCTGGATCTGGAGCTCTTCAGGAGCATTCGCAGATTTGCCCTGCAGTGTGTCCGATGCCGCACAATTTTACCAGGCCGAGGACGGAAGCTCGACGGAGAAGCTGTTCTGGTCTCAGTATGCTAAGGCCGAACATCCAGTGCCGATGAGTGACTAGCTGAAGAAGATGGTCGAGCTACATAAGGTGGCCGATCAGGCCATGAAGGGCTTTATAGTCCGGCTATGGCCTGGCGACGCCCTTCCGAACAGCTTCTTCGGCCTGGCGAGGCGGCTTGTGGATGCCTGCCCACGGTTGGAGGTCATCAAGCGATCTGTCTGCATTGAAGGTGCATGCCGGGCTTTCGCCCGTGTGAAATTGCAGTGGGTCAAGCTAGACGCCGTGAAGCTGATCAAGGAGGGGCCGCCAGAGGGCAAGGAGCACCGCCACCCCGAGATGTACTACGAAGGTGTTCTGCCGGGTGCCCGTCTCATCACGGATGAGTGCTCAAAAGATGTAATATTTGAGTATACTCGTTTGTTTTAATCTGTATTTATGAAAACATGTTTCATATGCGCTATGCAACGCTTGTTTGAATTTAAAATATTACCTTCTGTTTGGCTGTTTATCCAATTTGAGAGATGGCTAGTCCTCGGCTTCTGCCCCCATGCCACGAGTGCTGGGGTGTTCAGTATAAACCTGAGCACTCTGGTCCCCATATTTGGGTCCTTCGAGGGAGGTGCTCAGCTCAACGAACAAGGCAACCGGACGAATAATGCTTTATCACTCAATTAGCCATAGAATTCTATAATTTTAAATTTCGGCGAAGCCCCTGGTGTTCAGAAGGCCGAATTCAGGGCGCGATACATGCCTGTAAGCCGAACAGGGCCGGCCCCTCGCCCTAAGTGGTATAGGTCTTTAGGGACTCAAAAAACCTCGCCGAACAGCGACTAGATTCTCGCCTTATCATGGCAGTCAGTTTTAGCTTTCTCTATTGAGGTGCTCAGCCCGGCAAAACCGAGGCACAATCGCAGTAGCTCTCCTAGCGCTACCTTAGCCGATAGAACGGAACGTAAGGTACCAAAACATAGGAGCCGGGCAAACCCAACATTTGACCAAAGACATGATTCGGAGCTGATGCATATAATGCAATAAGTTCGGGGTGCCACACTTGTGAAAGTGTTCGGACTTTTCACACCGCATTGTGGGGTACGTAAGCCCCTCGTGTATTGTCCGTACCAGAGTGTACGGTTGCAAGGCGTCATTAAAGAACACACACACACATATATATATATATATATATATATATATATATATATATAACCAGAATGCAATAATAGTTGTAATGTCATGCATTGTTTATTAAAAAAATGTGTTAAGGCAGAGTGATACAGATAGTGCGATAAGCAAAGAGTAGGACTATGTCCCTTCCAAGGGCAAGCTGAGGAATGATATTGAATTGAATATTTCACTCCTTACTGTAATCAACCTGGGAATTCCGTGGTATAACGTAGCTGTCTGCCTCCTTGGTTGCTGCATCATGTGTTCGGCAATAGTGCTGCTGGACAGTGTTTCCAGAGATTAAGGTCCTGAAAGAAAAAGAAAAATAAGAAAACGGGAAGCCCCTAGTGCGGTTTAGGACGCGTTTTGGGGCGTGCCGCAGTTGTGCCCCCCTTCCCACCTGTGCCCATGGTATTTTGAATGTGTAATTATGTACGCGTGGTACGAATATCGCCGTTGGGTTGGGATTGGGGTGGCCGCCGCATTGCTACGCGAGCTCAGATCGCGCCAGGCATTCTATTTGCCGATTGCCCTGAGCGCGCTTGAAGGTGTCCGGGCTTTGAAGCACCGAACTGGTTGATTGCCTTGAGAGGCTGCTTTACGCTTCTGCTGCGAGGGTCGCGGTGTGCTCCTCAGTTCGGAGGGAACGCTCTGTGTTTCCATTGACTGTAATAACTCCACGAGGTCCTGACATCTTGAGCTTGAGGTATGCATAATGCGGTACCGCATTGAATCTAGCAAATGTGGTTCGCCCGAGCAGCGCGTGATAACCACTGCGGAACGGGACTATATCGAAGATTAACTCTTCGCTTCGGAAGTTATCCGGGGATCCGAAGACCACTTCCAGTGTAATTGAGCCTGTGCAATGGGCTTCTACACCTGGAATGACGCCCTTAAAGGTAGTTTTTGTGGGTTTGATCCTTGAGGGGTCTATACCCATTTTGCGCACTGTGTCCTGATAAAGCAGGTTCAGGCTGCTGCCGCTGTCCATAAGAACTCGAGTGAGGTGAAATCCGTCGATGAGTGGGTCTAGGACCAGTGCGCCGAATCCGCCATGACGGATACTAGTGGGGTGGTCCCTACGATCGAAGGTGATCGGGCAGGAGGACCAAGGGTCGAACTTTGGGGCGACTGGCTCCAACGCATATACGTCCCTGAGCGCACGCTTCCGCTCCCTCTTGGGGATGTGGGTTGCGTATATCATGTTCACCGTCCGCACTTGCGGGGGAAACCTCTTCTGTCCTCCAGTGTGCGGCTGCTGGGACTCCTCCTCGTCATCGCTATGCGGCCCCTTGTCCTTGTTTTCGGCAATTAACTTGCCGGCCTGCTTGAACACCCAACAATCCCTGTTGGTGTGATTGGCTGGCTTGTCTGGGGTGCCGTGTATTTGACACAAGCGATCGAGTATACGGTCCAAGCTGGACGGGCCCGGCGTACTTTGTTTGAATGGCATTTTCCGCTGACCGGGTTTAGAGTCTTTGAATCCGGCATTGACTGCCGTATCCTCAGTATTTTCACTGTTAATGCGGCAATTATGCTTGTTGCGACGTGACCTGCTATTGCCGTCCTTGGTATCTGAGGTACCATGGTTCTTTGATATGTTATTACTGCGAGCCAGCCGACTGTCTTCTGCCGCACAAAAGCGGGTCATGAGCGTCATGAGAGCTACCATAGATTTCGGCTTTTCCTGACCAACGTGCCGGGCTAGCCACTCGTCTCGGATGTTGTGCTTGAAAGCCGCTAAGGCCTCCGCATCCGGACAGTCGATGATTTGATTTTTCTTTGTAAGGAACCGAGTCCAGAATTGCCTGGCCGACTCTCCTGGCTGCTGAATTATGTGGCTCAAATCATCGGCGTCTGGTGGTCGCACATAAGTGCCCTGAAAGTTGTCGAGGAATGCGGCTTCAAGATCTTCCCAACAGCTAATGGAGTCCGCTGGCAAGCTGTTAAGCCAATGCCGCGCTGGTCCTTTGAGCTTTAGTGGGAGGTATTTGATGGCGTGTAAGTCATCACCGTGGGCCATGTGGATGTGGATGAGGAAGTCCTCAATCCATACTGCGGGATCTGTTGTGCCGTCGTATGATTCAATGTTTACAGGTTTGAAACCTTCTGGGAATTGATGTTCCATTACTTCGTCTGTGAAGCATAAGGGGTGTGCAGCGCCTCTGTATTGGGCTATATCTCGACGCAGCTCGAATGGGTCTTGCCCGCTGTGTTCGGCCCGGCCGGATTTGCTTTTACTGTATCCGGCGTGACGTTTGTCGTCTCGCAGAGTGGTGCGCCCTCGTGATCCGTAGATCGATCTTGAATGCTTTTCCTTCTCCTCCAATATGTCTCGCAGGTCTGGCGTATCTCCCCATGCCTTTTTATTTGAATGGCATTGGGGTGGAGGCTGAGCTTTTGGCTGGAATGCCTCTCTATCGCGGCCACGAGGTGGCCGATCTGCCATATCATATGCTTCTTCCTCCGGTCAGGGTAGTAACCTGCGCCTTGGGTAACACTTGGAGGGGTGCTCGAGTTTATATTCCTCGGCCACAAGGACTTCAGTCCATTTGTCAGCTAGTAGATCTTGATCAGCTTGAAGCTACTGCTGCTTTTTCTTCAGGCCATTTGCCGTAGCCATAAGCCGACAATTGAAGCGCTCTTGTTTGACGGGATCCTCTGGGCGGCGAATTCATCGTTGCTGAGTCTTGCATCGTCTTCGGAGGGGAGGATGTAATTGTCATCCTCCTCCTCTCCATCTGCCGCTCTCTCAGGAGAGCTGGCTCCTTCATCCTCCTGCTCTAAATCTTGCTGGAGGGGATTGTTGTTGTCTTCGGCACTATCCGGAGTATTATTATCTCCTGTGCCGGTATCACCACTTTTGCTTTGGTGGGACTTAGAGCGGCGCCGCTGACGTCGGCGCTTGGGTTGCTTCTTGGAGGGGTCATCCTCCGCTATCTCGTCGCTATTGCCTTTGTTGGTTGTATCCACCATGTATATGTCATATGACGAGGTGGGTTTCCAGTGCCCTATAGGTGCTGGATCATGTTCGTCTCCTACATCGTCGTCCGTACCGTCGATTCCTTCGGAGTCAAAGTCGAGCATGTCGGTTAAATCATCAACAGTGGCTACGAAGTGGGTGGTGGGTGGGCGTCGAATTTCTTCGTCGTCCGCATCCCAATCCTGTTGGCCATAATCCGGCCAGGGCTCTCCTGACAAAGAGAGAGATCTTAGTGAATTCAGAATGTCGCCGAAGGGCGAGTGCTGAAAGATATCCACGCGGGCGGTTCGGAGTCAGAAAGAGAGTCCGGCACCTTGGATTCATGGGATGCGTAGAGGATTATGTATCCCATAGACGGTACGCTCCACCAGTCAGAACCTGGTCAATAATGAAGGGACCTTCCCATTTGGGCTTGAGTTTGTTCTTTTTCTTCTCCGGCAGGCATAGAACTAGTTCGCCAAAGTTATAGGCTTTGGCTCGTACTTCTCTGCTTTGATACTTTCGAGCCTGTTGCTGATAGAATGCGGAACAGGCTTTTGCCACGTCGCGCTCCTCCTCCAGGGCGTCCAAACTGTCCTGCCGATCGAGATTGGCCTATTTTTCTTTGTACATGCGCACTCGAGGTGAGTCATGAATTATGTCGCAAGGTAGAACCGCCTCTGTGCCGTACACCATAAAAAACAGTGTGTATCCGGTAGTGCGATTCTGCGTGGTCCGCAACCCCCATAGTACGGAGTCGAGCTCCCCTACCCAGTGCGTGTTTGATTCCTTGAAGGACCGCACTAATCTGGGTTTGATGCCGCTCATGATAATACCATTTGCTCACTCGACTTGACCGTTAGTTTGCGGGTGATAGACAGAAGCACAATCGAGCTTGATGCCCATGTTGCTGCGCCAAAGTTTTACCTCGTCGGTTGTAAAGTTCATTCCGTTGTTAGTGATCACGCTGTGGGGGATGCCATAATGGTGTACAACCCCAGAGATGAAGTCTATCACCGGTCCGGATTCAGCCGTTTTAATGGGTTTGGCTTCTATCCATTTGGTGAATTTATCCACCATGACCAGTAAGTATTTTTTCTTATGGGTCCCCCCTTTGAGGGGTCCGACCATATCAAGCCCCTAGACCGCAAAGGGCCAACTAGTGGGGATTATTTGGAGAGCGGTAGGCGGCATATGGCTTTGATTTGCAAAAAGCTGGCAACCGACGCAACGTTGGACCAGATCCTGTGCATCTGCTCGGGCTGTCGGCCAATAGAAACATGTACGGAAGGACTTGCTTACAAGGGCCCGGGCTGCGGCATGGTGGCCGCCGAGTCCAGCATGGATTTCTGCCAAAAGCTTCCGCCCTTCCTCTTCGGAGATGCACATTTGCTCCGGCAATGCTTTTCTTATAAGGTTGTCCCTCGTGGACCTTGTAGGCTTTAGATCACCGCACTGTGCGGCATGCCTCATTTTGGTTTTTGGGTAGTTCCTGCCTGGTTAGGTAGGCCAGGAATGGTTCTGTCCACGGGGCGATGACAACCATTATCACGTGGGCTGAAGGTGTTATTTGGATGGCAGAGCCTCCGATTGTGCCAGAGTGTTCGGTATCTGGTGTTGTGGCCGGGTCTGGACTATTGTTACCGGCGTCCCCTTCCCATACCACGGATGGCTTAAACAACCTTTCCAAGAAGATGTTAGGTGGGTCAGGATCACGCTTAGCGCCGATACGGGCGAGGATATCTGCCGCCTGATTGTTTTCCCGAGCCACATGGTTGAATTCAAACCCCTCGAACCGAGCCGACATTTTGAGGACGGCGTTGTGATATGCCACCATTTTCGGATCCTTGGCATCGAAGTCTCCATTTATTTGAGATATTGCGAGGTTCGAGTCCCCACACACCTCCAGGCGTTGAATGCCCATGGAAACTGCCATCCGGAGACCATGTAATAGGGCCTCATATTCGGCTGCGTTGTTGGAGTCTATGTATAGTATTTGGAGTACGTATTGGACTGTATCTCCGGTGGGAGACATCAGGATGATGCCAGCCCCTAGACCAGCCAGCATTTTAGAGCCGTCAAAGTGCATGATCTAATTGGAATACGCGTCGTACTCTTTAGGGAGTTCGGCTTCTGTCTACTCGGTGACGAAATCGGCTAGTACTTGCGACTTAATGGCTCTCCGTGGTCTATATGTTATGTCGAACGGGAGGAGCTCGATAGCCCATTTGGCAACCCGGCCCGTGGAATCACGGTTGTTTATTATGTCGTTGAGTGGTACTTCTGAGGCCACCGTAATTGAACACTCTTGAAAGTAGTGTCGTAATTTCTGGGATGCCATGAATACCGTGTATGCTATCTTTTGATAATGTAGGTACCGTGATTTGCATGGAGTGAGGACAGTAGATACATAATATATCGACTTTTGAAGTGGGAATTTATGTCCGTCCGTCTCTCGTTCGACAACGAGCACTGCGCTTACAACTTGGTGAGTTGCCTCTATATATAACAGCATTGGTTCGCTGACATTTGGCGCGGCCAAGATTGGGTTGGCGGCTAGCATGGCTTTTATTTCTTCCAATCCGGTCGTGGCTGCGTCCATCCACTCAAAGTGTTCGGTGTGTCAAAGAAGGCGATAAAGGGGGAGTGCCTTTTCTCCTAATCGGGAGATAAAGCGGCTTAAGGCCGCCACACATCAGTTAACTTCCGGATTTGCTTGAGGTCAGTTGGGATAGCCAACTGCGACAGAGCTCGGATTTTAGCCGGATTTGCTTCAATTCCTCTACTGGAGACGATGAAGCCCAGGAGCTTTCCGGCGGGTACGCCGAAAACGCATTTTTCCGGATCGAGCTTAATGTCGTATGTTCGGAGATTGTCGAACATGAGCCTCAAGTCCTCTATTAAGGAGTCGATGTGTCTGGTTATATAGACCACATCGTCTACGTATGCCTCCACTGTTTTGCCGATCTGCTTTTCTAGACATTTCTGAATCATGCATTGATACATTGCACCGGTGTTTTTGAGCCCGAAGGGCATTGTGTTAAAACAGAAGGGGCCGTATGGAGTGATAAATGCCGTTGCGGCTTGATCGGACTCTGCCATCTTAATTTGGTGGTACCCGAAGTATGCGTCGAGGAAGCACAATGAGTCGTGTCCTGCGGTGGCGTCGATAACTTGATCGATGCGAGGGAGGGGGAAGGGATCCTTTGGGCAAGCCTTATTAAGGCCCTTCAAGTCGATGCATATGCGTCAGGATTTGTCCTTCTTTCGTACCATTACCAGGTTTGCTAGCCAGTCCGGATGTTTTATTTCTCTAATGAATCCGGCCTCCAGTAACTTGACTAGCTCCTCTCCCATGGCTTGTCGCTTAGGTTCAGAGAAACGCCGAAGAGTCTGCTTGACCGGCTTCAATCCCTTTAGAATATTAAGGCTATGCTCGGCCAGCCTGCGTGGGATTCCTGGCATGTCTGAAGGATGCTAGGCGAATATGTCCCAATTCTCGCACAGGAACTCCCGTAGTACGGCATCTACAGCGGGGTTTAACCGTGCCCTAATGGATGTTGTTTTTGTGTGGTCCGTTGGATGGACTTGGAATTTGACTATTTCATCTGCTGGTTTAAAAGAGGTGGACTTGGATCTTTTGTCGAGTATCACATCGTCCCTATCCACTGTGGAGCGCAGCGCAGTTAGTTCCTCCGCCGCAAGGGCTTGGGATAATTCCCCGAGGGCCCGTGCGGCTGTTTTGTTCTCGGCGCGGAGTGCTATGTCCGGATCACTAGCTAGAGTGATGATTCCATTGGGCCCGACATTTTGAGCTTCATGTGCCCATAATGGGGTATGGCTGGAAGATCGTGAATGCTTCCCGGCCTATAAGGGCGTGGTATCCGCTACTGAATGGGGCCACTTGGAATGTAATTTCTTCAGACCTGTAATTCTCCGGAGTGCCGAATACCACATCTAGTGTGATTTTCCCAGGGCAACGTGCCTCCCGAATTGGGATGATTCCTCGGAAGGTCATGCTGCTTTGCTCAATACGGTTTCTGTCTATTTCCATTTTTTGAAGAGACTCCTCATAAATGAGGTTTAATCCGCTGCCGCCGTCCATGAGCACTTTAGTAAGCCGAAAGCCGTCCACAATTGGACAGAGGACCAAGGCGGCTGGAGCTCGGGCGGTTCAGAATTTAGGTTCGTCACTGGCATTGAAGGTGATAGCCGTGTCGCTCCATGGATTTATTGCTGCCACGTGGCAGACTTCAGCAAGGCTGCGGAGTGCCAACTTACGCCTATTATTTGAGGAGAAGGTCTCAAAGACTGTCAATACTGTATTGTTATCCACGGGATGGTGCTCTGCGGTGTTTTGAATGAGGAGATCCTCACCGCTCTTGGCCACCTGCCGGAGTGCCCAACATGCTCTAAGGCTGTGTGTTGGTATGGTATCCGTTGTATTATGAATTTTGCAGGGCCCGTTAAGCCATCCCTCCAATAAGGTTCCACGCCCTATAGTGGGCTTTTGTTTATTTGTAATTGAGTCGGGCGACTTATGAGAGTGCACCATTTTAGTTCGGACCGGGGGTTTTGTTGGAGCCGAATTATCCCACAATTTTGTTTGGGTTTTCCTGGCGCTTTCCATCGCACAATACTTCCGTACTATGGCCGCCAAGTCAGCGAAGTGTGCTATGTCACGGCGACTTATGGCGTTGAGGATTCCCTTGTCCGTGCAATTGTTGCAAAAGAACGAAATTGCGTCTTCCTGGCGACAGTCCTTGACCTTGTTCATTACAAGGAGGAATCTGGCCCAATAGTGATGTACTGTCTCTTGGGGCTCTTGCCTAGTGTGGGAAAGATCGTTTATATCCGGGTGGGTGGGTGGATTTAAGTCCAAACCTTGACCCAATTTGAGACCCAGGGGCGAGGGAGTTTCCGATCTTGGAAGTTCGGGCTCCGGGATGTTGCCCCGCAGGTTCGGCATGCTGCCTGATTCTAGGTTCAGGGTTAGGGCGATGTCCTCTCATGGACGGGTATCCGGCTCGGGGAGCTCGGGAATCCATACATAGTTCATCCTTAGGATACAGGAAGAATCGCCGCATTACTCCTCCACCACCACTATCTGATGGGGGACCGGCGGAGAGTTAATCTCCCTTTGGTCGGGTTTAAGCCCAATCCAATCATAGTCCGTAGCGACTCCCAGAGCGATGATGTGATCCAAGAGCTCGTTCAAAGAGGAGAGCTCCATTGAATCCATCTGCTCGGTGAATTTCGAGCTGATGTGGAGGCTATTTTCGATGAGCCAAGAAGTCATCGTCGACGCAGCGGCCGAGCGGGCGGTCATGACGAAGCCGCCTAGTAGGAGAGTTTGGCCTACAGCCAGGGATCCCCTAGAGGTTATGTTGTTCTTGACAACGAGACGAGCCATCCCTCCTTATGATGACGACACAGTGGAACTCTCAATGAAAGCACCAATGTCGGTGTCAAAACCGGCGGATCTCGGGTAGGGGGTCCCGAACTGTGCATCTAAGGAGGATGGTAACAGGAGGAGGGGGACACGATGTTTACCTAGGTTTGGGCCCTCTCGATGGAGGTAATACCCTACTTCCTGCTTGATTGATCTTGATGATATGAGTAATACAAGAGTTGATCTACCACGAGATCGTAGAGGCTAAACCCTAGAAGATAGCCTATGGTATGATTGTATGTTGTCCTACGGACTAAACCCTCTCATTTATATAGACACCAGAGGTGGCTAGGGTTACACAGGGTCGGTTACAAGGGAGGAGATCTACATATCCGTATTGCCAAGCTTGCCTTCCATGCCACGGAGAGTCCCATCCGGACACAGACGAAGTCTTCAATCTTGTATCTTCATAGTCCAACAGTCCGGCCAAAGGATATAGTCCGGCTGTCCGGAGACCCCCTAATCCAGGACTCCCTCACCCATACACTCTGGTGCATTTCAATTTGCCAGGGGCTTCATAGCGCCCCACATGTCGGAGTAATGGGCCACGGGTAGGCTAACCCTTGGCCCAGAACCTTTCAAGACATCGGGGTAGACTGCACCCCTCAATATGCCAAGGAGAAGAGCCGTCTTCTGGGGGCCGGCCGGAGGAACAGCGGGCTGCCCGTATACGGCCGAGTCCTAGAGGCAAGGCCAAGACAAGCCGACTTTGACTCCGCGGCTTCTGGAGAAGTCGGCCCCAAGGAGTCGTCCCATGGCACCAGCGAAGCCCGTGCCCTCATCAAGGGGGACAGGACAGGGAATGGCTACACTGTAGCCCACCCCCTCCCCCTTTCCAGGGGCTGGTGTGGTCAAAGTGCGCCGTACGGCGGAGATCTCCGTCCAGCGCAGCACTATTGCCATGCCATCCCTGACATCATCACACACAGGAGGAGTCCTGCTCCCACGACGGCCTATCGGTATGGCCCAAGGATGACGGGCACCACCAGTCAGCGAGAGCCCGGAAGACGGCGACGATCCCACCAGTCGGACCCGAGGGAGGTTGGCCCCAAGGAGTCAGCCCACCCCTTCCTCGGGACCCAATCGCCATTAACCAGGCGAGACGCAGAGTGGCTACAGTAATCGCCCGCCAGGCGGCAGAGCTGTAGCCACAACCCCCTGACCAAGCATGTGTTATTAGAGACGCGGCAACAGTGATCCGCAGCCTGCAGGACCCGCGAGAGGCAGAGGCGGCCTGTCGGCTACGTACCAGACCAGCCGGCGGGGCCCACTAGTCGGCGGGCCCCAGCAGTCGGCGGAGAAGCCGGCGACCAGAGAGACTGACAGTCGGGCCCTATGCCCAGCCAGATTACCATTGTACCCCTAGGGGGTAGGCCTATATAAACCCCCGAGGGCACCCATGCAAAGGGTTCCCAACCTGTTAGAACTAGACGAGATCATATAGGAAGGAGGGAGCTAGCCCTGCCTTCTCCTACCCCTAGCATACAGCTCAAGGAGTACCTTTGTATTCACTTGGGCCTTAGTGATCATGCGGAGACCCCGCAGAGCAGGACTAGGGGCGTTGTCTCCTAGGAGAGCCCCGAACCTAGGTAAAGTATGTCGGCGTTCGTGTCTACGCCTCATCCCGCTTTCGGGCACCGGCGATGTTCTACTCACCCCCACCATGATAAGACATCCCTTGGCATATGTCGCACCCAACCCCTGACATTTGGCGCCCACCGTGGGGCGAGGTGCAGTGTCGTCCGGAGTCCTGTTCTGGACGGGAACCCTTTTTCTCCCTGGCGAGAGCAGCCAGCCAGGCACGCCTGACGGAGTCTGCGCCGACGCACCGCATGGGGCGGAAGTCGCCCGCGCAGCAAGTTGCCTCGCTGATCTCATTGGCGAGGTCCACCTCTCCGGCGGGCCCATAGACGGCCCCGAGAGCCTCCTCGCGGGCCTCTTCGATCAACTCCTGTCGCCAGCGAGCCAGCTGTGGACCTGGAGTCTGTAGGCTCCACCGACCCGATGTTGGTTGACTCCGACACTGTGTCGCTCGACGCGTTCCCCACCAACATGGTGGTCTACGACGAGGTGCTCCCTCGCTCGGAGAGCGGCGGAAGCACCGTCACATAAGTGCTTGTCATCGGTCACGGCGAGCACTCCAACGGAGGTGCTCGCGACCCGCTCGATGCGGCACTACAACACCTGACGGCGCCCATCCCAGAAGACGCCAACACCGAGATGCTGGAGGTACGCCGCATCCAGTTCGTCGACGGCACCAAGAGGCTTGCCAGCATGAGATGCCTATCGGAAGCCTATGAGTGCGAGATGGACCGCGCTGTGGGCGGCACGCCGGCTCCAGCTGGGCCTAGCCGCCTTGGCACGGTCCAGCAGCGCGGCGTGGCCATCGCCAACCTGTTCGGGGCAGATCGCCCCATCTACGCCACACTTGCGGAAAACATCCGAGCTGCCCAGGCGGGAAGAGATGAACTAGACAAATTCGAGGGCGAAGAACGTTGCTAGATGGCGGAGCGTGTCCAGCGGCTCCTCGACGCGGCTGCCGAGCAGCACGAGGCCGGCTGCCGCACTGAGGCGCCGCAATGGCACAACGACGATCTACCTCCCCACCGAGACCAAGGCGCGACCACTCGGACGCCGACTGGTGAAGTCCGCAGGAGAAGAGACAAGGAGCCGACTGCGAGCCGCAGCTTTTTGCGTCACCATTGAGCGCGACCAAGATGGCCACCCGAGAGGACTGGAACGACGGGATGACTGTCCGCCTCCTCCCCCTAGGAGGGAAAGGCGCATCACCCTGCCACCTGTTGAGCACCCGACACTCGGTGACCGCCTTGGCCGTCGAGAGGGAGTCGGAGAGAACGATGCCCGCCACCGGATCGACCGTATCCACCGATCCCTGGCGCTAGAAGAAGAAGATGAGTTGGGTATGCCGTGTTTCGGCCCCCGCATTCGAGACGAGCCCTTCCCTAGAGGGTTCACGCTCCCAAGAGACACGCCCAAATACACCGGCTCCGTCAAGCCGGAGGACTGGCTGGTTGACTACTCCACCGCCGTCAGCATAGCAAACGACAACAAGGGCGTCGCTGTAAAGTACGTTCCGCTCATGCTCTAGGGCATGGCCCGGACATGGCTGAACAGTCTGAAGCCCCGTAGCATCAACAATTGGGTTGACTTCACCGAAGCCTTCATCTGCAATTTCACCAGCACATACAAGCGGCCGCCCAAGGCTCGCTAGCCCTCCTTGTGCATGCAAGGCCCCAACGAGTCGACTCGCTACTGCCGCACGCGCTGGGCCGAGCGCTGCAACTCTTGCGAGGGCGTGCACGAGGTGCAGGCCATCGAGTACTTCACCGTTGGGTGCCAAGAGGGCACCCTCCTCAAGAACCATCTCCTCTGCGACGAGCCGGCGACCCTCGACGAGCTGCTAATCATAGCAGATAAATATGCCACAGCCGACTCCTCCATGAAGGCAGAGATCCAAGTTGACGCCTCTGGCAAAGTAGCCCCTCCGGCTCCCTGAACCCCGGCTGGTGACACCAGTCGGCGTCAAGAGCAGAACGACCACAAGCGCAAGGCCACGCCGCCGGCTTCCACCAGCCGGCAGGTGGTGACAGTCGAAGACCAGTAGTCGGAAGGGCAGCCTCCGTCCAAATGCCAGAAGGGCGGCAAGTCCAATTGGTTGCCCGCTTTCTCATATGAGTAGACTCTGTATGCACCCTACAAATTCCATAGTGGTATGAAGCCGTCCAACCACACCACTCGGAAGTGCCATTGGCTCACCAGGATCGCCAAGGGAGACGGCCTTCCGCCTCCTCTGCCCCAGCAGCCGGCGGTCAGACCAGTCGGAGCCATACAAGATGAGTACCCAGAAGAGCACAAAGCTTATTTCGTGTTCACCAGCATGGCCGACGATAAGCACAGCAGACGGCAACGACAGCAAGAAGTGAATGCAGTAACATTCGAGACCCTCGAGTTCATGCATTGGTCTGAGAAGCCCATCAAGCGGAGCAGAGCCGACCACCCGAAGGTGATGCCTAACCCCGGCTCCTATGCCCTGGTTTTGGATGCCACCATTGCCACGGACTGGCGAGCTGCTCATTTCTCCCAAGTTCTGATAGATAGAGGCAGCAGCATCAACATCCTGTACAAAAATACCATGGAGAAGTTAGGAATCAAAAAAAGGCAGCTTCACTCTAGCCAGACTGTATTCCATGGCATAGTTCCTGGCCTTTCCTGCTCACCAATCAGCAAGATCCAGATAGACGTCCTCTTTGGAGACAAAGATCACTTCCGCTGAGAGCCAGTCTGGTTCGAAGTGGGGGACCTCAAGAGCCCATACCATGCGTTACTTGGCCGACCTGCTCTGGCCAAGTTTATGGCGGTCCCCCACTATGCCTACCTCAAGATGAAGATGTCGAGTTCCAAGGGTATTCTAACCATACCCGGCGACTACAAGAAGTCATCCGCCTGTGCAGCTGAGAGCAGTCAGTTGGCCGAGTCCCTCGTGATCGCGGCTGAGAAGCGGCTCCTTGACCGGGTTGTGGCGATGGTAGGCAAGCGGCCGGAGATGTCTCCCGATCCCAAGGAGTCGGAAGCTGAGGGCTCGTTCAAGCCGGCCAAAGAGACAAAGAGGATTCCCTTGGACCCGGAGCACCCGAAGAGGTACGCTGTCGTAGGTGCAAACCTCGACAGCAAATAGGAAGGCGAGCTCGTTGATTTTCTCCATGAGAATCGGGACATCTTTGCATGGTCCCACAAAGACATGTCGGGTGTCCCGATGGATTTCGCCGAGCACAAGTTACATGTCCGACCTGATGCCAAACCAGTCTGGCAGCCCTTGCACCACCTGTCAGAAGAGAAGAGAAGAGTCGTTGAAGAAGAGATAGCCCGACTGCTAGCAGCCGGCTTCACCATGGAGGTGTTCTTTCTAGAATGGCTGTTCAACCCAGTCCTCGTGCTGAAGAAAAACAAGCAGTGGCGTAGGTGTATTGATTACACCGGCCTCAACAAAGCATGCCCCATGGACCCGTTCGCTTTGCCAAGAATCGACCAAGTGATAGACTCCACAGCTAGATGCGAGCTGTGGAGTTTTTTGGATGAATATTCAGGATATCACCAAATCAAGCTAAACCCGGCCGACAGGCTGAAGACCGCCTTCATAACACCGATTGGAGCCTTATGCTACTTGGCCATGACGTTCGGCTTGAGGAATGTCGGCGCCACATTTCAACATTGCATGCAGAAGTGCCTCCTCAAGCAACTCGGCAGAAACGCCCACGTCTACGTGGATGATGTGGTGGTGAAGACGAAGAAGCGTGGAACGCTGCTAAAAGACCTCAAGGAGAGCTTTGAGAACCTACGCCAGTTTCAAATCAAGCTCAACCCAGAGAAATGCGTCTTTGGAGTACCAGCCGGCCAGCTTCTTGGATTCCTAGTCTCAGAACGTGGCATAGAGTGCAACCCGGTGAAGATCAAGGCCATCGAGAGGATGGAAGTACCCACCCGACTGCTGGATGTGCAGAAGTTCACTGGCTGTTTGGCATCCATCAACCGATTCATCAGTCGGCTGGGCGAGAAGGCTCTTCTCCTATACCAGCTCATGAAGAAGACCACCTTTTTCAAGTGGAACGACAAGGCGGACGAAGCTTTTCTCCAGCTCAAAAAGATGTTGACTACTTCGCCTGTTCTGGCGGCTCTGACTCCTAAGGAGCCCATGCTCCTCTACATCGCTGCCACCTACCGAGTGGTCAGCACAGTCATCATGGTAGAGCGCAAGGAGGAAGGCAAGGCACTACTGGTCCAGAGACCGGTATATTATTTGAGTGAAGTGTTGTCGACCTCCAAGCAAAACTACCCCCACTACCAGAAGATGTGCTACGGCGTGCACTTTGCCACCAAGAGATTGAAGCCGTATTTTCAAGAGCACCCAATCACTGTGGTCTGCACCGCTCCACTGGCCGAGATCGTTGGAAGTCGAGATGCTTCTGGCCGAGAGTCCAAATGGGCCATAGATTTGGCCCCCTACACCATCTACTACCAGCCTCGCACCGCCATCAAGTCACAAGCGCTGGCCGACTTCCTCATCGACTAGGCCGAGACCCAGTACCTGCCGCCAGCGCCTGACTCCACCCATTTGCGAATGCATTTTGATGGTTCTAAGATGCACACCGGATTGGGAGCCGGCATCGTCCTCACCTCTCCCAAAGGCGACAAGCTCAAATATGTGCTGCAAATCCATTTTGCTGCCTCCAACAACGTCGCCGAATACGAAGCACTCATTCACGGGCTCCGGTTTTCCAAAGAGCTCAGCATTCGCCGGATCCTGTGCTATGGTGACTCTGACTTGGTGGTCCAGCAGTCGTCAGGCGACTGGGACGCCAAAGATGCAAACATGGCGAGCTACCGCTTCCTCGTACAGCAACTCAGTGGATATTTTGAAGGGTGCGAGTTTCTCCATGTGCCAAGAAATGACAACGAGCAAGCAGATGCCCTGGCACGAATCGGCTCCACCCGTCAAGCAATACCGACCGGCGTCGCCCTTCAACGCCTCCTCAAGCTGTCTGTCAAGCCATCGCCAGAGTCAGATTCTATCGTCGTGCCAACTCCTCCTGAAGCAATCGGATCTGACTTGAGAGCTCCAGCGTCCGGCACGGAGGTTCTGGCAGCCGCGGCAGTCGCACCCGGCCCGGGGACTTCAGAACCCGGCCCGGGGACTGCGGCGGCCAGCCCGGGGACTTTAGAGCTCGGCCTGGGGACTGCACCAATCGGCCCGGGAACTTCGTCGACCCAGCAGGCAGCTGCCGACTCCAACCCGCCGCCTCCCGGCCCAATCGCCCTCGTCCAAGTTGCAGTCCTGATAGTCGAAGAAATCGCAGCACCTTCGTGGGCCCAGCCCATCCTCAATTTCCTAGTGAACAAAGAGTTGCCGACTGATGAGATATCGTCCAAGCAAGTGCAACGCCGGGCGGCAGCGTACACCATAGTCAACAGAGAGCTTGTGAGGCGCAATGTCACCGTTGTCCACCAGCGCTACGTCGAGCCAGAGCAAGGCCAAGCAATCCTCAAAGACATCCATCAAGGCGAGTGTGGCCACCATGCGGCTTCAAGAGCACTCATCGCCAAAGCCTTCTGCCATGGTTTTTTCTGGCCGACAGCTCTAGAAGACGCCAAGATCTTGGTCCAGAAATGTAAAGGGTGCCAGAAGTTTCATTTAAAGCCTCATCAGCCGGCTTCTGCACTCAAGACTATTCTCATAGCCTGGCCCTTTGCCGTCTGGGGCCTGGATATGGTGGGACCATTCAAGACGGTAAGAGGTGGCTTGACTAATCTGCTTGTCGCAATGGACAAGTTCACCAAGTGGATAGAAGCAAAACCAATCAAGAAGTTGAACGGTCCGACTGCTGTAACTTTCATCTCCGACATCACCATCCGGTATGGCATACCACACAGCATCATCACCGACAATGACACAAACTTTTCCAAAAGGCGCCTTGGCTCATTTCTACGCGACGCAGGGCATCCGACTGGACTTAGCATCCGTCGCCCATCCATAGTCAAACGGCCAGGTGGAGCGAGCAAACGGCATCATCTTGTCCGGCATCAAGCCTCGACTGGTCGAGCCTCTGGAGCGTTCGGCAGGCTGCTGGCTCGATGAGCTGCCAGCCGTCCTCTGGAGCCTGCGCACAACTCCAAACAAGTCAACCGGCTTCACACCTTTCTTCCTCGTCTATGGTGCCGAAGCCGTCATCCCAACGGACATAGAATTCGACTCCCCTCGAGTCACCATGTACACCAAAGAGGAGGCAGAAGAAGCACGACAAGACGGCGTCGATCTGCTGGAAGAGGGCCGGCTGCTGGCACTCAGTCGGTCCAGCATCTACCAGTAGAGCCTACGCTGATACTAAAACCAGAAGGTCAAGAAAAGATCTTTCCAACAGGAGATCTTGTGCTCCGGCTGATCCAGCAAACAGCCGGCCAACACAAGCTCTCAGCGCCTTGGAATGCCCCTTCATCATCAGCAAAGTGTTGGGCAATGACTCCTACTACCTGATCGATGCTCAGAAGCCTCGAGCACGCAAGAGGGATGACTCCAGCAAGGAGATAGAGCGGCCATGGAATGCAAATCTCCTTCGAAGATTTTACAGTTGATGCAGTATGTACCACGCTACCTTCTTTATTAATGTACGAAGACTCCGGGTCCCCCGAGAAGAGCTTGGGGACCGCCCCCTTTTATCTATATGATAAGAATTATGCCTATGAGTTTGTCATTTTTTGTTATGCCGCCGGGCACCGGGTTCGACTAGTCGGCCCGGGGACTTGCCGTCTTGTACTATGCAATGCTTCCTGCGGCCGGGCAGGTAATGTCTGGCACTTAAGCCGTCTCCTGCCAGAAGCCGCAGCTCGCAGAGCGACTGCATGGTGGTCTGGAGCAAGGTAGAAAGGGTTCCCACGTGAAAAATGGCTAAGGACTCAAAGCATGTGCATAGTCTAAGCCGGCTTCCCACCTTTTACGACCGACTGTTGAGCAGCCGGCCCGCCGTTTTCTACTCAACTCGCTAAAGAGCTCTAAAAGGCTAAGTACTTGCCTTCCCAAAAGTAGCTAAGTACTTGATCCAGCAACAATCCGTAAAGAGGCTATTTTGCTGGCAAGACGGCAACCAAGGGAAGGCGGCAAATGGAAACTGCAAAAGAGCAATTAGCGAGAAAAGATAGAACTCGGAAAAATATTTACATAGTAAAGGCCCTTGGCCAATCTTCAACTGAAGTTCAAGATACACCCTGCGGGTGGAATTGTGCAAAAAATAACAAGTCCATCGAGACAGACAGACAAGTGAAGTAAAAGATAAAATGGCGGCCTAGGAAGTGGAAGGGTTCGGAGGATCGGAGGAGTCGGCGGTGCTAGTTGCCAGAGCGGCCGGCTGGTCGATCTCCGCTTGGTCGCCTCCGATGGCAGCTAGCTCAGTTGGGCGCGGCTCGTTGCTGGAGGCATGGTCGAGCTGAGGCTGGCCATCTGCTCCTCTTCGCCTCCATCCTCCGCCTCGCCTTCTTCCTCGCCATTGGAGTCGATCACCTCCGCTGAGTCTTCGCCGTCTTCCGGGTTCAGCCCAAACCATTCCAGCGGCGCCTCGGTCCCGTCTTCAGCCTGCTCCGGGACGAAGACACTGGTGTCGGTATACTCGGCAATCGACACCGCACGCTTAACGAGATCGTCTTCCATGCCCGCCAACTCCTCCTGAGCCTCCAGCCGGAACGTGGCTAGCTGGGCCAGACTCAGCCCAGGGTACCACGCCTTGACGAACTCCAAGGACCGGCGCGCTCCAGCCCGGGCCGAAGAGCCCTTCCAGGCCTCAAGACGGCTGGCTGCTACCTCCAGCCAGTCGGCAGTCCGACTGGGAGTATGCGGTGCCGGCATGTCTGGCCACAGGGCGGCGATCGCCTGGGCGACGACACGCTGAACCGGCACAGCATCTGGTGGGCGGGCCGAAGGCGGGCCTCGATGCTCAGGATCTGCTCATTAAGGGTCCGGGGGGCGTTGGCAGCAATCTGCGCACCGTCCGCTCTCCATCCTTCGCGATTAGACTCGATGGCCTGGTTGGCGGCGATCGAATGGCCGGGGTAGAAGTCTGCCGAGACAGAAGCGTAGAACAAAATTAAAGTCTAAAAGCCGGCTCGACCAACAGCCGGCAGCTTAAGGAAGAAAAAAAAGAGGGGAGGCTCACCATCGATGATATCCTCGATCTCGTGGAAGCCGGAAGCCAGCATCGCCTCCTTGTCAGTCCAGGAGGAGCGTTCGGCCGCAAACTCAGCAAGGAGGAAGGTCTCCCTGTCCTCCGCCTCCTTCCGAGTCTTCTGGAGGAGCTCCTTCTGCTCTGCCAGTTGCGTGACCAGCCGGTTGTGCTCTTCAGCCAGCTTGCCGCACTCCTCCTCCTTAGCGCATGATGCGGTGTTGGCTTCGCTCAGCTACTGCTGCAAGGTGGTGTTGGCTTCTTCGGAAGAAAGAAGAAAGTAAGGTGTTAGTCACCAAACAAAGAAGAACAGCCACTAGGGAGATCCGGCCTGACTGCTCAGCAGTCCACCCGAATCTCAGGGACTACAGCCCGCGGGTGCGCGAGCACGCCCCCACAGATAAAGAAGAGGACTTACTCCGGCTTTCTGACAAGTCGGCGGTCCGCTGAGCCAGCTCTTGGACGTTGGATTTGAAATCGGTCACGCGAAGATTGTGGTAGTCCTGTGACAAAAAGTTCGGATAAATGTTAGTGCTTGGAACTCGCCGATTAGAGTTCCGAGCCGCCTGCTCAGCAGCTGACCCGGAACCCGGGGACTACACCCAGTGGGTGCGCTGGCGCGCCCCCACCGAGAATCACAAGAAACAGAAACAAGGAAGAAGGAAACGTACCAGGATGGCCTCTCGCGATGCCAGATGCGCCTTGTTGCAGTTCCTGATGGCTTCGCTCTCGGCTCGGATCTTGGCTTGGACGTCCAAAAGCGCCCGGTTCAATGGGCCCGTCCCGCCTCCCTGCACCCACCTAGCGGGCATGGTGCTCGTTGCCTCGGTGTCGGGGATCGAGGAGCTCGTGGCGCTAGTCTCCAGCGGGCGTGGCATCGAGGCCGCCTTCGCAAGACGGCGGCGTGCCGGTGTGCCGACCTCGAGAGCCAGGTCTGTCATCACCTCGTCTTCAGTTGGCGGCACCGGCGGGTCCGCCGGCTGCCCACTTGGCGCGCTCCCGGACGGCGGCGGTGCCGACACGATTACGTCCGGCGTGGCGGTGTCGCCGCCGTCCCTCTCCATGATCGGGTTCTCATCGCCGACTTCCCCAATTTGCACCGTGAACTCTAGTGGTGGCGGCGCAGAGTTCAGAGGGCCTCGGCTTCCGCCAGCTTCTTCAGGGCGGCGGCCTCCACCTTGTCGGCTTCCGCCTACTTCATGCGGGCGGCTTCCCGCTCCTTGCGCGCCTCCCACGCGTTCCGCTCCGTCGCCTCCCGGAGATCGGCTGCCGGATCAATCCGCTGGGTGGTGGAGGAGGTCTCCGAGGACTTCATGAAGGAGCCGGCAGCCGACTTCTCGAGAGAGAGCACGGCCCTAAAGTCAAGAATGTAAAGCAAAGGAATTTCAGACAGAGTCAACGAAGAAAAATTGAAGGCGCAAAGGAAGGTAGAACTTACGCAGAAACCAGGTGTGGCGTCTTCAACTCCTTGTAGAAGCGGTTGGCCCTCGTGGCCGCTTCGTCCCGCTTGGTCGCCGCGGCCTAGCCCTTGGGCTTCTTCGGCCGGCTGCCGAACAAGCTCGGCCCGGCCCTGCGCTTCTTAGCGCCGCCTTGGGCGTCCGGCGCGGCAGACGAGCTCGCGCCCGGCTGGCCGACTCCTGACTGGTGGCGCGGGGTGACTTCCCCCGCGTCATCATCAGGCCAGTCCTCGAAGCTGGCTCCGAGCCTCGGGCCACCTGCTTCGCCGCCTCCTCCCTCGGCGTCGTCCTCCAAGGCCGCCGCCCCCAAGTCGGGGTCGTCAATGTCGCTCTCCGCCCGGTCAGGGAGGAATTCGCGGTTCGGCCCCGCGTTGTCAGCTGCTGGCTGGAGGAGGGGGCTCTGTTCAAAGGCCGACTGGTCAGGCTGGACAAGACGGACTTGGCAACAAACTATCACAGAAAAAAGAAAAAGAAGACAACTTACAAGAGGCGGAGGGTTGGCGCGTGAGTACGGCTCCTTGCCGAACCGCCACTCTTCCGTGAGCTCGCAGTTCGCAAGATAGTTCACCATGGAGGCTACCTCTTCGTGAGGCATCTCCTTAGTGCACAGCCGACTTGGGTCCCGATGCCTGCTCATCTGGCAAATCATGTGGGGGTGGCTCTGGAGTGGGAGCATTCGGCGCACCACGAAGGCGGCCAGCAAATCAGGCCCGGTCAGGCCCTCCGCCTGGGTCAGCACCCGGAGTCGTGTGATGGCGGCGGCTCCAGCAGGCGTCAGCGTCCTGGCCCGGTACGACTAGTTGGGCTGCTTTCCAGCTGGCGGGCCGGCTGCGTAAGCCGGCAAATTGACCCAGTCGCCCTCCGCGAAGACGCTCTTCATGTAGAAGTACAACCGCTGCCACATCTTCACCGACTTTATCAGCGTGATGGGGGGAAACGGGTTGTCGGCCCCCGACCTCCACACCGCGATGAATGTGCCGCACTGGGCCGGCACGCCTGCGACGTGGGTGCCGAGCTTGGAGTAGAAGAACTCCTCCCAGAGCTCGATGGTGGGGAGGACGCCGAGGAAGCCTTCGCACAAGGTGACGAAGGCGGACAGTAGCAACACCGTGTTGGGGGTGAGGTGGTGCAGCTGGAGACCGTAGAATTCAAGGAAGGAGCGGAAGAAGCCACTCACTGGCAAGCCGAGGCCGTGCAGGCAGTGCAAGCGGAAGATGACCCGCTCGCCCTCGTCCGGCGCCGGTGAAATTTCCCTCCTCGGCGTGAGGCAGACCCTCACGTGGTCCTCGCTAGGGAGCCGCCGCGTCTGGCGGAGGAAGCCGATGCGGTCATCATGGACGTCGGAGCCATCCCATGCTCCGGAGCACACCGCGGGGGGCGTGGCGCTGGAGGAGGAGCTCATCCGGAATGAATCACCGCGGCGCTCAGCGTAGCTTGCGGCGCAGTGGCGAGAGGAAGACGAAAGACGAAGCGGTGAGGAGGAGGGGCGCGCGTGCTGCTGCTCCCCCTCCTCCACCTACTTATAGGCCTATGGGCTGTGAAGCCGAGGGGGCGGTTGTGGGATTTACTGTGCCCACTACCCCGCGCCCCATGATTTATCGCCCAAATTACTGAGTGCGGTTAGTCTGCGGGAACCTCAACCGCCCACCATGGCAGCAGCGGATCCGCTCACGTGCCAGGGCGTGGTAGTGGTGGACCCCGCTTGCAGGCGCGTTCCGTCGCGCGCGTGGGTGGACAGACTGGTCCGACCGCTCGATGCAACATGGCAGGACCGAAGCGGGCGGCGGCCTGAAAGCCTAGCTAGCCTGCCACCTTGATCCCGCCGAGGCATTCAAAAATTTTGGACAAGTCAGATTGGCGTGTCCGACTCCTACCAGTTGACCCGGTAGAAGTCGAACAAGTTCCCCCCTCAAGCACTCGGAGAAAGAAATTGTTGAGGCTCCTCAGCTGATTATCCACGGGGCCTCACCAGCTTTGGGGACTACTGTCGGAGTAATGGGCCACGGGTAGGGTAACCCGAGGCCCAGAACCTTTCAAGACATCGGGGCAGACTGCGCCCCTCAATATGCCAAGGAGAAGAGCCGTCTTCTGGGGGCTGGCCGGAGGAATAGCCGGCTGCCCGTATACGGCCGAGTCCTAGAGGCAAGGCCAAGACAAGCCGACTCCTACTCGGCGGCTTCTAGAGAAGTCAGCCCCGAGGAGTAGGCCCACGGCACCAGCGAAGCCCGTGCCCTCATCAAGGGGGACAGGACAGGGAATGGCTATAGTGTAGCCCACACCCTCCCCCTTTCCAGTGGCTGGCCTGGTCACAGTGCGCCGTACCGCGGAGATCTCCATCCGGCTCAGCACTGTTGCAAGCCATCCCTGACATCATCACAGACAGGCGGAGTCCTGCTCCCACGACGGCCTATCGGTACGGCCCAAGGACGACGGGCCCCACCAGTCAGCGAGAGCCCGGAAGACGGCGACGATCCCACCAGTCGGACCCGAGGGAGGTCGGCCCCCAGGAGTCGGCCCGTCCCTTCCTCGGGACCCACTCGCCATTAACTAGGCGAGACATGGAGTGGCTACATTAATCGCCTGCCAGGCGGCGGAGCTGTAGCCACAACCCCATGACCAAGCCTGCGTCATTAGAGACGCGGCAACAGTGATCCGCAGCCAGCGGGATCCGTGAGCGATGGAGGCGACCTGTCGGCTCCATACCAGACCAGCCGGCAGGGCCCACTAGGCAGCGGGCCCCAGCAGTCAGCGGAGAAGCCGATGACCAGAGAGACTGACAGCCGGGCCCTACGCCCGGCCAGATTACCATTGTAACCCTGGGGGGTAGGCCTATATAAACCCCCCCAAGGCACCCATGCAAAGGGTTCCCAATCTGTTAGAACTAGACCAGATCATATAGGAAGGAGGGAGCTAGCCCTGCCTTCTCCTACCTCTAGCATACAGCTCAAGGAGCACCTTTGTATTCATTTGTGCCTTAGTTATCATGCGGAGACCCCACAGAGCAGGACTTGGGGTGTTATCTCCTAGGAGAGCCCCGAACCTGGGTAAAGTACATCGGCGTTCGTGTCTACGCCTCATCCCGCTTCCGGGCACCGGTGACGTTCTATGCGCCCCCACCATGATAAGCCATCCCTTGGCATATGTCGCACCCAACCCCCGACACCACAGCATGGCAACAAAAGTGCGAACACTTTTATAGTACAGTTCAGCACCCCAAATTTGGCACTATATGCATTGGCTCCGAATCATTTCTTTGGTCAATAATTGGGTTGCCCAGCTCCTATGCTTAGTACCTTATGTTCCGCTGTATCAGCTAGGGTAGTAAAGGGAGAACTACTGCGATTGTGCCCTGGTTTACCCAAGAGCACCTCAGTAGAGAATGCCGAAAACTGACTGTCATGATACGACGAGAGCCGGTCAGCTCTTGAGAGGTCGCAAATCCATAGAGATTTTTTCGCATTATGCAAAGAATTGGAACTTACCCGATCAAGTGTTTACAGCATCCTAGTCCCGGATACTAGGGGCTGCACCTATATTTCTATTTGTCAAACTCCTATGGCTAAGTGAGGGTGCTAAAGCCGTATAGTCCAATTGACTGGTTCGCCGCGCTAAATACCTCCTTCAAGGACCAAACAATTGGATCAAGAGTGTTTAGATTAGATCCCGAACACCCCCGTATTTCCTACGTGGGGGTAGAAGCCGAGGATTGGCCAACTCTCAGATTTCACATAACATGGACACACATGAGGAGAAATTTTTCAACAAAACATTACATTACATAGTGATTTTGTCTCATCATACAAGGCAAAGACAACATGAATGTATTCATTTGAAAATAATGTCTTGCGAACATTGCGTTGCTACAGTGCGAGACCCCTCCAAGACATCTGCAAAATACCGCTCGGGCGTGCGGTGCTCCTTGCACTCTGGCGGCCCCTCGGTCGTCAGCTTGACAACGTCCATCTTCGCGCACCACACCTTCAATGGAGGCTGATTGCGTGACGATGTCCAGCCGAGGACAGGCACTCACCATCCGCTTCACAAGACCAAAGTAGCTGTCGGGCATAGCTTCGGCAGGCCATAGCTGGATTATCAAATCCTTCATGGCTAGTTCGGCCACCCTATGCAGCTCAACCAGCTGTTTTAGCTGATCGGTGAAGGGCACATGATGCTATGGCGCTAGGTATTGTGACCAAAATAGTTTCTCCATCGAGCTCCCTTCTTCGGCTCAGAAGAACTCCGCGGCGTCGGACACACTGCGTGGCAGATCTGCAAATGCCCCTGGAGAACTCCAAATCCGGGTGACAAGGAAATATTTCTTCTTCACATACTTTCTCTGCATACTGAATGCCATACCCACTGTGATCTTCTGGGCCTTCTGGATCTCCTAGAGGGCACCTTGGGCTTCAACCCAGGCCGCTTCCGCGCTTTGGCGAGACTTTGAGAGTTCGGCCTCTCGAGCCGAAACATCTCCCTCCAAGGCCTCATACTTCTTCACGGTATCTGGGAGCTCTTGCTGGACCTCGTTCAGCCTGACCTTAAGCTTCTTACGAGCGGCCTGCTCCTTGACAGCTTTCCCCTCGACTTCGGCCATGGCCTTTTTCAGGGCCTCGACCGCGGTCGTCGCCCCTGCACATATCATGACACTACAGTCAGTATACATCATTTATTCTTTCCGAATACATAGCGAGTCACTACAAACATTGCTGGTCTTCCAGCTGCTTCCTAGCCTGGTCAAGCTCCTCTTCGGCCCGCTCTAGTCTCTGCTTTAGTCCGGAGAGGTCGCGGCCAATAGCGACTCCTGCTTATTCACATCAGACATAGTTTGGTTAGTTTCCTACGAAATTTAATTGATCCTCTGTCCGGCTTTTCTTTCCGAACACCGGACAGTGTCTCAGGGGCCGCTACTTACCTCAAAACCTGTTAGCAGGCCACTACAGGCTTCGGTTAGTCCGCACTTAACCGACTGAACCTTTTCAATCACCGTACCCACAAGGATACAATGTTCTTCCACAATGGAAGCGCCCCATAGCGCTTCCAATAGATTATTCGGCGCCTCTGGTTGGACAGAGGTCGCCGGCGGGACGGGCACACCTCCTTCTCTTGAAGGAGGCTGCTTGTCAGACTCCGGGGCCGTATGGGTCTCCGGATCCGTGCTCAGAGGGGGGCCGAATTGAGCACAGCCCCCATCGTCAGTCTCCATGGGGGTCTGTTCCCCACTATGTCCGGCGGCCGAGGTGTCGCCCTCCGGCACCGCCATGACGTCCTCCTGAATCTCTCCCTGGCCTGGGAAGGTCCTTTGGGACAGCACCTCGTCGTCTTCCTTGGCCTTGGGAGAGTAAGCGGCAGGCGGTGTCTTGTTGGCCATTTCCTTTGAGTCCAACGAGCCTCTTGATGAGGATTGTTGGCAGCTGTCGTGGGCCAGACTGCAATAACATGAATAGACCATATAAAATACCATAAGGTGGAAAGGCTGGATAAATGGACGCGTACGGGTTCTTAGTAATCATGATGCGGTCGGGGGCTTGTTCTGGGGGCGTCGCTCCAGACTGCTGTCGACGTCCCACAAGGAGCTGCCCACGAGAGGGCCTTTCCCCTTCTTCACGCCTCCGCCTCTATATTTATGGATGCCACCCTCTTCTTCCTCCCCCCATCAGGGGGAGAGTCACTCTCCTCCTCCTCCTCATCATCGTCGTCTTTGGTGGCGGAGGAGCGGGTCTTGTCTTCGGACGTCGAGTCCGAAGCGCCCTTGCGACGGGGGCCACTCCTGACCCCCTTGGTCTTCTTCTCCGGCGCCTTATAGGGCGTCGGCACCAGCATCTTCGCTAGACGCGGGAGGACTGGTTCTTCAGGAGGCAGAGCCGGACATTGGATCCACTTCACCCTCTCCATCCATTCCTGAAGAAGAAGTGATAATAAAATCTCAGATGTCATCCTTGAAACAAGTAAGTAGAGGATGCGTTAAAAATCATAGCTCGTTGGTGAGCTGGTTAATGCAGTGCCCGTGGTCCGAGTCTGTGGCTGGCCGTGTCTCGTTGCCCTTGAAGAGCAACTTCCAGGCATCTTCATGAGTGGTTTCGAAGAGCCTGTTCAGGGTATGGTGCTTCTTCGGATCAAACTCCCATAAAGGGTGACTTCGGCTTTGGCACAGGAGAATCCGGCAAACTAGCATCACCTGGATTACATCGATGAGCTTGATATGTTTGTCCACCATGCTTTAAACACGCGTCTGTAGCGCTATCATCTCGTCTGACGAAGACCATTTTGGGCTCTTATCAACCCAGGAGGTGAGTCGCATTGGAGCGTCAGAGTTGAATTCGGCAGCTGCGGCCCAGTCGGCGCCGCGGGGTTCTGTGATGTAGAACCACAGTTTCTGCCATTCCTTGACAGTCTCCATGAAAGTGCCTTTTGGCCAGGAGACATTGGTCAGCTTGCTCACCATGGCGTCTCCGCACTCAGCATGGTGGCCGTCCACCACCTTCAGCTTCACGTTGAAAACCTTGAGCCACAACCCAAAGTGGGGTTGGATGCGGAGGAAGGCCTCAGACACGACGATGAACGCCAAGATGTTGAGGAAAGAGTTCGGGGATAGATCATGGAAGTCTATCCCGTAATAAAACATCATTCCACGGATAAAAGGGTGGAGTGGAAACCCTAGCCCACGGAGGAAATGAGGGATGAATACCACCCTCTCGTTGGGCTTCGGTGTGGGGACGACTTGCCCCTGGGCTGGAAGATGGTGGGCAATTTCCTTCGCCAGATACCCGGCCGCCCAAAGCTCGGTAATGTCCTTCTCCTTGACGGAGGAGGCCATCCACTTGCCTTGACCTCCAGATCTGGACATGGTTGAGTGCTTGATCAAGTGGGAAAGAGGAGAACTTGGACGCTAGAGCTCAAGAGTGGAAGGGTAGAGGAAGAGAGAAGGCATGGGAGAAGAAGGGTAATCCTTATCCCCTTATAAAGGCAGTGAATATTGAATGCCTCCCCACTCGCCCAAAAACTCGCCTATTCCAAAGGACTATGCAAACGGCACGATTGGGTTACCCACGCCCGTATTCATGAGCATACCGCGATAAGGGGACACGATCTCTGTTTTGACAAGACATGCCAATGGAAACTGCATCTCGAAACACGGAACGACAGACAAAAATGGTTCAATATAATGGCCAGACAGACGTGATGTCATCTTGTGAAAAGTTGTCAGCAGATGGGGACTCGTGAAATATTATATTCCTTGCAGTCATGTATGGTGCTAGTGTTGCAGATCCGGACACCTTCGTTTTATCCGAAGACTATCTTGGAGTATTCGGAAAGAGGGACCCGCCTTGCAATGCCGAAGACAATCGGCGCACCGGACACATCATCATTGAGGCCTGGTTCAGGGGCTACTAAGGGAGTCCTGGACTAAGGGGTCCTCGGGCGTCCGACCTATAGGATATGGGCCGGACTGTTGGGCCGTGAAGATACGAAGACCGAAGACTCTACCCGTGTCCGGATGGGACTCTCCTTGGCGTGGAAGGCATGCTTGGCGACCTACTATGAAGATTCCTTTCTCTGTAACTGACCTTGTGTAACCCTAGGTCCCTCCTGTGTCTATATAAACCGGAGGGCTAGGTCTGTAGATAGATCCACATAACCATAATCATAGTCAGGCTAGATTTTTAGGGTTTAGCCATTACGATCTCCTGGTCAACTCTTGTAATACTCATATTCATCAAGATCAACCAAGCAGGAAGTAGGTTATTACCTCCATATAGAGGGCCCGAACCTGGGTAAGCATTGTGTCCCCCATCTCCTATTACCATCGATCCTAGACGCATAGTTTGGGACACTTAATCATCTTGTGGCTTTACACCGCACTGATTGACGACGTGGGTCACGCTTGAGTGGTTGGTTGGGTGGTTCTGCCCTCGCAAACCCTGGCAGACCTTGCTAGGGTGCCTCAGTTGCCTACTTCCTTGTGGTGGCCTTGCCCCATGTCGGGCTCGCCTGCCCGACAAGGGAGGCCTTTCCATTGCCGATATATTGCTCTTATGGTTCGATCTTGGTCTCTCTAGACTGCGGGTTGGTTCTTCAAATCTCTTGGTACTTCAATCCCTGACTTGGGTTGGTGCTTCAATCTTGATCTCGTGCCTATGCAAAGTTTGGGCAACAGACGCAGGGTTTGTTGCACTGACAGTAGCCCCAGGTGAGGGAGTCCTGGATTAAGGGGTCCTCGGGCGTCCGGCCTATGTGACATGGGCCAAACTGATGGGCCGTGAAGATACAAGACAGAAGACTTCCTCCGTTGTCCGGATGGGACTCCCCTTTGCATGGAAGGCAAGCTTGCATTCGGATATGAAGATTCCTTCCTCTGTAAACCAACTATGTACAACCCTAGGCCCTTCCGGTGTCTATATAAACTAGAGGGTTTAGTCCGTAGAGGCAGTCAAAATCATACAGGCTAGACATCTAGGGTTTAGCCATTACGATCTCGTGGTAGATCAACTCTTGTAATCCTCATATTCATCAAGATCAATCAAGCAGGAAGTAGGGTATTACCTCCATCAGGAGGGCCCGAACCTGGGTAAACATCGTGTCCCCCGTCTCCTATTACCATCGACCTTAGACACACAGTTTGGGACCCCCTACCCGAGATCCGCCAGTTTTGACACCGACATTGTTGCTTTCATTGAGAGTTTGGCTGTGACGTCGCAGATAGGATTGATGGAACGCCTTGTCATCAAGGATAGTATCACCTCCGGAGGAGCCCTGGGCGCAGGCCAAACCCTCTGGCTGGGCGGCTTTACCATGACCGCCCGTTCAGCCGTCAAGCCGATGATGACTTCTCAGGTCATCACAAATCGTCTCCGTGTTGACTCCGAATACTCCAAACTGATGGATCCGATAGAGTTATCATCTTTAAACAAACTCCTCGATCACATCGCCGCCATGGGGGTCACTACAGACTACACTCAGATTGAGCTTAAACCCGATCAGAGAGAAATCAAATCTCCGCCAATCACCCATCAGATAGCGGTCATAGAGGAGCAAAACAACAACTTTTCCCCTGTGTTGAGGACGATCTATGTTTGGATTTCCGATCTCGAAGAGCCGGATACCTGACCTCCTCCGAACATAGAATCGGTCGTCGAGGCTAGAAAATCATTTAACATTCCGGAGCCCGAACTAATAAGCTCGGAAGTTTTTCAAACTCCGGACTCCAAATTGGGTTAGGAATCGGATTTAAAGCTACCCAACCACCACAAGCAACCTCCGCATATATGCGACCTCATGTATGTACGACAGTAATCTCAGGAAACAGTCCATCACTTTTGGGCTAGATTCCTCCTTGTCGAAGACAAGATTAAAGATTTCCGCGACAAGGACGCGATTTAAGTATTCTGCAATAATTGCATGGACGAAGGAATCCTCAACGCCATCAACCGCCATCGCGTATCACACTTCACTGGCTTGGCAACCATAGTAAAGAAGTACGGCAAAATGGAAAGTACCTGGAAATCTCAGACAGCTCGCTGGGAACCACTGGTCTCCACTCAATCCCTCTAGCAAGCAAAAAGGATGCACCCTCGCGGGGCACCCGACCCCATAGTGAAGAAAACTAAGCCCATTACGGGACGCGGAACTGTTCTGGAGGGATGGCTCGATAGGCCATGCAAAATACACATGACACCGGATACCGTACCAATCGACAGCCTTAGAGCATGTTGGATACTCCGGCAAGTGGCGAAGAGCGGCAATGATATACTCACCAAAAACACCTCAGAGCAACACCCCCAAAGCATGACGACCTTAGAGTATTAACAATCTTTGAGACTTTCGCTTCAAACAATCGGCGCAAGAAGGCACTCCGCGACCTCACCAAAGTCTGCCAAGTCGCAACTATAAACCTCTGGAACAACACAGCCATAACTTTCAAAGCAAGTGACGAACCAAAATTCTGGTCAGTCCGGGCAACAGCCGCCTTGGTCCTAAATCCAATTGTGAATGGCTTTCGGCTCACTATAGTGCTCATGGACGGCGGCTACGGACTAAACCTCATCTACAATTACACACTCAATAAAATGGAAATAGAAAGGAGCCACATCGAGCAAATTAATACGACCTTCTGAGGAATCATTCCCAGCCGGGAGGCGCGATGCGCGGGGAAAATTAAACTCGACGTAGTATTCGGAACGCCGGAGAACTATCAGTCCAAAGAGATAACCTTCCAAGTGGCCCCTTTCAATAGTGGATATCACGCCTTGTTGGGGCGATATGCATTCACACGCTTTAAAGCTATACCTCATTACAGGTATATGAAGCTCAAGATGCCCGGGCCCAACGGTATTTACACTCTCGCTAGTGATCCGGACATAGCCCTCCGCGCCGAAAACAAAACCGTGTCCCTGGACCTCGAGGCACTGTCCGAGGCCCTCGCGGCCGAAGAATTAACCGCACTACGCTCAACGATGGATAGGGACGACATAATCCTTGATAAGCGGCCCAAATCCACCTCCTTCAAACTAGCAGACGAAATAGTCAAATTTCAAGTCCACCCGACAGACCCCAAGAAGACAGCTTCCATCGAGGCACAGCTGGACCCAACGGTTGACGGCGCACTACGAGGGTTCTTGTGCGAGAACTAGGACATATTCGCCTGGCACCCTTCTGATATGCCAGGAATCCCATGCAGGTTGGCCGAACACAGCCTCAATATATTAAAGGGATATAAGCCGGTCAAGCAAACACTGCGATGCTTTTCTGAACCCAAACGACAAGCTATGGGGGAGGACCTAGCCAAGTTAATCGAGGCCGGATTCATCAGAGAAATAAAACACCCGGACTGGCTAGCGAACCTGGTGATGCTGCCAAAGAAGGATAAATCCTGGCACTTGTGCATCGATTTCAAAGACCTCAACAAGGCCTGCCCTAAGGATCCCTTCCCCTCCCCCGCATCGATCAAATTATTGATGCTACTACAGGACACGGCTCACAGTGTTTCCTCTACGCATATTCGGGATACCAAAAAATCAAAATGAAGGAGTTCGATCAAGCCGCAACGGCATTCATGACCCCATACGGGCCTTTCTGCTTCAACACTATGCCCTTCGGCCTTAAAAACATTGGCACCACCTACCAAGGCATGATTCAAACATGCCTAGAGAAACAAATCGGAAAGACAGTTGAGGCATATGTGGATGACGTCGTCATCAAGACTAGGCATGTCGACTCGTTAATAGACGACCTCCGTCTCACATTCGACAACCTCCGCACATATGACATCAAGCTCAATCCGGAAAAGTGTGTTTTCGCCGTTCCCACTGGAATACTGTTGGGCTTCATCGTTTCCAGTAGAGGAATTGAAGCCAATCCAGCCATAATCCGAGCTTTGTCACAATTGTCTACACCAACAGGCCTTAAACAAGTCCAAAAACTAGCCATATGCGTGGTAGCTTCTCTGACGCACCGACCACTTCGAGTGGAAAAATGCGGCAATGGCCGGACTGGAAGAAATAAAGACTCTTTTAGCAAGCAAGCCAATCCTGGTCGCGCCGAACATCGGCGAACCGATGATATTATACATCTCTGCAACACACCAGGTGGTGAGCGCAGTGCTTGTCGTTGAGCGAGAGGAGGATAGACACAAATTCCCACTTCAGAAACCGGTGTACTACGCATCAACTGTCCTCACACCATGCAAATCCCGAAGAAAGCATATGTGCTCTTCATAGCATCCCGGAAGCTACAACACTACTTCCAAGAGTGCTCAATCACGGTGGATTCCAAAGTACCACTCAATGACATAGTAAACAACCACGATGCTATGGGTCGGATTGCCAAGTGGGCCATTGAGCTCCTGCCATTCGATATAACATAAAAATCACGCCGGGCCATTAAATCCCAAGTATTGGCCGACTTCGTCGCCGAATGGACAGAGGCCGAACTCCCTAAAGAGTACGGTACATATTCCAACTGGGCATGTACTTTGATGGCTATAAAATGCTGGCCGGCTTAGGAGCGGGCATCGTATTAACGCCCCCACTGGAGACACAGTCCAGTACGTACTACAAATACTATACACAGACTCCAACAATGCAGCCGAATATGAGGCCTTATAGGACGATCTTCGGATGACCACCTCCATGGGCATACAACACCTGGAGGTGTGTAGTGATTCAAATATCGCAATATCCCAAATAAATGGAGACTTTAACGCCAAAGATCAGAAGATGGCGGCCTAGCGTAACGACATACTTAAATTATCAGCTCGGTTCGAGGGACTCGAATTTCATCATGTGGCTCGAGAAAGTAATCAAGCGGCGGATGTCCTTGCTCGCATGGGTGCCAAGCGTGACCCCGTCCCGCCTAACATCTTTATGAAAAGGCTCTTCAAGCCATCCGTGGTGTGGCAAGGTGAGAGTAGCAACACTAGTCTGGACCCAATTATACCTCCAGATGTCGAACACAATACCGATATCATCGAGGGCTCATCCATCAAAATAACACATCGGCCCATCTAATAATGGCAGTAATTGCCCCATGGACCGAACCTTTCTTGGCCTACCTTAATAGGCGAGAGCTCCCTGAGGATCAGTATGAGGCAAGCTGCATTGTTCGGCACTCGAAAGCCTACAAGGTCCATGACGAAGAGCTCTACAAGAAAAGCTCTACCAGAGTCGTTCAAAGATGTATCTCCAAAGAAGAGGGACGGCAGCTCCTGTCCGAAATCCATGATGGTCTCGGCGGTCACCATGCCGCGGCTCGGGCCCTCGTAAGTGAATCCTTCCATACAGGTTTCTTTTGGTCGACGGCCTGAGCAGATGCACATGACCTTATCCAACGTTCTGTCGGATGCCAGCTTTTCGCCAATCAAAGCCATATGCCTCCTACCGCCCTACAAACAATCCCCATCACTTGGCCTTTCACGGTCTGGGGGCTTGATATGGTTGGACCCCTTAAAGGAGGAAGCCATAGGAAAAAATATCTGCTGGTCATGGTAGATAAATTCACCAAGTGGATAGAGGCCAAACCAGTTAAAACGGCCGAAGCCGGACCAGTGATAGACTTTATATCCCATGTCGTGCACCGTTATGGTGTCCCACACAGCATCATCACCGATAACGGCTCCAAGTTCACTGCCAATGAAGTGAAAACCTGGTGGGCTAACATGGGCTTTAAGCTCGATTACGCCTCCGTCTATGACCCACAAGCAAACGGTGAAGTCGAACGGGCTAATGGTCTTATCATGAGCGGCATTAAGCCTGGACTAGTGCGATCTTTGAAAGAATCAGACAAGCACTGGGTTGAGGAGCTCGACTCCATACTCTGGGGGCTGTGGACAACGCCAAATCGTACTACCGGATACACACCATTCTTCATGGTGTACGACGTAGAGGCTATTTTGCCCTGCGACATCATTCATGACTCACCTCGAGTGCACATGTGAGAAGAGAGAGAGGCCGCGCTTGATTGGCAGGACAGTCTAGATGCCTTGGAGGAGGAGCGCGACGTTGCAAAAGCCCGTGTGCATTCTATGAACAATAGGCTCGCAGATACCAAAGCAGAGAAGTGCGGGCCAATACTTATAATGTTGGTGAGCTCGTCCTACGCTTTCCAGAAAAGAAAAAGGACAAACTCAAGCCAAAGTAGGAGGGACCCTTCATCATAGATGAAGTTCTCACTTGAGGAGCGCACAGCCTGCATGATGCTTCGGACAATCGCTTAGAGACGAACCCATGGAATGGTGCCAGACTCCGAAGGTTCTACGCCTAGACCCATACTCTTAGTTCGTCTTCTTCTCCCTTTGTTTCCATTTTCTTTCTCTTTAATTTTTTGTCCAGCTCTATAGATTTTGTGCGGCTAAACCGCACACCTATGACGTACACATCCTTAAATGTATCCGCTCATAATACCTGCGGGCTTCTTTTACAGAAGCTTATTATTATTTTCCGACCATCAAGCTCACCTATGTGTCCTTTCCTCATATGTACCTTTTCTTCGCCATTATATGCACGATTATGACTTACGTTTTTGCCAAGCTGGGTTGCCTGGCTCATGTGCTTATGCCCTACGTCCCCGTTCGTTCGGCTAGGGCATAAACGGAGCACCTCTGTGATTGTTACAGGTCGGTCATCCGAACTTGTACCTCAAACTGGGTGAAGCCGAAAGCTAGCATTCTTAAGGGAATATTCGGTCGGCGGACTAAAGACGTTATAACCTAATTACACTATGAACCCCAGATGTTACGTATATTGCAATTCTTCAAGCATAGTTCGGGCATGCATACTAACTCATGTTCACCCAGGGAAAGGAACCCTTAATAGAACTATTCTCCCTGGAAGATGTTTCATACAATCAACAAGTAATATAACATAGCTAGCCGGATACAACTTGTCTGTTGAAGTAACAATGACCCCTACGCCTGGTTTCCACGCATGCCCCGGTCTATATTGCCGCTCCGGTATTTGGAAACATTCCGCACCTTCGAGTCCGGAGGTCGAAGCGAAAAGGTCTTCGCCTTCGGGTCCGCAGCTCGTCGCCGCCGCTCGCTGTTGCCGTGGCCACTGCCACTGTCTCGCCTCACCGATGTGTCCCTGAGCTCCGCCATGACCTCGTTATCCTCCTCGCCGAGTCAAGCAACGCCGGACGCCCCGAAGCGACGTCCACGCCATCTTCTTCAAACTCGGCTCGCTGAGATCGACCCCACCGCTCCGTCCGCTCCAGAGCTTCCCCGGGCCGGCTAAGCTACTCATCTGGACCGTTGTGAGCACCTGCCCCTTCCCCCTTGCTCACCCCCTCCCTTCCCGCTCGCTTGCTGCCGTCCTCGCGAACCTGAGCTCCGTCCGCCGCCATGGCCGGTGAGCTCTGTGCTTCCGAGCCCCTCCACTCCAACCAGTTGCTCCTGCGTGATTCTGCTACACTTTACGTTCTGCCTAGCGCCTCCATTCGCTCTCCCTCGAGCTGCAGCACCGTGCCTGCGCATAGCCATGCTCCGGCCGCCGCTGTTGTCATCGCCGTCGCCGCTGCAGTCCGACCCAGCACCGCCCATGGCCACCAACCGAAGCGCCTCCACGCACAGCAGCCGTAGAGACCAACCCCGCCTCCTCTCGTCGCCGAAATCGCCGGAACGAGTGCCGCCGCCGCATCTGTGTGTCGCCGGCGGTTAGCCGCCGATGTGGCTAGTTGATTAGTGCCTAAACACCTAGCTAATCACTCCCTAGAGCCACTGCCAAGTGGGCCCCTGTGCCTAAATTAATTAGTTTAACTTCTCTATTAAATTAGTACTAATCTCAGAGGGCCCCGCCTGTCACCGTTGACTTGGCCACGTCACCATTGACCGGACCCACACGGCAGCCTCTGTAGTTGACATTGTGTCACTGACCAGTGGACCCCACTGGTCAGGTTTGACCAGGACCCATCTAGTTGACCTGCTGACATCACCTTGACATAGTGCTGACGCAGTAAAGCTTTTTCTGGAATTAAAATAAATCATAAAATAATTATAAATTCCAAAAAATAGTATAGACTTCAAAAATTCATATAAATTCATCCGTAACTCAGAATGAAATAATTTATATATGAAAAATGATCAGAAAAATCCAATCTATCCATTTGTACCATTTTCATGCATGATAGAACAACTTATGGCTGCTGTTTAGACCAAATCTTATAATGGCATTTAAACCTTCACATATGGAGTTTGAATTTGAACCTAGGGTTCAAACCAACTTCATTTAACCTGTTGCTAGTTGCATTAGCTCAAACCACATCTTATTGCCATGCCATGATCATGCATCATATTGTGCATTGCATTGATTGTGCTCTTCCTTGTTTGCCGGTAATTGTCCCCTCTCGGTAGACGCTGCTCCGACGATGTGATCGATGACACCGATGGAGAACTATATTATCTTCAGATGTGCCAGGCAAGCAAAACCCCCTTGTTCATTCCGATACAATCCCACTCTCTCGCTCCTGCTCTCTTTTACTGCATTAGGACAACAACGATTCAACTGTTACATGCTGCGGTAGCTGAACCCCTTTCCTCTGCATGACCTGTCATTGCCACAGTAAATAGATGAAACCAAGTAGCATGAGTAGGAGTTCTTTGAGCCCTGATGTGCCTACTCATTCATGCTTGTTTGTCATGCCTGCTACTGCTTAGAGTTGAGTCAGGTCTGATTCATCGGGGATGAATTGCAATGTAGTGAACATGTCCTATTGTTGAGAGCTAAGTGTGTGAACACGATTTGGTAAAGGTGGCAATGAGAGGCCATGTAGGAGTACATGGTGGGTTGTCTCATTGCAGCCGTCCTTAGGAATTGAGTTCTGTGTTTGTGATCCATGAACCGCTACTACCACGCACTGGACTGATTAAGTGCCCCCCTCGACTTATTAATCAACCTAATCTCTGTCCAGGAGTTGCAACTAGTTTCTGGTGTTTGTAGGTAGTGTTAGTAGTCTACCAAGTGGCACCCGGTACAGGTGGGCTTGGGACAGACTAGGCATCATGGCCCGGTGTACCAAGTGGCACCCGGATGGTGGGCTTGGGAACCCTGTACACATCGTTTGGGGCCGTTAGCGACACCCCGGCCTGATCTCCTTGCGGATGGAACCCGAATAGGCGATAAACCTGGACTAGAGACTTGTTGGTTAGTCAGGTCATGGCCGACTCCCTCGCCAGGCTTCCGCTTGAAGGTTGCCGAGATACACGACGTGTACATGGTGGTAAGTGGCGAGAGCGTGTGTGAAGAAGTACACCCCTGCAGGGTTATCATTATCTATTTGAATAGCCGGATTCCTCGGATATGGAAACTTGGACCCCTTGCATAGTCCAAAGCTAAGTGAAAGTGGATACTCTAAAATGCGCAAGATAAGTGTGAGTGCTATGGATGGCGTTCTCATAGGGAGACGGGAGCGGATCCATAGTGGAGTATTGAAATGGTGAATATGTGGACTCGTGTGCGCCGCCTCAACTGAGTTACTTGCAGTCGTAGTTCAGGATAGCCACCGGGTTAAAGCTGGCTTGCTGCAGTCAAACTCCACCACCTCTTTGTTGATACCGATGCATATGTAGTTAGTTCTGATGTAAGTCTTGGTGGGTACAATTGTACTCACGTTTTCTTACTTTATGTTTTGCAGAGAGACTTCAGTCTCGCTAGTAGTTCCGCATGGACTTCGATGTTTAGCTTGTTACCTCAGCTACGATCTTGTATCCTTGGGAGGGTCTTGTAGATAGTCAGGCTTCTCAGCCTTTTTCATTAGTAGATGTCTGTACTCAGACATGTTAAGCTTCTGCATGTGCTTGTTGCTTGTATGCTCTGTATGTTGGGTCATGAGACCCATGTTTGTAATACTTGGCTCCTCAAAGCCTAATGAATAATACTCTGAGTCATAGAGTCTTGTTGTGATGCCATGTTGTATTGCACATATTGAGCATATTGTGTGTATGATTGAAATGCTTGGTATTGTGGGATCCGACAACCTAGTTGTTTATCCTTGGTAGCCTCTCTTATGGGGAAATGTAGTCTTGTGCTTCCATGAGCCATAGTAGTCCGCTACAGCCCGGTTCACCAGAGTCCTGCTAGCCCAGCACTACTGCTCCGGAACACTTGACTGGCCGGCATGTGATTCACTTCGTTCCTGTGTCTGTCCCTTCGGGGAAATGTCACGCGGTGACATCTGGAGTCCTGCCTAGCCTACTACAGCCCGGGTTCCTAGAGTCCTGTTAGCCCAGCACTATAGCCCGGATTCACATGTTCCTGACCGACATGCTCGATGTTAATTCATGTATGCCTATCCCCGTAAGTTAGTGCCACTTTGGGTTCGCGACTAGTCATGTCGGCCCGGGTTCTCTGTCATATGGATGCTAGCGACACTATCATATATGTGAGCCAAAAGGCACAAACGGTCCCGGGCCATGGTAAGGCGACACCCATGGGAATACCGTGCATGAGGCCGCAAAGTGATATGAGGTGTTACAGGCTAGATCAGTGTGACTTAGAATCGGGGTCCTGACAATCTCACTATAGCATCAAGTTTACATGGCATCAAAATAACAGCAGGAAAAGACTTAGCAAAATCCCGTCCCTGAAAACAACAACATCACGAAGCCTAGTTTGTATGCTTGTACTAGTCTCCACATAGATCACAAAAATACAAGACAAGCACCTCTGTAAAGATGGCATGATGTAGTTCAAAACACATGTAGACCTCAAGCGCATATGATGCACACATCAAATGCAACAAAAATGACAAAACCTCATAAACTGATAAGTACCAGCAGTTATCATTTTATAGCACCCTTGCATCAATGAAGAAGTGTATTTTCTTGGAATGCACCTAGTAGGCTTCACATTTTGTGACAAACTCAACAGCAACTTGGAGGGTTGTGGGCCAATAGAATTCTTGCCGGAATGCTTTCCCGACTAATGACCTTGATCCAATGTGGGAGCCGCACATTCCCCCATGAATCTTAGCCAGTAGTTCCTTTCCATCCTCCAGGTAAACACACTTCAATTTCACATTGTTGAGCCTCCTTCTTTATAGAGTGTCATCGACAAACTGATACGTACTGGCTCCTGGGCTACTCTTTTAGCTTCATATTGGTTGCCACAGAGTTCTCTGGATTGGAGGAAGTGGACAATGTGCCTTGCACAAGTTGGAGCCTGGGGCTTGGCAACGAGGACTAGCGGCACCTCCTCTGTTGCGGAGCACCAGCCTCGTTCGCAGGTTCCATAGGCCGAGCTGGAGGGGGTGGTCTGACAGGCTGCGAGGAGTTGTTTCCGGCAGGGTCTCTGCCGGGAGTGGATTACTCTGCTGGGAGAGGCATACTGTAGTCCAACTTTATCCTGTTCTGGGCTATTGTGGCTAGTGATACGGAGGGTTGAGATAGATGGAGAACAAAAGTTCATGGTTCCACAGGAAGCTTCCGCGCAACACACTTTGTCAGGTTATCAGCTATGCTGTTTTCTACATGGGGTACGTGCTCTGTTTGCAACCCGTCAAAGTTCTCCTCCAATCTCCTAACTTCCTCAATGTATGCTTCCATCAATGGGCTTTGGTAATACTTTTTGACTTGTCTCACCACAAGCTGTGAATCTCCTCGAAGGATCAACTTCTTAATTCCCAATTCCGCTGCAATCCTGAGAGCCCTTCATACTCTATTGTATTTTTGGTGGCCTCTTCCCGGGCAAAGTGCATTTGGACGACGTACTTCAAGTGCTCCCATACAAGAAGCACGCCAGCCCCTGCACCTTGTAGGGAAAAAGCACCATCGAAATACATGATCCATTATTGGGGTGATTCCTTGCCGGGGATGGTTATTTGTGTCCTTTCCTCATCAGGGGTTGGCGTCCATTCTGCAATAAACCTGCCAATGCCCTGCTCTGAATAGTTGAAGTGCTCTCAAACTTCAAACCAAAGCTGGATAACTCCAAAGCCCATTCCACTATTTTGCCAGTTACCTCAGGGTTCCGGAGTATCATTTGTAACGGAAAATGAGTAACTATTGTAATCTCCTGGGCTTGGAAGTAGTGGCACACTTTCCTTGAGGCCATACTGAGACCAAAGATCAACTTTTGTACACCAGAGTACCTCGATCTAGCCCCCTGTAACAAGGAGCTGACGAAGTACACTGGGCGCTGCACCACTTTCTTCCTTGTCGTGTCCCAGGGGTTATTTTCGTTGCCCTTCTCACTACTGTCCTGATCCTTATCTGACTCCGATGTTCTCTATTCAGTTTATGTCTCATCCACCTCTCGCTGCACTACCAAAACCGCACTGACCACCTGGTTGTTTGATGCCTAGTATAGAAACAATGGTTCTTGGGGTTTGGGCGCAACCAAGGTGGGTATGGAAGACATGTAGGCTTTTAACTCTTTGAGAGCTGCATCTTCTTCCGGGGTCCACTTCATAGGCCTTGCCTTCTTCAAGACCTTGAAGAATTGCAGGGCACGCTCGGCAGACTTGGAGATGAATCTGCTCAGCGCAGCAACACATCCCTTCAAGCCCCTCACATTCTTAACTGTCCTTGGCGCTTGGATGTGCTCAATGGCCTTGATCATGTCAGGGTTGACTTCAATACACTGATGGGACACGAACAACCCAAGTAACTTGCCAGAGGGAACACCGAATACACACTTCTTCGGATTAAGCTTCAGATTGATCTTGCGCAGATTAGCAAATCTCTCTTCCAAATCCTCGATAAGGGTGGCCTTATCCTTGGTTTTGACCACGATATCATCCATATAGGCTTCTATATTTCTATGCAGTTGTGGCTCAAAACCGATCTAGACTGCCCTTTCAAAAGTGGACTAGGCACTCTTCAATCAGAATGGCATGCGAACGAAGCAGTACGTACCACACGGAGTGATGAACGATGTCTTCTCTTCATCTTCCTTGGACATGAAGATATGATGATATCTGGAGTATGCGTCCAGAAAGGAGAGAAAATCACATCCTGAAGTAGAATCCATGATCTAATCGATGCAGGGCAAGGGAAATGGGTCCTTCTAGCAAGCCTTGTTGAGGTTTGTGAAATCGATGCAAAGCCTCCACTTGCCATTAGCCTTCCGGACCACTACTGGATTTTCTAACCATGTAGGATGCAATACTCCTATGACCAAACTAGCTGCCTCCAATTTCTTGATCTATTCGGTAATGAACTGCTTCCTCTCCAAGGCTTGCTTCCGTACTTTCTGCTTGACGGGTCGGGCATGTGGGCAGACAGCAAGGTGGTGCTCAATTACCTCCCTGGGAACACCGGGGATATCAGATGGTTGCCAAGCAAACACATCAATATTCGCCCACAGGAAGGCAACGAGCGCGCTTTCCTATTTATCATCAAGGGTGGCCCTGATTGTGAAGGTAACATCAATGCCAGCCAGCCCTGCCAGGATCTTCTTCACTTGGGGTGCAGTAACCTTGGATCGCATGCTGTTGGAACACTCTGGCACATCGTCAATGGGTCTTGTGCACTCGGATGGGGCACGCCTCCTGGAGTCCTTGCAAGAGGTCCAACAATCCCTCTTCTGTCCTTTGCTTTCCTTGGCGGGAACTATCATTGCTGCCACTTCCGCTGCAACTGCATCTCAATACATCTTGTCCATACAGATAATTGCATCCTGATCATCAGATGGATTAGTGAGGGCCCCGAGTGGCCCAGGCATTTTCAAGGTGTTGTAAGCATAGTGGGATGCTGCCATGAACTTGGCCAGGGCTGGTCGTCCAAGAATCCCATTGTACAGTAGGGGGAGATCAACCACATCAAACACAATCTTCTCAGTCCGATAGTTCAGTTCTCTCCCACACATCACTGGCAACGTAATCTTCCCCTTAGGATGACTCCTGGCAGGATTAACTACTTGAAACGTGCCGGTGGCCTCTAGCCCTTCTTCTCCTATCTAAAGCTTGCTGATAACTGCTAGGGAGATCAGATTCAACCCTGCCCCGCCGTACACTAGCATCTTTGTGACCTTGAGGTTGCTAATTGTCGGGGAGACCAACAACGGCAAACACTCTACTATAGTGGTGAGATCAGGGTGATCCTCTTTGTCAATGATGATGGCTGTGCGTGACCATTTGAGCGGTTTCCAGGCCTCTGGCACTGGTTCCACAGCATTGACCTCTCGTGCCCATCGCTTGAGTTGGCGATGAGAGGTGTGCAAAGATGCACCCCCATCAACGCATAGGGTGTAAGTGGCCTTCTGAAATTCCTACTCTCTAGTTTCCACTTCATCCCCTCCATCATTGGCATCATCACAGATTCCTTCTCTTTGCCCCTGGCGGGCTTTCCTTGGTTCCGAAAGGGTCTACCAGGGCGATTTGCTTCACCACCCTGACCCTTACCTTCAGCAGAAATATAACCTTCCTCCTTATCACGCTTATCATACTCCACCCTCTGCTTCTTGACGAGCTGCTCAACCTGATAACACTCTTGAAGGACATGGCCTTTGGTCCAGTGGATCTTGCAGTATGGCCCATCGCCTTTCCAAACTTTTTTGGCGGCATCGGCTCCCCGGCAGGCAGTGTACGTGGCATCTTCCTTGCCGGGGGCCTCAACCTTAGCCTTATTGCCGGTACTAGGTGTGACCGATCCTTCCATAATCATTACCGCCTTATCCTTTGGCTTCTTATTGCGCTTTGTGCCCTTCTTTGGACTAGCTGATTCATCTTCATCTTCTGAATCAACATTAATGGAATCTTCTTCTCCGGGCAACTTCCTTCCTTTTTCCATCCGGGCAGATTTATCCACCAGCGTATATAGTTCATTCACAGTCTTGGGCAACCACACGTTCATTTTGGAATGAACACGACGGTTGCGCACATTGGAATGGAAAGCTGCTATAACGGCTACCGGATGGATATTTGGTATATTTCTATGAAATTTACTGAATCTCTGCAAATACTTACGGAGGGTTCTCCTTCCTTCTCCTGGAGAAGCTGCAGGTCATTGGGCTTGTCGGGCTCTTGCTGGCCATCGATGAAGGCACCGACAAACTCGTGGCATAGGTTTGCCCATGACGAAATGGAGTTCTCCGGTATGAGTCTATGTCTCAATTAATGAAGGTTTGTATGTTACCATCTATATGCTACTATCCATTATGAAGGTAGTAACATGGACTAGTAACAAAAGCATGTTACAAGTCTAAGTTACTGCCCACTATGACCAGCCTTAGTCTTAAACCCATGAAGAAGCCCCATCGAAAGGAATAGCCATCCTCTACATGTGCTCCTATGTAAAATGAGTAAATGAGACAAAAAGAGAAAGAGACAAAGTAAAAAAATCACCATCCTTAGATCCAGCCCTATTGTCTCAGTGAATAATATTTCTACGATGTGATTGACATGGCTATATTATTAACCATGCTACAGAGGTAGAAGCGGATTTTTATTTATTCGCGGAGGTAGCAGCAAATGGATATTCAACGAAGAGTGAAATGATGGCTGCTTCCTCGGTCAAACATAGAGAAAGGTGGAAGCTGGAAGCTTCATAGCATTGTACAAATTTATCTCGCTGATAAATTACAGTACGTACTATACTAGTACTCCCTCCGTTCCCAAATATAAGTCTTTCTAGAGATTCCACCAAGTGACTACTCATGGAGTAAACTGAGTGATTCTACACTCTAAAATATGTCTACATACATGCGTATGTTATATTCCATTTTGAAATGTCTAAGAAGACTTATACCATTTAGGAGCGGAGGGAGTACTATGTAATGAGTTAGGTGTCGCACGGTGTCCAGAAAATATGGTGATAATGTTAGGTGGGCCATGTAATCACTGAGCCTGCGTGTTTTCACTGCTCTCGCACTACTCCACTGTAAGAATAGAGAAAAGTGTAATCTAGTAGTACCACCTTTCTCCAAAAGCATGGGACATCTAGTAGTCCTACCACCTCAGTAATAATGACCAATGAGCCATCAAATCATATAGACCCAGCAGTAAGTTGGACGGACGAAGCAACCATCACTCTTGAATCCACTTCTCTCTTCAATGCAGGCGCTAGTGAGAGGTCATGTCCGCTCTGCCCGGGCATGAATGCGACACCGATTCGTTGCAGCAGCGCTGACCGTTTCGGGCGGGAAGCAGGCGCGGGTGATGGAGGGGCTTTGGGTGGGCCAGGCTGGTCAGGAGCGAGCATGGCAGCGGTCCGCCTGTCCCGCCCGGACGCCTGGAAATGAGAGGATGCACTGACTCTCGCGGCTAAATCGTATGCTACACACCATGCCTCTACAGAAGTAGGTTGATGTGTCGCTCTCTCTAACACACACATGGTGTTAAACACACACACACACACACACGCACGCACACACACGCACACATAGGTTCATAGATTAGGAATATCATGCGAGTTACTTAGGGAGCATTGGGATCCTTAGCAAGAACAGTTCATAGCCTAGCCGGGAAAGGTTAGGCATTTGGAACTATTAAAATATGTTAGCTTTTGTGGGCCAGCTAGCTTGGGTGGGCTGGAAAAACCTTGCTAGCTCAGGAGAGCCAGATCGGCTCGCTTCTGACGGCAAACTTCGCGTACTACCTCCGTTCTGATTTATTGGTCCCCATTGTATTTCGTGTCAAATTTTGACCATAGATTGAACTAACAAAATATTCATGCGTGTCACAAAAAATTATATTAATTTGTATTTCGCGTACTAACATTTTTCTTATTAATTTCTTTGTTTCACCCTCTGACTGGTGGCACCCAATGTACTACGTGGAGAGAGGTAAGGTGACCAAGGCTGCACTATTTCTGTACTTCCAACACTGCTTTAAATCCCAAAAGACCTTACCACCAAAGCCACATGACACGACTATGATTTAAATCCCAATGACTCCCATGCAAAAAAAACCATGGCATGCTTGTCACACGAATGCAGGAATGTATAAAAGGTTACTTTCCTCTCGTTAAACATAACGTGAGGGTGGTGTAGCTGGTTCAAACTAGAGATCTCAGGTTCGATAACCCCAATTGAGCATAATTTATTTTTGTTTGACTTCTTTCTTGTTTTCTAGGGTTTGCACTCTTCACACTCTCTCTCCACTATATATATACATGCTGGAGACTCAGCGCTTGTAGTTGCTCTCTTCACACTCTCTCACCCTCTCCAGATCTAAACAAGACTTCGTTGGCCTCTCTCTCTCTCCCCTCACTGTTGGTCAAAGAGCCGACAGGATCCGTCTGCCGGGAAGGGAAGGAGGCTTAACATTGTCCCCGTCGAGGAGGGAGGGAATCCACTACCAGCGCAGTTGTTCCCTGTCACCCAGCGTCGGCGCGGGAGGGCCTCCGACCCCTTCTTCCTTGCTGTCGTACATAGTGTGGGCCGAACGGCCTCCGGTCGCCCATCGTACCACACCCCAAGAACCTTAAGGTATAATTTAATTAATTCCACATGCATTGCTCTAGCTGCATGTGGGCTTTTTCCGCTTCTGCACTCGAATCTTGGTGTTGGATCAAACAGGAAAGTAGTGGGGAAAGTTGTATAGCATGAATCTAGGACATGGTTCAAAGAGGAAAGGAATGGGGGGAAAGTAGTTGGGAAAGTTGTATCGCATGAATTTATGACATGGTTCAAAAAGTAAAGGAAGGGTGGAAAGTAGTGGGGAAAGTTGTATAGCATGAATCTAGGACGTGGTTCAAAGAGGAAAGGAAGGGGGGAAAGTTGTATAGCATGAATCTAGGACGTGGTTCAAAGAGGAATGGAAGGGGGGAAAGTACTAGTACAGACTAGCTATCCATCACCTATGTTCGTCGAAAAGGCAAAACAATGACAAACGCAGTGTGCACATCTGTAACGAACTGATCGGTTTGTTTTGGGGGACAAGGCTGTAGAGTTTTAGCAAGACTAGGTTTGTTGCGCTCACATAGGGAAAGGTGTCTAAACATAAAAAAACTGGGACCAACACAAATATGCTCCTTGGTTGTTTATTCTTTGTTCTAACAGACTGTGCATCACCCCTTCATACATCGGTAGATGCACATGGTGATGGTGAGTCCATTATCCCGTGCAAGTCTTTAGCTGTTGTTAATCTAAGGCCCTATTTGGTTAAAAAGTTCAAGTACTTTTTTAGTCCCAACTAAAAAGTCCCTACTCCCTACCTGCTTGGTTCCAAGGACTATACATGGACTAGAGGTTATTAAATGACATGGTAAAAGACCATGTTACCCTTAGTAATGAACCAATAGAGATAAGGTGCGATGCGGGGCAGGGGCAGCTATTGGAAAAAGTCCCAAAAAGACTCTCCCTCGGGGTTTTCTTTCTTTAGTCCCAAATGCCCACTTTGAGTCCCTAAAAGTCCCTCCTGTTTGGTTTAGATGGGACTCAAAGGGACTTTTTTTGTCCCTACACCAAAAAGTCCATGTAAACAAACACCCTCTAATAATGCCGCTAGAAAATTGATACAATGCCACAGTTAAAAGTAAATTACATGTTTAACAAATTTTATTGTTAATATAATCTCTCTGTTAATATGAATCAATGCAGCTGTTTGAGAAATGCTATTGTTTTGCTTTCTTTCCCAATTAGATAAGTTAGATGCTTCTTTTTGTTGGCTTCTGTGTCATCCACCGTTACTGACCACTAGTTGTTTCCTTCGCACCTCTGTGTAAACAGGGTTATCTACTTCACCTCATTGCTATTGTGACCTTTTGTTGCACTGCACAAAACACGTTTGTTTTAAGAGTGTTTTGTGCAGTTCAACCAAAATGTCACACCGACATTGTTGCTTGATTGCTTCATCTTAGTGGAACTGCACTAGACGAGATCTTACTTCCTATCTTGTTGGCAAATTTTGTTCTGATCTTCTTCTTGTGAGTTGTTAGAATTCCGCCTCGTGAGAGGTCAGTACTAGCCTTCGTTCACATGATTGTGCAGTGTGCTTTCATATGTTCTGCTACTTGTATGGTAATGTTGCTTGATTTTAGTGAAATGCACAAATAGAGACAAGACTTCCAATCTGTATGTGCACCGTAATATCCCATTGAGGTAAGATAAGGATATTGCACAACTTTTGGCCTGTATTTTGCCACTTTCATCAGAAAATTAATGTCGATATTTAGTTCTATTCTTGTGCACCCTAATTGACATGCCAAATCATACATTGAAGGCGAAGCTTGTCTGTTATTGAACCAAGTGATGAAGGGGAAGAACAAGCGGAAGAAAAACAAAAATCAACTCCTCGTGCTGTAATGAACCACTGGAACTCTGCTGACACAAGTAATGATATAGTTTTGCATCTTAATTTATTGCTATGGCTGGGAGGAGCAATTGTTTTGCCACTGATTTGATGCCACTCTTAATGTAATATGTAATTATCACTACTTGTGCAAATAGGGATCTTCTTTGAAGATACAATATATTTTAGTGGAACTGCACAAGAAGATGTTAGAAACATTAAACTAATCGAGTAGTATATAGAAAGCATGGCAACCACAGTAGATAACAACAGATGGTTCCAGAGAAGTGTTTGATATGTATGCTCTACACAATAAGCCTCCTCACAAAGGTTGTTACTCCCCACGGATTTCATCCATATGATTGAGCTTTGTCATCTCTGTTGGTGTTGTGCTACTTTTTAGATACTGTCATGAGAAAGTGGTATTGTCCTTGAGAAGTGCTTCATCTTTGCTGTTTTAAATATTTCCTTTCCTTTTTTCTAGCAACCAGGGATGCCAGCATTTAGTTGTCCTCTTGTCTTTGCACAACAGGATCATCCTCCTCTGAAGAAGAATATGGAGTACATGAAGTGACTACTTCCGATTATGCCAGGATGAAGAAGCCCTGTCTATCTTCTCATCAGAAGGAGGAGTTGAAGGAGGTTACATTAGTTCCCACAAGACCAAACTAACTTTAGCTCAGAAGGACTAACAGATCTCCATCTTTTTTGCTGTGATGTGCAAGTACAATGTTGTTCTAGGATTCTTTCTGGTGAGTGCTTTACATGGACCTTGTTGGTGCATGTTTAAACTATCATTTCATAATATAGTTTGCTTTATACTAATCACTTATTTTGTATTTGTCTAAACATGGGTGCTCAGCTTGATTTCAATGTGAAAGGAGGTGCCGATATGTTCAAGGCATTGCAACATATAAAGGCGAAATCATACAAGCTACGCGTGAATTTGGTTGAATTTTGGTGGAGCTACACAAAAAGAACAGCTAGTTTATTTAGCACGAGGTGCCATGTCAGTGTCCGAACTGATGGAAAACCCTGCCCATTCCACAATCATATGCATTTGATATTTTGGAATTGGAAAACCTTGTCAAAGGTTGCTCATTGATGTACGCAAAACAACACGCATTTGACATTCTGGAATGGGACAACCTTGTCAAATTTTGCTCATTGTTGTTAGGAAGAAGACATGCGTTTGATATTTTCCAATGGGATACCCTTTGTTGTCAGCAGCATCGATCAATTTTTTTTATTGTTTAGTTGCGAAGTAAATATTGGCTCTGACATGTGAATCGCTGAGATACATAATCATCGATTATTTTGAATGTTCTCTATGAATTGCCAGGCATGTGTGTTTGATTGCAATGTACAGGAACGCTAAAAAGCAGCTCAAACTCTTTGTACACCCTCTGTTCCTTTTTACTTCACATATTAGATTTCTTTCAAGTCAGTTGATTTACATTGTGAATGTTCATACTTTTTTCTAAAAGAGTGGTCAAAGTAGGGATTCTTTGACTGCAGAAAAAACTTGTCTACAAACTAAAAAGGACCAGATGGGGTACATGTGAAACTACTGCAAACGAGGTGATCACCCTGGGAATAATCCTATTACGTATTGTTTTGCATGTTCATCCAATACTAGTGATACAACAATTTGAACTAATTGAACTAAATTCATTCATACATAGTCGGATTAAATATAAACATGCCAGATTTGATTACATTTCATACATTCTTCAACTAAAAATGGGTGCGCTGGAGGTATAATTAAATAACTGAATCTACGCACCTCTGTACAGCTGAGCTGAACAGAAGCTTATTCTCCAGCAGACTGAGCTGCAGTGACTTAACTGCAGGTGTAGTTGCGTAACTGACATGTGGCCCAGAAGCCTATTGGGCCCACATGTCAGTGACCCAACTACACCAACACTTATGTAACTGAAGCAGCGTCCTTCTGTAACATAGCTCTCCGACTCCACGTCACCGCCAAGAAGCTAATCGGCCATCAATGGTCAACTCGCCTAGCTTGGCTTCAACCGAAGGGTAGCAGCGGCGGCCTTACTTGGACCCAAGCAGTGGCGACCAACCGTGTTATACTCTTCCTCATTTTCTATGTGGCGCGGCCTCATTGCCGGTGGGGCGGCGCCTCGACGGAGCGGGGGAAATCCGCCCCATCATTACCGACAGGGTGGGGCCTCGGCTGAGCCAATGGTGTCCTCTGCCTCGTTGTTGGTGGGGAGGAGCCTCGGCGGAGTAGGTCCTCGCCAAAGCCGGCGAGGACCTCCGCCTCGGTGCCGGCAGGGCAGAGCCTACGGTGTCCTCGACCTTATTGTTGGGCCACGGGGACTCGACGAGGAGGGCCTCGTCGACACCAGCGGAGGGGGGACTCGTTGGAGCCGGCATTGTCCTCTGCCTCATACTCGGTCTCACAAACAGTGCCTTGCCCGCTTCATCGCCCTCTTTATAGGTGGCCGCAGTCTCCACCACCTGCATGCGGTACCGCCAGTGCTAAAGGCGGCCCTCACGGGTGGAGCGGTACGAGTCGAGCAGCACCTCCTTCTCTGCCCGCTACGTGGCAATCTGCTCCTCTGCCTGCATGTGCTCCTGGAGGAGATGGTGGTTGTAGGCGGGGTTGGCCTGCGCCTCCCGGAACTGCTCCTCAGGCTTCTACCTGACCGTGTCCATGTATTGGGCACGGGACTCGCCGATGATCATGCTGCAATTCACCGGCAAGGATGCCGCGGGGAATGGGGTTGGCCTGGATCGTCGAATACCGTGTTATCCATTAGGACGTCGTCGTCCTCCGGCTGCCTGCCGGCCAGCCAGTCAACAACAATGGCTGGCATCTCCTTGTGGTCCATCGTCCGCCCGTCCTGAAGAGTGCTGGAGCGCGGGGAAGCCATGGTGGGAAGTAGTGGTGTGGACAGGAGAAAGGGAATGGAGGCGGATGACTGCGGCTATGGCTGGCGCGGTAGTTTAAATAGCAATGGGTCACGCAATCAGACTCGTGCTTCGTAGCAGGTCAGTCCAGGAGCCGTACATGCTGGCTTGCCAGCGAGCTCGCCGAGCTGAGCATCGACAATCAGACGATGGACGTAGCTTTCGACCAGGAGCCGGCGCTACTGTCCAAGCCGGTTCATGTCGTGTTCACCATAGAGCAGGTGCGGCCGCACTTCGACGCCCTAATGGCGGAAGAGCTACCAGCGCAGGAGGACCTGTGCTACAACCTCCATCTCCTCAACGAGCACCGGGGAAGAAGTGAACGACAATGCCATCGCGGACATGTGGCTCTATGATCCTGGCTTCCCGAATGAGCAACGGGCGCTGTATCAGACCATCCGTAGGGCCCGCGAGGCCCTCTCTATCGTCCATCGAGTTGTTGCGCTCGCACGTACTCAATTGCCTCCTTTATTATATACAACTATAATACTTTTTGCTTCCTCCTGATTTCCTGACATCACAGTCCCACACCTATGTAGTCAATAAACGAGATAATTGCACAAGGAGCGGCCGACAACTGGGACCAAGCAGCTCGAGCACTTCAGAGTTTTTGAGGTGTGGGCACTTCATAGTTTTTCTTGAGCGATGTTTTCATTGTTGTTCAGAGGAGAGCAGGGTATTAACTGGGCGGGCTATGGCCCGTCTAGCCCAGGCCAGATATCCAGCCCTGATATTATTTTTTTTCAAGCTGAAAATGGCTAGCCCAGTTATACTTTTTTTGAGAAATTATACAGTGGGAGAGGCTCCCACTGTGTTTGTATTACTCAAAAAGTAGGGTACACTATACAAGTAATATTTCTCAAGCATCTCATCCTCCACTTTGGGGGAGAGTGTGATCTAACCAAGTCCTGGACTAACTAGTGGGGTGAAAGGTTGTTTACAAAAGAGAGAATAAAGTCTCTCAAGTCTACTTTGGTTCTGTATTGTAGGAGGGTGAAATATTGTTTGAACCTATCAAGCCAGTCGTGGTAAGTTGGAGGGATGCCTCTAATGTGCTTGTTATTCCTTTCTTTCCATATGCTCCAAGCTGCATGTAAGAAGATTTCCATGAACATGGGTTTATTCAATCATTATAGGCTTTACTTATCCAGTGCAATCTGGACCCAGAGTCTTCCCACTTGATCCCTATTTTGGACCAGCAATTTTTGCTGAAAGGGCATTGGAAGATCATGTGCTCCACATCCTCTTCAACTTGTTGATTACATAAGAGGCAGCTGAGGTCATCTCCGATGTTATAGTGCCTTCGCTTGAGCATATTGCGAGTATTTAGTCGATCAGAGAGTAGCAACCATCCAAACATCTTGATTTTTAGCGTGACTTTGGACTTCCAGAGCCAGTGATAAGATTGGTGAGACTTCACAGCCCACAAGTAGAATTTGTATTATCTATTGGCTTTGAAGTCTTTCGAACCCCAACAATATTCCCATGTATCGTGTGTGTATGAATCTTCATGATTACCGACTTGTAACACTTTTTGTTGCAGGTCACGGACTTCACCATGTGCTTGTACCGAAAGGGGAAGGTGAAACGTTTGATGGAGGGAGGTGGATCCCAAGAAATCCTTGATTGAGATGTCCTCATTTAATGCAAAGGAGAAGGCCTGCGGGTGAGATTCTTCCAACACAGATTCCAACCATAGATCTTTCCACATAAGAACCATGTCCCCAACATGTACAATTGCCTTGGATATTCCTCGATATATTGGTGTTAGTCTTAGCACGTCTCTCCACCAGAACGACCCGCATGGATCGGACGCATGTGGGATCTTGTGTGTGTAGTATGTTGTCCATATCAGCTCCACCCAAGGTAGGTCATGGTGGTTGTAAAATTTGTGCAGATATTTGAGGTGGGGGGCCTCACTTTGGATACGGAGATTGATGATACCGAGACCACCACGTTGTTTTGGTCGACAAACCATGTCCCAAGCTGCAAGTGAGTTACAATTATGTCCTTGCTCCATTTTTTTATCCAAAGGCACTTTCTTCTGAGTTTATCAAGCAGCTCTAGAATCTTTGGTGGGAATTTGAGGGTGCAGAGAGCGAATATGGTGAGCGACGTGTTCATCGTGTTGAGGAGCGACAACTTTGCACCATAAGACATCAATGCTAGAGTGTTGGTCATTCTTCTTTCCATCGAGCAGACTAGAGGCATAAGATCTTGGACCGTAGGCTTGGTTATTCCGAGAGGCAATCCCAAGTAAGTAAAGGGAATAGAGCCTATCTTACAGCTGAAGATAGAGGCGATGTCGTTGTAGCAATCAGGCTCACAGTTGATCGGTATTAAAGTGGACTTGTGGAAGTTGATCTTTAAACCAATGTAAGCAGCATAGTTTGAAAGAATGCCCTTGATTGTCCTAGCTTGTACATCGGAAGCTGGGAGTAGAATAATCGTGTCGTCGGCATATTGGATCATAGGATAATCATTCTAGTTTGGTCTCCGGAACAGAAGCTGGATTTGGCCTTGTCGGAATGCGTCATTAATAGCAGCCTGAAGAAGGTCAGCTGCAAGAACGAAGATGAGTGGCGATAAAGGGTCACCTTGACGAACACCACATTTGTAGAGGAATTGTCATCCAGGAAGACAATTAAGGAGGACTGAAGATTTTCCGGAGGAGAAGATGCATTTGATCCAATCCAGCCATTTGGTGTCAAACCCCATGTGCTCCATAGTTTTAAACATGGCATCATGTTCGATCGTGTCGAATGCTTTGGCGAAATCTAGTTTGAGCAAGACAATCTTCTGTTTTGAGGCTTGACATTGATGTATGTACTCGAATGCCCAGGCCAAACAATCTTGTATGGATCTACCTTTGATAAATCCGTACTGATTGCGATGAACAATTTTAATAATGAGCTTCTGGAGCCGGTTTGCGAGGAGTTCCGTGATGACCTTGAGGCAGCAGTTTAGTAAAGTGATTGGCAGAAAATCAGAAACTGACTCAGGTGATCGAACTTTGGGTCTGAGTGTAATAAAGGAATCATTAATGCTTTCAAGATTTAGGCCACCCTTTTAGAATTGATTGCATAGTTCATAAAAATCCTCCTTAATTAGGTGCCATCATTTTTTCAGAAATAATCCGGTGAAGCCATCCGGGCCAGGTGCTCGGTCAACTGGCATTTCCTTGATGACAACATCTATTTCATATGTGCTGAAAGGGATTGTCAACTGATCTAGACCCTCTACCTTCTTGATGATGTTTTGCAACTCACTGGATTTGAAACTCACCGGATTTTCCAAGTCTCTCTTTGAACGCTTGGTATACGATCGCCTCTTTGCTTGCATCGTCGTCATCCAGTGTACCATCAGCCAATTTTAGAGTTGGGATCATGTTGCGTCTAAATCTTTCCGAGGCCAGTGCCTTTAAGAACTTCGGTTCTTCATCACCCAATTTTACCCAGCGAATGGTTTATCATTTCTACCAATATTGTCTTTGGTAGTTCAATAGACGTAAAATGCGTTTCTTCAAAATTTTCCTGAAATTATGTTCTGGTGTAGATAACCTTCGAAGATTTTCTAGGGCATCAATGTTGGCTAGAGCAAGATTAGAGTTATCAATTGCCACCTAGAGCTTAGAGATTCGCTTACTCCACTTTTTTAACTCATATTAGAGGGCTTTGAACTTTTTGCACAGGATAGTGGTCGCATTTGCATTGGCAATTTTAAAGGTCTTGTCCATACAGCCTACACCAACTCCATAAACCTGGGTGCTCCACCCAATAAGACTCAAATCTGAATATTTTGCTGCGAGGGATAGAATTTTCAATTTTGACAACACATGGGATATGATCAGAGACTGGCTTTCCTAGCGGCATGACAAGTGTATTAGGATAAGATGAAGACCAGTTGATAGATGTGAGGAACCAATTTAACTGTTCCAAGACGGGGTCAGTTTGCATATTGCTCCAAGTTTAAGCACGACCCTTGATTGGCAGTTCAATTAATTGCTGATGGCGGATGAAGTCATTAAAAGTGATCATATCATTAGGATTACCTCCAGGTTTATTTCTGTTATGAGGGCTACGAATATAGTTCAAATCTCCTAGTAATAGCCAATCTTCATTGGAGGGGATGTGAAAATTGTGAAGCCAATCAGGATAGATCACATGTTGGTCACCCTGACATGGGCCATAAACATTTACCAGGATCCACTTTTGAGCAGACTGCGTGTAGCGAAATTTAATTACAAGGGCAAATTCTTCCTGAATGAGCACCGTTCCTGTGACAATAGCACTGTTCCAAATGGTGGCAATGCCACCAGAGGCACCCTGGGAAGGTATGTACGCGAATTTATCAAATCGTCGAGGGCAGCAAGACTTGAGGAACAAGTTATCAATGTGAGCGTTTTTTGTTTCTTCCAGGCAAACTACTACGCAACCACTGGAGGATATCGCATTCGATAAGGACAAAAGCTTAGGTTCAGAGTTTAATCCTCTTACATTCCAGCACAACATATTCCAATTTGCTAAAAGCGCCATGATAAATTAAAGGAAAGTAAATGCAGCAACTGAAATAAAGCAGGCAAGTGACTTAGGCTTTGGAGGGGCCATCCTGAGACTCAGCCAGCAGAGCTTCATCTGTTATTTCTTCCGGCGGGATGGCACACTTGGTGATCCCGATATGCTGCAGCACAGGAACTGGAGTGGGCGAAGGGATCATGTCATTCTTGGGGGAATCAGGCTCACCATGGCTTGTTGGAGCAGCAGCAGTAGGGATGATTCTGGGTTTGACTCGAGAAGTTCTAGCCCTGCTGTCAGAAACTGAATGTGTTTTGAAGCCATCATACTTGTTGGAGAGGTTGCTGCGACGTACCTCAATCACAGACTCCGAGGCTTTAACTTTGCCTCGCTTGCTTGTTGCTGTCCCGGAGCACACAACATGTCCAAAAGAGACAGTAGAACCACTTGCCACAAAATCAGAGGAGGTGTTCATAGTATTCTCAATAAGTGATGCTGCATCCTGAACAGATGTCTCATTTTCATCTAGGATTTCTATGATGACCACCTGAGATTTAGGGGGGTTTGGAGGAACAACTGGGTCATCTGTTGGTTTGCTAAAACCCTCAGCACAGGACAGAGCCCAAGTGCTACTGCCAGGGATCAAGTCAGTGACCTGAACTGAATTTGCAGAGTGTTGGATAGTTCTTGTAGCAGATATAACTGAGAAGTGGCCCTTGTGCTCAGTAATACTGACATTCAACTGCACTGTATTATCACGGAAACCGAAACCCGAGCTCCAGGGTCCATAAGCTGCAATAATCGGCCTAATAGCCGCTATCAGATAGGTGTTCAGCCTCAACATTGGAACACAATCATTGAGCGGAAGGGAAGCATATGTGTTTTCAGGTGACAGCATAGCAAGATGTAAGTCCTTCTCTTGTGGCAATGTATCAGACAAATTGGGTTCAGATCGTTTGCAGGGCGGGGGTGGATCATTTGTTCCCAAAGATATGGAATAATCCTTAATAAAATTAGATCGATCGTTGTCCAACTGACACGGCGAAAAAACAGAGCAGTTGCCCAAACTAGAATTCAGCCTTGAATGTGAAGCATGCATATACCAATTATTCTATTTGGGACTCCAACAATAACGATCCACCTGGAGACTATGACATTGTTTGGAAGCTATACTTTTTTTTGAGGAATACCTAGGCAAGGTCAGCTTATTATTCTCCGCCCCGCTGGGCTGCAAATCTTTCCAAGGAGGGATGCATTAGGCTTAACATGGAAATGGGATTTAAGAAATAATAAATGGGATGTCATTATAAAAACTGGAAGTAACTATTAAAATGCAACAAACACATAATTAGTTTATAATTGTTTTTGGATTTTCAAAATTTTAATTTCATTAATTGTAGCACGCGCAATGTTTCGTTGGAATTTTTACGTAATACAAATTTATATTGAAATTGTATTTAATCTGGCTAGAAATTTCGTGATAAAAATATTTCGGATCCCATCAAAATGTTGGAAATTTTATTGAATTCTGTTTTGAACGGTTGGTTGAAATTATTTATCATTGTCCTAGCTAGAAAATGGGCTCTACTTTTAACAAACTGTAAATGGGTTGTAGTAAATTCCATTAGAATCCAAAAATGGGTTGTACATTCTTGCAAATCGCAATGGGCTATAAGTTCTCTACCACACACTTGTGGGCCTACTAAGTTGACGTGTCCGCTAAAAAAAGTAAGTTGACGTGTATGCTAGGCTTTGTCAACTTATAGTGAACACACGGTTCTAGCAACAGTGGCCGTTGGATGTCCATCCAACGGATGTAGTGCTTCTTCTTCAATCTCGGATATTCTAGCTTCAACCACCACAAAAATGATTCCTCCCCCTGACATCTGGGGCGCACCATTTCGGAGGCTGACATGTGGGCCTACTAAGTTGACGCATACCAAGGGCTTTGTCAGCTTAGTCAATATAAACAATTGTAGCTGCAGAGACCGTATGATGCCCATCCAACAGGCCGTAGTCGCCCAAACCTCTGGTCTTCCTACTCTAGCTGCCCAAACCAGCACCGGTGGGACTGCCTGCTCCTGCCTCCCGTGGCCGGCTGTGCTGCCGCACAGGCCGCACCACCCCCCCCTACTCCATTGCTAGCCAGGCCATTCCTCTACTCACCCACACCTCCTGTTATTTTCCAGCAACGGCAGCTGGACCAATAAACCCTCGTACTCCCCACCGCATGGGCAGCCACTGCCGAGTCTTCCCCGGCTCCGTGTCATTCTCTTCCCGGTTCTCTCGATGCGCCATGGTCAACGTGGTCAATGATCGACGTCCATCGGACGTGGACTGTACGTGGAGAGGATGACAACTGGGTCCACGACCGCACACAAGGAAATGCCTCCTTATTATGCGCAAACTAATGATTCCTCCACCTCACAGCAGGGACCCACAGGACAGGCCACCGTATTCGTGAAAAAATGTTTCCCCCCTGACTGTTGGGACCCACCAGCTACATCTTCGCACGCGAGGAAGTGTGTCCATATTACGGGCAAAAAATAATGATTCGCCTCTTGACTGCTGGGACCCACCAGCTACATCTTCGTCGGGACCCACCTGGTCGAAGCATACGTAGCGTTGTCATTGTGGTCATGAACGTGTACGTACATAATAGTCGATGTAGAGGCGTGCACGTGTCATAGTAGAGGCGCGCTCGTAGCATGTACATGTACGTACAGCGGCCAGGGTGCTAGAAAGAAAATAAGGCCACGCACGTACATACGGGCGGGGTCTCGAACGCCTACTCACGCATACGTACAGCCAGGGCTCGTGTACATGGCTGGGTCAGAATCGAGAAGTTGCGCCGTCATCATGATCATGGGGAGGCAACCTGCTTGGTCAGAACGGAATGCGTCGTCGTGTTCATCGGGAGCCATCCGGCTTGGATGGAACAACCGATGGAAACGAGGCCTGGCGTACCATAGAACGGAGGAAACGGCTTTGTGTTCGACTGGCAACGGTCGAAACAGGATCCTGTTCATCGGGAGGGGTCTGGCATACCGCAAAACGGAGGAAATGGACCTCCTACAGTGGAAACAGGGTCCTATTAATCGGGAGGGGTGTGGCATACTGCAAAATGGAGGAAACATACTTGTGTTGGAGAGCTATGGTCGAAACGGGGGTCCTGTTCATAGGGAGGGGTGTGGCGTACCGCAAAACAGGACTGCACGGGTACTGTTCATGTCCGCCATTGACTGCCTCCATGGGCTACTTTTCATCCACCGTCGACCTCCTCCAGCCTTCACCTACGACTGTTCATCCATGGGCTCCTGTTCATCTAGCCTCCACCGCACGCTCCTCCACCGGCTACGGTTCAACCAGCCCTCTCCATGGGGTCCTGTTCACCCAGCCCTCCACCGGCTGCTGTTCAACCAGCCCTCCACCGGCTACTGTTCAACCAGCCCTCCCCGGGGTCCTGTTCATACAGTCCTCCATGGGGTCCTGTTCATCCACCGGCTCGATCGATCGGGGTCCTGTTTATCCAGCGGCAATGGCCTCTACTACCATGATGTCCTGTTCATCCAACCCCCCACTGGGAACTGTTCATCCAACCCCCCCCCAACAACGCTCACTTTTCATCAAGGGTAGGAGGCAATAGTGTTTGATCGGCTTCAGTTAGCAGCGGTAGCGAATGAATCACTCGACTTCAGTTAACACCAAGGGATCGATCGATCGCTCTGGTTCAGTAATGCATAGCCTGCAGTGCAATCGCTCGGGTTATGTTAGAGCCCAACGCCTCGCACCCACACGTGTATGTGTACGAGAGATACGCGCATCGCTCGGCCCCCGACCACCCAACGTAACCGGGAACTCCCCGATATTTTCCTTGCCCTCGCTTCTACCACGGTTTTTTTGTCATGGACGGCCCAAAGAATGTCATGCACCTGCGTCTCCGGCCCGCCCAGGATGAACAACCCATTTTCTTCGGCCCAATTTGTCACGGATGTCTGTTTTTTTGTAGTGCATGGGCCTTACCCAAGTTGGAGCCTAGGGCTCGGTGATGAGGACTAGCGGCACCTCCTATGCTGCGAGAGCACATTCCTCGTTCATGGGTTCCATGGGCCCAATTAGAGGGTGTGGTCCAGCAGGGGCCGAGGAGTTGTTGCCGGCAGGGTCTCTACCAGGAGCGGATGGCTCTACTGGGAGAGACTTACCAGAGTCCAACTTTCTCCTTTTCCGAGCCATTGTTGCTGGGGATACAGAGGGCTGATCAAGATGGAGAACAAAAGTCCCTAGTTCCACTATGCAGCACACTTTGGCAGATGGTCAGCTATGCTGTTTTCCGCATGGGGTATGTGCTCTCTATAATCCGTCAAAGCGTTCCTCCAATCTTCTCACTTCCTCGACATATGCCTCCATCAATGGACGTTGGCAATCCTTGTTGACTTGTCTCACCACAAGGTGTGAATCTCCTCGAATGACCAGCTTCTTAATTCCCAATTCTACTACAATCATGAGCCCGGCAAGGAGCCCTTCATACTCTGCTATATTGTTGGTTGCCTCTTCCTGGGCAAAATGCATCTAGACGACATACTTCAAGTGCTCCCCCGAGGGGCAACAATAAGCACGCCAGCTCCTGCACCTTGCAGGGAAAATGCACCATCGAAATACATAATCCATTGTTGGGGTGATTCCATTGGCAGGGATGACTGTTTCTGGTACTTCCTCATCAGGGGTTAGCGTCCATTCTATAATAAACTCTACCAATGCCCTGCTCTGGCTTGTTGATGTGCTCTCAAACTTCAAACCAAAAGTGGATAACTCCAAACCCACTCCAATATTCTACCGGTTGCCTCAGGGTTTCAGAGTATGCTTTGCAATGGAAAACGAGTGAAAACCGTGATCTCATGGGCTTGGAAGTAGTGGTGCACTTTCCTTGAGGCCATGACGAGACCAAAGATCAACTTTTTCACGCCAGAGTACCTCGATCTAGCCCCCTATAATAAGGAGATGACGAAGTAAACTAGGCATTGCACCACTTTCTTCCTTGTCGTGTCCTTGGGGTTCCTCTCACTGCCGTGCTCATTGCTGTCCTAATCCTTCTCCGACTCTACCGGTCCTTGCTCACTCTCTGCTTCGTCCACTTCCTGCTGCGCCACCAAGGCTGCACTAACCAGTTTGTTGGTTGCCACTAAGTATAGCAATAAGGCTCCTACGGTTAGGGAGCAACTAGGATAAGCACTGAGGACATTTAGGTCTTAAACTCTTGTAAAGTTACATCTACTTCTAGAGTCCACTTCATGGGCCCTGCCTTCTTCAAAATTTTGAAGAATGGTAGGGCGCGCTCGGCAGACATGGAAATGAATCTTCATAGCGCGGCGACGCACCCTGTCAGACACCTCACATCCTTGACTGTCCTTGGTGCTTGAATCTACTCAAGGTTGGCTTCGATCCCTCAATGGGACACAAAGAACCCAAGCAGCTTGCCGGAGGGAACGCCAAACACACACTTCTCTGGGTTGAGCTTCAAGTTGATCTTGCGTAGATTAGGAAATGTCTCCTCTAAATCCTGAATAAGGGTGGCTCTATCCTTGGTCTTGATCACAATATCGTCCATATAAGCTTCGATGCTTCTGTGCAGCTGTGGCTCGAAGCCAATCTGGACTACCTTGTAAAAGTGGACCCGACACTCTTTAATCTGGACGGCATGCGGACAAAACAGTACGTACCATAGGGAGTGATGAACGACGTCTTATCTTCGTCCTCCTTGGACATGAAGAACTGATGATACCAAAAATATGCATCCAGGAAGGAGAGTAAATCACAACCTAAAGTGGAATCAATAATCTAATCGATGTGCGGCGAGGGAAACAGGTCTTTCTGGCAGGCTTTGTTGAGATCCGTGAAATCTATGCAAAGCATCCACTTCCCGTTAGCCTTCCACACTCCTCTGACCAAACCAATTGCTTCAAGTTTCTTGATCTCTTTCGTAATGAACTGCTTCCTTTCTAAGGCCTGCTACTGGACTTTCTGCTTGACAGGTCGGGCGTGTGGGCAAACAACAAGGTGGTGCTTGATTACCTCCCTGGGAATACAAGGGATATCAGATGGTTGCCAGGAAAACACATCGATATTCACCGGTAGGAAGGCAACGAGCGTGCTTTACTATTTGTTATCGAGGGTGGAGCTGATAGTGAAAGTACCATCAACACCAGCCAGCCCTGCCGGGACCTTCTTCACTTGGGGTTCAGTGACCTTGGATCTCTTGCTGTTGGAACTCACCGGCAAGTCATCGACAGGTGCAGCACACTCCGGAGAGGTACGCTTCCCGGCTCCCTTGTCGGCGTCCTTGCTACCCTTCTTCTTTCCTTTGTCCTCCTTGTCGGAGAATTGTTGCTTCCGCCGCCTGTGTCGCGTCTGCGTGCCGGTACATCTTGTCCACGCAAATGATTGCATCCTTCCCATCTGATGGGATGATAATGACCCCCAAATGCCCATGCATCTTCAAGGTTTTGTAGGCATAGTGGGATGCAGCCACGAATTTAGCCAGGGCTGTACGTCCAAGAATCCCATTTTACGGCCGGGGGAGGTCAACCACATCAAACATAATCTTCTCAGTCCGGTAGTTCAGCTCTCCCCCAAACATTAATGGCAACGTGATCTTTCCCTTAGGATAGCTCCTGCCGGGATTAACTCCTTGAAACCTACCTGCAACCTCTAGCTCTTCCTCTGCTATCTGAAGCTTGCTGATAACTACCGAGGAGATCAAATTCAACCCGGCCCCACAGTCCATCAACATCATTGTGGCCTTGAGGTTGCAAATTTTTGGAGAGACCAACAACGGCGAACACCCTACCACAGTGGTACGGTTGGGGTGATCCTCTTCGTCAAAGATGATAGGCATGGGCGACCATTTGAGCGGTTTCCAGGCCTCTGGCACTGGTTCCATGGCATTGACTTCCCGTTCCCACTGTTTGAGTTGGCGATCAAAGGTGTGCAAAGATGCACACCCGTAAATGCATAGGGCATCAGTGGCCTTTTGAAACTCCCACTCACCGGTTTCCTCTTCATCCCCTCCATCACTTTCATCATCACAGGCTTCCTTCTCTCGACCTCTACCAGGTTCTCCATGGTTCCTGAAGGGTTTGCAGAGGCGATTTGCTTCACCGCCTCGGCCCTTACAGCCAACAACATTCTGACCCTTTTCCTTGTCACACTTCTCATATTCTGCTCTCTGTCTCTTAACAAGCTTCTCAGCCTGATAGCACTCTTGAAAGTCATGGCCTTTGGTCTGATGAATCTAGCAGTATGGCACATCACATTTCCTAGCCTTCTCGGCAGCTGCGGTTTCCTAGTAGTCAGCGCACACGGCAGCTTCCTTGCGAGGGGCCTCAACTTTGGCCTTCTATCCAGTACTTGGTGTACCTGATCCCTCAACAGTCGTCACTACCTTATCCTTCCGCTTCTTGCTCTTTTTCTGACTGGTTGATTCATCATCATCCTCTGAATCAACATTGATGCATTCTTCCTCTCCAGGTAAATTCATACCCTCCTCCGTCCGGGCACAATTATCCACTAAAATGTAGAGCTCCTTCACAGTCTTGGGCAACCGCACGTTCATCTTGGATCAAATCTGACGGTTGCACACATTGGACTGGAAGGCAACTATCACAGCTACTGGATGGATATTTGGGATGTTCCTATGAACCTTGTTGAATCTCTGTAAATACTTATGGAGGGTTTCTCCTTACTTCTGTTGGAGAAGCTGCAAGTCGTTGGGCCTATCTGGCTCTTGGTGGACATTGGTGAAGGCACCAATGAACTCGTGGCACAGGTCAGCCCATGACGAAATGGAGTTCTCTGGCAGGGGCATCACCCAAGACCTCACATTGGACTTGAGAGCCAAAGGGAAGTAATTTGCAAACACCTTCTCATCTCTTCCCCCGGCAGCCCCAACAGCAATGGTGTAGATGCTCAGAAACTCTGTAGGGTTCAGCCACCCATCGTACTTCTCAGGTATCTCTTGCTTGAACGTGCAAACGTGCGGCCAACGGACTTGCCACAGATCTCGAGTAAAGGCGGGGCACCCAACCTGGAACGGTTGGCACCCGCCAATACCTAGCGCGGGGTTCTCGATGTCAGGGCCATCACACCCATTGGTCCGGCGGTTGTCGTCGCGGCGTTGCTCAATCACGACACGCGTGTATTCCCTCCGCCTATCCTACGGGGCTCGCTGTCAACCTGCACGTGCTTGAGGGTCACAGGAGGCCATCAAGACATCATCGGTTCTTGATTCTGCCAGGCTCGCGATGGCTACTGCAGCGGGGACTACACCATATGGGGGGCCCTTTCGTATGACCAACAGCACGATTCATTGTCGTCGCTTGGGGAGGCCATGGTGGGCCAACTCGTTGTGAGCCCCCAGCCTCGGTGAAACCGAGCAGACTTTGGATGGTGGCAAGCTATTCGTCCATCTACTCGGCCACTGGCGGAAACCTCAACAGCAGCTGAGCGTGCGCCATGGCCTCCATGGCTGAGCTTGGCATGGGTGATGATGAAGTAGATCGCACCATCGCTCGGCTCCTACCGGTGTCGCCGGAGGCAGGACCGTGTCCCCGCTATTGTGGAGCCACAATCGGGGCGGCAGGGTGGTGCGGTGGAGGCGCTCGAGGGCCAGCGACTACGTCGGGCGCAATGACTTGGTCGACCCGCCCCGGTGGAGGCGCACCAGCTGCGGTCGCTCCTGTGGTGGAGTGACCCTTCACTTGTGCCTTGTGGAGCAGGGTCGTTGAGGCGTTGCTGATGTTGTGCCCCTCTGAAGTCTCCCGCTCTGGTTTCGGCCGTAGGGGAAGTGGTGTTGGTGCCGCCTCCTCTACCCACGTCCCCAGCACCGTCCACATCCTCGCGTGCCTCTGCATCCCCCGTAGCATTAGAGGCCGCGGGTGGCAGAACCTTCGAAGTGGATGGATGAGCCGAAGCACCGTATTTTTTCTTGGGCGCCATGGTCGATGGCACCGCCAAAGGTGAAGACAGTGATGAAGATGACGCGCTGCACATGCTTTCAGATTCGCGCAAGCAATCCCCCTACCTGACGCACCAAAGTTGTCGTGGGAAACCAAGACCACCTATGGGACCAGAGGGCCCCTTGCTGGTTCGGCAGGGGGAACGTCACATTGCACAAAGAGGAGACGAGCATGGGGTAGCACAGTAGAAATCACACAGGCAATTTACTCAGGTTCGGGCCGCCATGAGGCGTAAAACCATATTCATGGTTTGGTGGATTGATAGTCAAAGAGTGGTGGTGGAGTATAGTACCCTTGCCGAGCAAGGGCGGTAGTGGCTACGCGCATATGGGTGTGTTAGTTATCCAACCTTCTACCCTTTCTACGGTTGCCATGGGCTCCATTTATAGATTAAGGGGTTACCACAATGGCAAAATAGTCATTATGCACTGATAGGATAGCAAACAATGCTATCATACCTAACTCTACAGGCTGACAGGGTGAATTAAATGCACCGCTTAATGTCATGTCATCGGGTGCCCGGTAGGCCTTGTCGGGCTATCTCGCTAGCTCCACGCCTGCTCGCTTGACACGTAACCGGACAGGTGTCACCTGTTAGCGTTTCCTGTAGAAAGAGGCTTCCATGTGGCAAATGGCCGCCACTTAGTCACTTTGCGGCGTAACACCGCACTGATTGACGACGTGGGATGTGGCGGAGTGGTTGGGTGAGATGGTTTTGCCTTCGCGAGTCCTGGCAGGCCCTGCCGGGACATCTTGGACGTCTCCTTCCGGGGGTGCCCCCGTCCTTGTCGACCTGGCCTGCCCGGCAACAGAGGCTTTCTTCCTGGTGGCATCTTGCTTCTTTGGCTTGACCTTAGTCCTCTTGATCTGCGTGTTGGTCCTTCAAAGCTCTTGGTTCCTTGCACTCTGACTTGGGTTGGTGCCTTAATCCTGTTCCGGTGCCTGTGCACAGTCTGGGCAACAGACCCAGGGTTTGTTGCACCGACATAGTTTTTGTTTCAATAAAGTACCAAATAAAGCCTTTGGGTTAGTATGGATGATAGTTGACATGATTCTATGCAAAAAAGAAACTTTTGCTTGCAGTAACATAATTGATTATATTCACTACCACACGATAAAATTCTGAATTTTTTACACATGATTGGTATACAGATTTCCTATGTTGTCCTATTTTTCCAGAATTTTCGGATTTACAGAAGTATGGTTGTTGTTCAGATCTTTACAGACTGTTCTGTTTTTGACAGATTGTGTTTTCAATGCATAGTTTCTTGTTTTCTTGTTTCTATGGCTTATATTGCTCAATATAAATTGTGGAAATTATAAGGTATAGTAGGCATTGTGTGATAACAATTATGGATCTTGTCGTTGACAGTACCAAAGAAAATGGTTTGCTCTTTATCATACTAACTTATCTCATGAAGTTCCCTCAAGTTTTGTGTGATTGAAGTTTTCTTGTTTTCATTACCAGGGAAAAGGCTAACAATGGTGCGGGTGTTTAGTGCAATCAGTAGCGCGGGTGGCAACGCTAATACTATGGCGCTATAGCTAAGTGGTAGTAGTAGCGCAGTCTAAACCAGCACTACTACTAATAATTGTATCAGTAGCACAGGTGGTATCGATGATGATCATCATCCTCAAGCTTGGGCGGTGGGTGTTCCTGATAGTAATTAGGATGGCATGTCCAACACAAAGATTATTTCCAACCAGGAAGCTCTTCCACCCAACCGAGCTTAAGTGTGCACGATCGTCCGTCTCCATGCCATACGTACAGGTGGTGACGGAGCCCCTTGCGGTAAGCTGTATTCCAGCTGAGCCTTCTTCATCAGGCTCAACACCAGAACTCACAGATAGGATCTTTGGCAATTTCTGAATAAGGAAAACATATCAATTAATAAGTAGCCTCGCACATACTCTTGCAAATATATTTCTACTAAGTATAGATTTCTACACTATCAAAAGAGACAATACTACACATTTCTACTAATCATGAATTCTACTTATAAGTATGGATTATCTACACTATTAACAGTTCCTTGGATTCTACACTAATAAGCATGTCATCGGACTCTACACTAAAGCATATCATCTACTAGATTCCACACAACATATCATTGGACTCTACACTAAGCATATCATCGAATAATTTTCATTTGCAAGTATAACAATAAAGCATACATATATCATCAAATTACTATAGTAAGTATAACATACCATTTGATGCCGATCAACCATAGTACTTGTCAGGCGGGTCATGAATGGCAACCCAACAAAGTCATCACGTGGCGGAATTATGTCCCATAGGTTGCACACCTCCTCCTCGCTCAACCTCATTCTGTGAGCATAGATGGCTTCATGAAGTGGGTCCTCATCATCTTCATCAAGTGGGTCTTCATCATCTTCATCATCTTCCTCCTTGTTAATATAAATGACAGCTAGATTGGGTCTTTCTACTGGGAAGGAGAAGCTGATCAACCCACCACCAGTAATACCCATGCAGGCGAGGAAATAGACCCATCCATCTCCTCCAATCTGCGATGTATTGGGTCCTTTCTCGACCTCCATAGTGTTGGGCCCCCAGGAGCCTCAAAGGTCACAGTGTCTCTGGCTAGCTTGTTAAATTTCAACCTGACATTGCATAGGATGATCTATGCAAAACAAGCAAAATGACACAATGCATTAATGCCAGCACTAAAAACAAAATAGTTGTTATAAGTTTCCAATAATTTCTTACCGCGGCATGATGAAAACTCGGCAGGAAGTAGATACCGAACATCTTGCCAGTTGCAAGGTTGCTGGCACACCTTGATTTGCACAGTCGACATGGTCGTGGTGGTGGTCGCACCATTTTCCTAAAGCAATATGAGCAAAGATGAACGATCCACTTCACAGGAAAGAAAAACAATAACATAAAGTTCTCAATGCATCGATCTTAATCGGAAAACAGAATATTAAGGCCTAGTAACTAAATTAACATATAGAATGATATGAGGTTAGCAACAGACATTACATATAACAAGAACTACCATTCTACTGTTTTAAATCTTTATTATTTATTTTACACATATAAAAAATTCAAAAAAAGTGTTATGCCATTTCAAAGGTCACAAATGTGTTATGCCATATAACCTAAACTAAACAACAACATATCTCAACACAAGCCAAACTGGATATATTCAGGTTTATATGTGATACTAACAATAGGATATCGAGATGCTGGAATTAACCCAATCAAAAAACAGTGGTACACCAACTGCGGTATAGCACAAAAAACAACTACTGTGAGGAACACAAAAACCACTATCGGTGTTCTGGGAATGGGGGTACACAGGCTTGTCTGCCTGCGGCCCACGGCGTTGCTTCATCAACGGCCTGGTACGGTCCAACTTCAAGATCAACAACTCAAGACCCTCGAAAGGGGCCAAGACTCGAGAGGCGGACAACTCCAAGATGCCCATGAGGAGAAGCGACCTCAGGCTCGCTCCTGAGGAGTGGAGATCTCTATGCGAGCCGTGCCTCGTGAGGTTTGGATGACGTGAGCCATGACGACCAAGGCAAGGAGGGCGCCAGCGGGCGCAGTGTACAAGTTTCCTCTTTGGTGCTAAGGAGGCAAGCGCAGGCGTGGAGTGCCGAGGATTCAGCCAAAGGTTTCCATTGTTGTGCAACAAGACCAAGACCGCCAGGACGACAGGGCGGAGGTCATCACCGAGCCCACCATGGCGTCACGGCTAGAGGCTTTCATAGGCGAAGACAACTTTTGTTAGGATATCATGTATTTGTTGTCCCCCTTCAAATTTGGCCATTGTGGGATCCCTTCCCGCCTTTCATTTTGCAAGAGGACCAAGTCCACTATAAATAGGGCTTAGCAACCCCCTTAGATGTGAGAGGAGACCGGATCAGATCCATTCCATCCTCGCACTCACCAGCTCACTCGAGCCCAAGAACACTCCTCCTCCTGAGGTTGTTGTCCCACTATACTAGTTCATCCTTAGCACCTCAAGGCCTATCCAGCACAAAGCAAGAGTAGGGTTTTACACCGCAAGGTTGCCCAAACCTGGGTGAACTGTTGTTTCCCATTTTCCTCCAGTCCATCAAGCTAGGTTGTGAGATTGGCGATTTGGCAGGCTGGGGAGGTTGAGTGTTGTAACGCCCTGGATGTAACTTTCCTTATTTGTAACTCCAACACTTGCCATTTCTGGCTGTGTGATATGATATTGCCTTCGTGGTTGGGTTTTTATCTTCGTTTTCCATTTTGTTCATGTCATGCATTTCATCTCATGTCATCATTTGCATCTCATCTGCATTCGTGTTCGTCTCATGCATCCGGTGTTTTTCCTTGTCCGTTTCGCAATCCGACACTCCCACATGCACACGTTGCACCCCGCAAATCTCGTTTCATGAGCGGGGTAAAAACATTCTCGGAATGGCCTGAAATTTGTCGAGTAGCCTTGGTATATCACTAGTAGGCCGCCTGTCAAATTTCGTTCCATTTGGAGGTCGTTTGATGCCCCAAAGGTTAACTGGGTAACCGTAAAAGCCCCTCTCTTGTTGCAGCCCAACACCCCTCCAAAACAGCCAACTAGCCCATCTAAACCCAATCCATGCTCTCTGTCGTTGGATCACGATCTTGTGGGCAAAAACCGCACCTCATTTGGACTCTCCTAGCTCCCCCTACCTATAAATATGCATCCCCCTTCCAAATTCATGGGTGAAAACCCTAGCCACCTTCCCTTTGAGCCGTCGGACATGTTCGATATCACCGGACAAAAGCCGCACCACTGCCCCACACCAATCAGGGAGGGACACGTGGCCTTCACCACCGCCCACTGCCGCTGGCCCGATCGGGCCGAGCGAGGCCCTCCGAGCCCGAGGCGCCCGCTGCCCGCCTCCCGCGCGAACCCTAGCGCGCGCCGCCGCCCGAGGCCCCGCACCGCCGTCCGCCGCTTTCCCGCTGGCGTCGCCACCCATCGCCGCTCAGCTGCCGACCGTCCCCGTCACCGAGCCGCCCCACAGCCCGACGTGCCGCCACCGCAGCGCCGCGCCCCGTGCCGACCTCACCGCGGAGCAGACCTCGCCGGCACCCTCTCCGACTACCAAGCCCTCTCCGACAAGCTCCTCCACTCCGGCCGACGTGTCTTCCTCCACTCCGTCGAAATTTCAGCGAGAACTCCGGCCGCCTCGGATTTCATGCCGAAACCCTAGATCTAAAGGTTGACCCCTCATTTTTCTCCAAGTCCCGAAATCTGTAACATTTTGTGCACCCCTTCATCATATCATATCTCCATGAACGTAGCTCTGTTTTGCGTGCATGATATATCAAAATGTTCAAATCGTGATGCTCTTCATGTTAGTTTCATTATCATGCATGTTACTATCCATATTGATTCCATAACCTTTGTTGCAAATGTGCTATATGATGCTGTCTGCTGGAATTTATCATAACTTGATGATTTGTCATTTTCATTACATTTTGTGTGTGCATCCTATGAGCTCCATCATGCCATATTTATAGTGGTGAAAGCCTTGTATTTTTATGAGGTATGTGGTGACTAGCACAAGCATGCAAACTAGGCCATCTTTATAGTGGTGCAAGTCTTTTCCTGTTACATTTTGATGCTATGTTGTCTTGTTGCTACCATTAGATCCATGCACATTTTGAGGTAGTTCAGTAAGAGCGTTTTGAAGATGTGGTATTGCTCTATCCATCCATTCCTCTGGTTGTAATTATGGAGTAGTTTAGCATGTCTTTACCATGCTGTATGTTTGCTAAATATTGTTCCTAGCATATTGTTAACATGAGTTTCAGTTTTGCCATGTGTTTTGCTAGTGATCCATGCACCCTATGAACTTGCTCTTGCCATTTTTAGCTTCACCAATGTGTCAAATTACTGTTGGTTACCTTGTGAGGCCATGAAATGCTTTGTGGTGAGTGCCATGAGCTTGCAAAGTTGCTATCATAAATCTGTTTCTGCCATATCATGTTTTTCTTCCAAGTATGAAACTGATCATATCACTTGCCATGTTTGCATGGGTGCCACATCATTTGCCATGCATCTTTGGGTAAAGTTTAGTTAGGGAGTATTGTTCTATGTATTTAGTACTAGCATGCCATGCCTTTTTTGCCATGGTATGTTCCTATAGCATGTTGTTTGCTAGCTCTAAACATTGATACCTGATGCTGTTTTGACATATTTAGTATTTTCACAAAGTCGGTGAATCTGTTATCATTTGCATTTTTGCCATGCTATTTTAGGATTGTTCTAGTGAGTTCTAGCAGGAGCTTGGTGTTCATGATTTGTATAGATTCACCTGTACTTTATGTCCATGTGCTTTGTTGCTATGTTGGAGTGTTGTAGCATAGTTTCTTGTTGCATCTTATGTGCTATGATGTTGTTAAGCGCAGATTTCAATCGTTCTTGTTTTGCTTGTCATTTGAGAACCGTGCATACGTTTCCTGTGATCCTTATATCGATTTCAATCGAAATCACCCCATCTTTCTTGCGGCATGATTGGTTTGCCAAGTTGATGCCTCAATCATCCTTTCCCTTCCGGAATACCCATATGCATTGCACATTATATCTTGCATTCCATGCCATGTCTTGCATGATGTTGCTTGCGCATTGCACCATGATTGATTGTCATTCCGTTTCTTGTGTTATTGCTTTGGGTAGAGCCAAGAGATGAGTTTGTGAACGAGGAACCTGTTGAGTACGCTAACGAGGAGCAAGCTTTCGACAGCTCTGAGAACTTTGCAGGCAAGATGACCATTACCGTCGATATCACTTCTATCTTTGCTTACTAGTTGTTCGTTCTATTGCTATGTCGCACTACATACCACTTGTTTATCATGCCTCCCATTTTTTCCATGTCAAGCCTCTAACCCACCTTCCTAGCAAACCTTTGTTTAGCCAAGTTACCACTTTTGCTCAGTCCCTCCTATAGCGTTGCTAGTTTCATGTGCCTTGCAGGTTGTTCCATGTTGGAACATGTATATGTTGGGATATCACCATATCGCTTATTTAATTAATGCATCTATATACTTGGTAAAGGGTGCAAGGGTAGGCCTTTTGCTTGGTGTTTTGTTCCACTCTTGCCGCCTTAGTTTCCGTCATACCGGTGTTATGTTCATTGATTTTGCGTCCCTAACACGATGAGGGTTTATGGACCCCCTTGAGAGTTTGCTTTGAATAAAACTCCTCCAGCGAGGACCAACCTTGGTTTTACCATTTGCCTATAACAACTAAAAACTTGCATAGGGACTTTATGGACCCCGTGGACTTAATCAACCCCCGGGCTAGTGCTCCACATGAAAGTTGGTCCAAACTAGAGCACCGTGTGGGACCGTCCCTTGGCAACTTGGGTTATGTTGGTACATGTACGCTTAGCTCATCCAGTGTACCCTGAGAACGAGATCGTGCTACCCCTATCATGCTAGGTCAGTGCATCGGGAGGTCTTGCTAGACGTGTTTTACCTTTGTCGAAATGTCTTGTAACCGGGATTCTGAGTCTGATCGGGTTGTTCTGGGAGAAGGAATATCCTTCATTGATCGTGAGAGCTTGTAATGGGATAAGTTGGGACACCCCCTACAGGGTTTAAACTGTCGAGAGTCGTGCCCACGGTTATGTGGTAGATGGGAATTTTCTAATATTCGATTGTAGAGAACTCGACACTTGACTTAATTAAAAGACACGAACCGTGTGTGTAACCATGATGGTCTCTTTCCGAAGAGGTTTGGGAAGTGAACACGGTGGGTTTATGTTTGAACGTGAGTAGTTCAGGATCACTTCTTGATCACTTCTAGCTTACGATCGTTGCGTAGTTTCTCATCTTACTCTTGTACTCGTATATTAGCTACCATTTTTTGCTTAGCACTTGCTGCAGCTCCACTTGATTACCTTATCCTACCCATAAGCTTAAATAGTCTTGATCTCATGGGTTTTGAGATTGCTGAGTCCTTGTGACTCATAGATACTACCAAAACAGTTGTAGGTGCCGATGATGCCAATGCAGGTGATGCTACCAAACTCAAGTGGGAGTTAGATGAGGACCTTGGACGTTACTATGTTTCGTTTCTTGATGATCAGTAGTGGTGCCCAGTTGGGACGTTCGGGGATCTAGCAGTTGGGTTTATCTTTTCATTTGCTTGTCCGTAGTCGGACTATGACTGCACTCCGATGATGTATGACTTAGTCGAATATTGTGTGATGTGGAGTGTGTAAGCCAACTCTATTTATCCCTTTCTTGTTCATTACACGGGATTGTGAGAAGATGACCCTTCTTGCGACAAAACCACAATGCGGTTATGCCTCTAAGTCGTGCCTCGACACGTGGGAGCTATAGCCGCATAGTGGGTGTTACAAGTTATTCGCACGCACCCCAGAGTTCAAACCTCTCAAGGGTCTGCGGAAGCCAAAATTCGACATTTGGCGCACCAGGTAGGGGTGCGGCGGAGCCTCTCTTCCACCGATCGATTCGCCACCACCCCTCCATTCCCATGCCTGACGCTCCGAGGGCTCACATTGAAGGCTGGGTTGCTCGGCCTACCCGAGCAGTGTAGTCCGCCCAAGCGGATCTCCACTCCGCGCTCCACGAGGCCCATGTGCCACCCAACGTCACCGGTCGCGGGCGGTATGGAAGGAATCCTCCTGCCCTCGCGCCATGACGTGCTTGCTCCACCACACGATCTTCGAGCTACGCCGCGTCAACAATGCCGCACACTCGCAGGGAGCAAGCGAACAGGCGGGCCGTGCTCATCATGGCTTGATAGCTACTATGATGCAAGTTGGCGGAAGGCGGCCGTGATGCCCTGCTAGAGCGGGTCGCTGAGCTGCTTGATGCCTCCTGCGGAGGCACGACACCCTTCTGTACCATGCCTACGTCACAAATGGTGCCGGGGGCGTGTGCCGGCCATCGTCACGACCGTGCGCCCCTCCTTGGAGCGCCTGGAGAGCCCAACAGCGCCAAGGTGACCCGCAGTGCCGCTCTTCCTGCCCAAGTTGTGCCATCCCCGGGTGAGGTAAGCTCAGGGCGGTCCCTCTTGGGGTTGTGCTGGGGCACCATCCTACGCCCATGGGAAGCCGTGGCATGGGCTGGTGGCCAATCACACAGGATGGTCAGGCAGCGACCCTGGCGCGGCAATTTCAGATGGCTACGTGCCTTCCATGGTGGACCTGCAGTACATGATGAGAGAAGGCCCCGCCAAGTTCCCATCGCTGGGCTGGGTGTTGGGGGAACATGAAGCCGAGGTGTTGGGGGTACAACCAATATCTCAGGAGCACGATTACGCTAACCATGGACCGCAGGTGAACGAAGCCACGGCGGCAACTAGGGACCCCAGGGCAATGGCCTCGCTGCCGGCGGGCGGGGTGCACTGGGGGCTGCATGGGGGAGCCCGTAGCCAGGGCCTCCCCCGTGCCGCATGGAGCAACGCGCTACACGGTGGTAGATCCTATGTCGGGAAGGCGCCGGTGTGCCCTTCCCCCCAGCGGAGGGCCTGCGGTCACCAAGGGTACCACCAGCGTCCCCCTTGCCCCTTGGTCTCATCTGGTTTTCGGATGCCCCAACAGTGGTCGGGGCATGTGCAGGGTGGGGCCCTCGTTAGGCGCCATGAAGCAAGTCCCCGTGCCTATGGAGGTCTCTGGTCATGACACGCTCACGTAATAATGAGTGTGGTTGTACATGGCATGGAGACTCCTGAGTGCCGCCCTCGGGCCTCACGGGGGCTCCCACCCAGGTCCAAGTGGAAGCACCATCCTCCGTGCTGGCCGTCGACACTATCCCCCAATGATTATTCCCACGCCTAGTGGAAGCACTTAGCTCTATGCTAGTGAGAAGACAAGAATACTAGCTAGGTGCCGGACACGGTTGTTTGCGTTTGCCCTCTTTCTGTCACCAACTTGCCGTCTTTTGGAACGGGATTTGGAGTTTCTTGCGTTTGTCAAAACGGGGGGAGTTTTTCTTTGCTCGTGGCGATTTCTTGCTTTCTGGCTTCGTGTTTTAGTGAGGCTCGTGCCTACCAACCCCTCTTTGAGCGCCCCGTGAGCGGGGACTTGGTGTGGTATGCGCGCGTTGAGCACGCTCGGGCTAGCATAGGTGGCACCAAGCCCCCCCCCCCCCCGGGGTCAAGGATGCAACTGCCTCAGGACCACCGCGTGCACACATTGTCATAATCCAGAAATCTACTCCTCGCAAGGCTCTCTGGGAGGGCCAGCAGGCTCCTCAGGATGGCCGAAACTTCACGAGCCCTTGGAGGGCTCACCTCAGGAGGAGGGTGCTTCTACAACGATAGGGCCCCCTCGGGACCCATAAGATCGAAGATAAATCGCGACAACTACTCCCCTCCCAGGTCCACGGCGACATGTTCCAAGCCCTATTTTAAGGCATATTCTCATTTAATACATTACAAGGCCCGCCCCCTTCAAAAATGCTTTCACGGCCCATAGGGCCATGCCCAAAGGTTTTCCCATACATGTCAGAGCAAAAAAGGAAATACAGGCCTAGATGGACGCACTGCTTTCAACGTCGTCCTTATCATCTCCATCTGCGCCGCGTGTACTATCGCTGGCATCGTCTTCATCATCGCCATCAGCACCGCCCCGTCGGCCGCAATCACGGCCGCATTGTCCTCGGTAGGGAACTCCGCGACCATGTCGTCCACATGGTCATCCACCTTGCCCGCTAGGTTGTCTTGGATGACCATGAGCACGGGGGCTATGGCAACATCGAAGTCTAAGTGAGGGTCAAGGTTGAGGAGGTGACTGAAGTTTCGCAAGAAGGCATGCCCGAGAAGGCCCCAACTTCTCTCTTGAACGAGCCGGCGAGCCATCGCAACTCGGTCTTCCAGGCGGGTCAAGATCTGGGTGTAGAAGTGCAAATGGTTGGCGTCGTCATCCTCATTTGGATGGGCCACACTCTCTTTGTAGATGGTGCCCAAAGCCTAGTCGGCCCTGACCCTGAGGGCCTGGAGCATCGATGAACGCTTGCGCTGCATCATACAATGGAGGCACACCTCGTTTTCCGTCTGCTCTACATCAGACCCAACAGCCTCGACCTACTGCTGAAGTGCACACAGGTCAGTTCGAGCGGAGGCCAGGTCGGCTTGGAGGAGGATAGGGCCTCCTTGGCAGCGTTCTCACCCTGTTCCGCCGCGTCCAGCTTCGTCTTGTGGGCAGTGGTCTTGCCCTTAAGCTCAGCCTCCAAGAGATCCAACTTCAGGAGGTGCTCATCGGCAAGAGCCTCGCGAGCCCTCGCCACCCTCTAGTCGACCTCCTGCTTGATCCTGGCCTCCCGAGTGGCGACGACGTCCTCAGCCATGGCTACCTGGCGCTCCCTCACCTCCAACAGCTCAAGCTCCAGGCTGTGCTCCAAGACCTCCAGCGCCAGTGCCTCCGCGCATTCCTGGACCACCTTCTCATCGGAGGAGGCCTTGCTCAGTGATGCTGCCAGTGCGGCCTTGCGCGCTTGGATCTGCCGCTCGAGGGCGGCATTCGAATCTTGAAGCTCCCGCTCCTGCTCCTCGGCCACCTCACGACGGCGGTCAGCGTCCCTGGCCTCCTCATGAGCATGGGCGCAAAGCCTCGCAAGAGTCTACGAGGGAGACCGTGGCCCTCGCGTGGACACACTCATGTTATCGATGCCCAAGGTTGATGGCGACCTTCAGTTGGGCCACTCGTCCGCCAAGCGGAGGTCCTCAATATCTTGGTGGGCGTCAACATCAGCAAGCTCTTCTCCAAGCCGTCTCAACGCGAACATAGCCTCGCAGAAAAGCTCATGATGAACGACACTGCACCCGCGCACAAGCCCCAGTGTGCGGCCAAGCGCATCCTCCGCGCCGGGGTCTGCCGGAGGAGCGTGGAGTGGCTCGCTTGCCTCCCACAGGGGGATGGAGGCTGGTGCCTTCCCGGTAGCTCTCCCGACCTTGGCGGAGGAGCCAGGTATCGCGGGAAACCACGGCCACCTATCTGACCGGGAGGTCCCTTGCTGGTTCGGCAGCGGGGTGACTCGTTGCACAAAGAGGAGACGAGCGTGGAGCAGCACGTCAGAGATCACACGGGCAATTTACCCATGTTCACGCTGCCATGAGGCATAAAACCCTCCTCCTACTTTGGTGGATTGATGGTGGAAAAGCTGGTGGTGGTGCGTAGTACACTTGCCCGGCAGGGGTTGCCTCAGCCAGCAGCGACTACACTCATATGGGGGTGTGAGTTATCCAACTTTCTAACCCTATCTATGATTGCCATGGGCCTCCTTTTATAGATAAAGGGGTAACCAAAGTGGCAAAGTAGTCATTATGCACTGATAAGATAGCAAACAACGCTACCATACCTAACTCTGCCGGCTGAAAGGGTGCAGTAATGCACCGCTTAACATCACATCGCTAGTTTCCCGGCAAGGCTTGCTGGGCTATCTTGCGAGCTCTACACCTGTTCTCTTGACATGTCGCAGGACGCGTTTCATCTGTGCATTTCTCCTATAGGAAATGGTTGCCATGTGGCAAAGTGGTGGAGTGGTTGGTGAGGTAGCTCTACCTTCGTCAGCCCTGGCAGGCTCTACCGGGGTGTTTTGGCTGTCTGCTTCTGGGGGTGGCCTTACCCCTTGCCAGGATCTCCTGCCTGGCAAGGGAGACTTTTGTCTTGATGATACCTTGCTTCTCTGGCTTGATCCTGGTCCCTCTGATCTGCATGTTCATTCTTCGAATCTCTTGGGTCCTTTGTACATCTTGGCTTGGCCTTGGCTTGTTTGTGTACGAGTCAAGGGAAAACATATACACCTATCTATTTTCCCTGACATAAGCCCCCGGGCCTGAGCCACATGTGTCGCGGGGAACGTTGGGTTAGGCCCCAAAAAGTGCACGGACATGTGGCAGGAGAACGCTGTGGACACCGGTTTGCCATGGCGACTACTCAATCCAACATCGACTTCACGTAATTACTGCGCGTTGTGGGGTTCTGGGACTATTGCAGTTATGGTAAAATAGTAACTTCCTGTAGCGTCGTGCCCCCGTTTTGCTTTCCCCCTTAAGAGTAGGGGTTAACAGAGTGGCACGATTCACCTGTCTCCTGCTCCGCTCCCCCACCTTCTTCCTCAACAAGCCAGGCAACAGTTCTTCCCCTCATTCCTCCTTCTGCCGCCGCCCTCCCCATCAATTCCTTCTCCCCTCCGCATCGTTGTAGGAATGGGGAAGAAACTCATGGAGAAGAAGAAACCAACGGCCGCGGCGAAGGAGGCCGCCACCGAGGGAAGTAAGAGGTCAGCGGAGCTGAACAAGAAACAGAGTGAAGACGTCATCTTCATCCCGTCTACTTTGAGCGGCCCTATTCTTCAGGAGAAGTATGGGTATCTGTGGGGGAGGCCCATCGAGAAAGGGCATGGAGCACCCGTAGTTTATGGATCGGGGAAGGAAGATCCACCAGATTCTTATCGGTTCTTTCGTGCTTACTTCATATGCGGTCCCTATCCCCCCTTCTCCAAGTTTTTTGAGGTGATCATGCACATCTACGGGTTCCACCTCCTCGACTTCACTCCAAATGCAATGGTGACCATCGCCATTTTTGTGCATTTGTGCGAGAATTTTGTCAGAGTGAAGCCCAATGTGGATTTGTTCCGGCATTACTTTGTCCCGCGGGTGGAGAGCAAAGTTATGAAGGAAATATGCCCTAGAGGCAAAGATAAAGTTGTTATTTATATTACCTTATATGATGCTAAATGTTTATTATTCATGCTAGAATTGTATTAACCAGAAACTTAGTACATGTGTCAATACGTAGACAAAAAGAGTGACCCGTATGCCTCTACTTGACTAGCTCGTTAATCAAAGATGGTTAAGTTTCATGACCATAGTCATATGTTGTCATTTGATGAACGGGATCACATCATTAGAGAATGATGTGATGGACAAGACCCATGCGTTATCTTAGCATTATGATCGTTTAGTGTTATTGCTATTGCTTTCTTCATGACTTATACATATTCCTCTGACTATGAGATTATGCAACTCCTGAATACCGGAGGAACACCTTATGTGCTATCAAATGTCACAATGTAACTGGGTAATTATAAAGATGCTCTACAGGTGTCTCCGAAGGTGTTTGTTGAGTTGGCATAGATCTAGATTATGATTTGTCACTCCGAGTATCGGAGAGGTATCTCTGGGCCCTCTCGATAATGCACATCACTATAAGACTTGCAAGCAATATGACTAATGAGTTAGATGCAGGATGATGTTTTATGGAACGAGCAAAGAGACTTGCTAGTAACATACTGATGACAAAGGGAATAACATATGTATGAGGATAAAGACGATCGAATCTCGGGCAAGTAACATACCAATGACAAAGGGAATAACATATGTTGTTATGTGGTTTGACCGATAAATATCTTCATAGAATATGTAGGAACCAATATGAGCATCCAGGTTCTGCTATTGGTTATTGACCGGAGATGTGTCTCGGTCATGTATACATAGTTCTCGAACCCGTAGGGTCCGCACGCTTAACGTTCGATGATGATTTGTATTATGAGTTTTGTATTTTGTTGAACAAAGTTTGTTTGGAGTCCCGGATGAAATCACGGACATGACGAGGTGTCTCCAAATGGTTGAGAGATAAAGAGGTTCAGGGATTTTTCAGAGTACCGAGAGGTTATCGGAACCCCCCGGGAAAGTTAATGGGCCTAATGGTCCATAGTGGAGGAGAGGAGGCAGGCCACGGGAGGTTGCACGCACCCCCCTTGGCTAATCTGAATTGGACAAGGGGAGGGGGCGTGGGCCCCCTTTCCTTCTCCTTCTCCCTCCTTTCCCCTTTCCCACTCTACGTTGGAAGGAAAGGAGGGGGCCAAATCCTACTAGGAACAGAGTCGTAGTAGGACTCCCCCTCATGGCGCACCACCCCTGGCCGGCCACCTCCTCACCCTCCTTTATACACAGGGGTGGGGGCACCCCAAAGGCACACCAAGATTTCTCTTAGCCGTGTGTGGTGCCCCCCTCCATAGTTTACTCCTCCGATCATAGCATCGTTGTAGCGCCCCGAGACCATTGCGCCAGGTGTCTTCCAGTTATTCGTTGTTGTTGCCTTGTCATTTGCTTGCATGTCGCTTCTTGCCATGTCACGATGTGCATCGCATCATCATGTTTTCAAAACTTGCATCCGTCCTGGCCTCCCCTTTTTTTCCGTTGTCCGTTCCGAGCCCAGACTCACTTGCACACGCCCGCGGCATGTCCGAAATATTATTTTATAAGTGTCCGGAAAATGTTCTCGATGGGTTAAAAGTTGGCATGCGGTCTTGTTATGCTGTAGGTAGACCGTATGCCAAGTTTGATCGCATTCGAAGTCCGTTTGACGCCCCAACGGATAACTATAGCGGCATTATAGCCGGGCACATGTCGGACGTTTTCGGTCTCCGGAAACAGTCACCGGGCCACTCTCTCTTCTCTTCTCTCAGCTCGAGACCATCTACACGGTCCACTGCCTACCACAAGGCCCAACCTAACCTCTCTCCTCAGCCCGCGGCCCTCCTCGCGCACGCGTCCGAAACTGTCCCGAACCCGACCCGGATAGTTGTCACCGTTGGACTCAGAACATCCCCAAACATCTACAAAACGTCTCCGTTTTTCTTTTTGAGCTACCTAACCTATTTTTCCCGCCCGTCCGATTACGATCGGAGGGGCCTAACCATCCTAAACTGATTTCATTTGCTATAAATATAAGGTCCAACCCTAGATCCTAGGGGTCTTGTCCCATCGATCCCACCGCGCCGCCACTCCACCTGGTTTCCTCAGGATCCCTCCCGGACCAACCAGCAGCTTCCTCCTTGATCCAAAAAAATTCCTCTCTCATTCTCCACCAGCCAACCCAAATCCATCCCCTCCTTGTTGCCTTGGAGCCCGAGCGCGCCACCACCTGCCGCCGACCCCGCGGCCCCCAGCGAACCTCGCCGACGGCAACCACCTCCAGTGGACAACAAGAGGGAACCGAGACTCCATAGCGCCGCTTCCACATCCCCGCCGTCCTCCATCTCGTCACCGCGGCCGTCTTCCAGCGCCCTAGCCTCCTCCTCCCTTGTCTCTTGGACGCGTCCGGCCACCTGCAGGGGTCATCGTCCGCGCCCCCAGGAGCTCGCAGCGGTAGCCCCGTTCTCCCTCCACACTGGTGCCCGAGCAAGGATCCCCAGCGGAGCTCGTCCGCGAGCAAACCCGCCGGAACAGACCATGGCCGCCTGTGCATGGAGATGGAGCCGCGCCGCCCTAGTCACCTGCCAGCTTGGGTCACCCCTGCTTCATCCTCGCCGCCCGTTGGTGCTCTGGTGAGCCATGCCGCTGCTCTCTTTCCCTCCATCTCTCCCTACTGCTCCCTCCTCTCACATCTCTCTCTCTCTGAACCAGGCCGCCGCCACCATGGCCTCCAGCTCCGCCCGCGCGCCACCTCGCCGGAGAACGACGTGTGCCCTCTCCTTCCCGTCTCGTGTCGTCCCAGCTGCCGCCAAGTCTCGCTGCCGTGGCCTCCTGCATCGCCAGGGTTCTCTGCATCGAAGCAGTTGTAGAGGAGAACGAGCACCCCGAACCCCGCTTATCGCTGCATGTTGACCGCGCGCCCTGCTTCTTGACCCACCCGAGGCCTAGCGTCCCTCCTGCGGCCTCCATTACGTCCGGGCCAGGCCCAATGTGAGGCCACCCCCTAGCGCCTTTTTCCCCTTCTGGTGGGCTAGCAGTTTCGGCCCATTTCCTTTTTTTCTCCTGACGAACGAATTTGTCCATTTATCCAGAGTTACTAGTTTTACAGAAAAGCCCTCATATTTCATTCATTTAATAACTCACAAATGGTGCATCAGTTTAAAATGTTTTATATATGAAATATGACTAGAATTTCATCTAGTTTCACAATATCCAACTTTCATCCATGTTTGAAATCCTTAAAATATTATTTGTTTAAATTTTCTTAAATGCCTTGTTAAAACGATTTAATTCATAACTATTTAACCATAGCTCCAAATTTAATAATCTTTATATGTAAATGGGGTAGAAAAATGCATAGTTTAACATGATGCCTTTGTCTTGCATGTTTAATAACTCTAAAATTGTATTTAGGGCAGAACAATACCAAATCTATAATATGCTCAGGAGGATTTTTCTGAACTTGTTGCTTGTTGTTCCGGCCTCATTTAAACTTGCCTAGATAGGTAGTTTTACTATGCTCCACCTCTTGCCATGTTTAAAAACATTTAATATTGTTGGGCACATAAACGAGATCGAACTAAATAATTGATGTGGTGATCCGTCAATATGCAACTCGTTGCATATTGGGGTCCACTTAACTTGTAGTTTGTTTGTGCACTTTGCCATGCCATGTATCATTAAACCGGACATGCATCATACTTGGTTGTGCATCATGCCATGATTATATGATGGTTGCTTACTATGTTGTTTGCTTCTTTTCGGGTTGCTTCCCTCGTTAGCTTCGGTTCTGTCCCGGAGTTGTGAGGATTCGTTCGACTACGTCCGTTTGTCTTCTTCATAGACTCGTTCTTCTTCCTTGCGGGATCTCAGGCAAGATGACCATACCCTCAAAATAACTTCTATCTTTGCTTGCTAGTTGATCGCTCTATTGCTATGCCACGATACTTACCACTTGCTATATCATGCCTCCCATATTGCCATGTCAAGCCTCTAACCCACCTTTCCTAGGAAAACGTTATTTGGCTATGTTACCGCTTTTCCTCAGCCCCTCTTATAGCGTTGCTAGTTGTAGGTGAAGATGAAGTTTGTTCCTTGTTGGAACATGGATATTGTTGGGATATCATTACTATAAATTGTTTACTTTAATGCATCTATATACTTGGTAAAGGGTGGAAGGCTCGGCCTTATGCCTGGTGTTTTGTTCCACTCTTGCCGCCCTAGTTTCCGTCATACCGGTGTTATGTTCCTTGATTTTGCGTTCCTTACGCGGTTGGGTTATAATGGGAACCCCTTGACAGTTCGCCTTGAATAAAACTCCTCAAGCAAGGCCCAACCTTGGTTTTACCATTTGCCACCTAAGCCTTTTTGCCTTGGGTTCTGCATACTCAAGGGTCATCTTTATTTAAACCCCCGGGCCAGTGCTCCTCTGAGTGTTGATCCAACATGTCAGCCGCCGGTGGTCACCAGGGGCAACTCTGGGTTGGCCTACCGGAAGTTTGGACAATCCGGTGTGCCCTGAGAACGAGATTTGTCGACACATTCGGGCGGCTTTGCTGGTCTTGTTTTACCATTGTTGAGATGTCTTGTAACCGGGATTCCGAGTCTGATTGGGTCTTCCTGGGAGGAGGAATGTCCTTCGTTGACCATGAGAGCTTGTGATGGGCTAAGTTCGGACACCCCTGCAGGGTTTTGAACTTTCGAAAGTCGTGCCCGTGGTTATGGGCAGATGGGAATTTGTTAATATCCGGTTGTCAGAGTAAATAGCCATGGGTAGCCTAGCCGGCTTCCCCTGGCCCTTCTGAAAAAGTTACGAGCCCGCCAGGCTTTCAAGAATCCAAGACATGGGGCCGCCTTCCCTAGCTGGCTGCAACCCAGGCCGGCTTTCGGAAGGCGGTCCGACTTAGCCCTCATGAGAAGGCCGACTCCAAGAAGCCAGCCATGAGAAGGTCGACTCCAAGAAGCCGGCTCCCCATAAAGCGGTCAAGACCGTACCCACAAAGTTTGCACCCACCTAACGGCGGTGCGACGGGCGTGGCTACAGTAGAGCCTGCCGCCCCCGAATCCCGGAGCACGCCTGGCACAGTACGCCGTACAGGGCAGGCATGACCCGTCCGGCGCAGCACTGTTGCCATGTTGACCCTGACATCACCCACGACGGACCGCCAGCGTGGCCCACAGGCGGTGGGCCCCTTTTGGCAGAGAGACGCCCGAAGGCGGCCACGCCTCCAACTAGTCGGCCCAAGACAGAGCCAGCTCCCAGCAGCCGGCTTGCCGCCTTCCTCGAAGAGGACGCCTCATTAAGGAGACAAGACGTGGTAAGGCTACAGCGATCGCCTGACAGGCGGCGGTACTGTAGTCGCGCTTACCACGATGAAGCTCGCGTCAACAAGATGGAGCCACAGTAACCAGCCGCCGACCAGGCCCTGGATAGTGGGGCCTACCTGTCGACCAAGGGGCCGGCAGCCGGCGGGTCCTAGCAGCCGGCGCCGAAGCTGGCGTTCGTAGTCACAGACGGCTGGGCCTGGCGCCCAGTCGGAATACCATTGTACCCCCGGGGCGTAGGCCTATATAAACCCCCCAGAGCACCCATACAAAGGGTTGGACCCCCCGCTAGTTCTAGACACCACACAGGGAGTAGAAGCAGGTTAGCCGTGCCCTTCTACCTCCTCCCTCCAAACAGCTCAAGGAGCATTGTGTAGCTACTTGATTCATCTAGTGAGCATGCGGAGACCCCGCAGAGCAGCAGTAGGGGTGTTATCTCCACGGAGAGCCCCGAAGCTGGGTAAGATCCGCCGGCGTGCATGTCTTCGCCTTATCCCGCTTCCAGGCACCGGCGATGTCTTACTGGTTCCCACAATGATAAGCCACCCATTGGCATATGTCGCACCTACCACCCGACATTTGGCGCCCACCATGGGGCCAGGTGCACCGTCGTCCGGAGACCTGTTCTGGACAGGAACCTTCTTCCTCCCCCGCGAGCGTAGCCAGCCCGGCACGCCCGATGGCGCTTGCCACGACGCGCTGCAAGGCGTCACCAGCGTCTGCGCGGCAAGCGGCCTCACAGACCTCCTGGACAAAACTCTCATCTCCGACAAGCTCGCCTCCGATGTGGGCACCGACCACCTCGCGAACCTTCTCGGCCAGCTCAATGTCTCCAGCGAGCCCGCTGCGGACCTGGAGTCGGTTGGCTCCACCGACCCGATGCCTGTCGACTCCGACACGGCCTCCTATGACACCTTCCCCACCAACGTCACAATCTACAACGACCCGCTTCCTCGAGCCGACGGCTGTGATGCTGTCACTACAGAAGTGATGGTTGTCGGCCACGACGGCCTGGCCGACGAGAGCACCCGCGATGCCTCATGCACGGCGGCCCATGACTTGTCCGCTCCCCTCCCGGCTGATGCCGACGATGAAGCACTGGAGGCACGCCGCCTCGCCCTCCTCGCAGAGGGCCGGAGGCTGGCTTCCATAAGACGCCTCACTGAGGCCTACCAGTGCGAAGCTGACCGCGCCGCCTTCGGCACGCCGGCCCCGGGCGGGCCAAGCCGGGCCGGCCTTGTCAAGCAACATGGCGCTGTCATCGCCGACACGCTGGGAGTCGACCGCCCGGTCTATGCCACTCCGCTCGAGAACTTGCGTGCCGCCCAGGCGGCTGTAGATGAGTTGGACGGCCTAGAGGCCGAAGACCTCCCCCACATGACCCGGCGCATCCAGCAATTGATTGACGCAACCGCGCAGCGACACGAAGCCGACGCCCGTGCGGAGAGCCTTCCCCCGCGCCGAGAACACGGCGCGACGTCCCGGACGCCGACTACGAGCAATACCCGCGCGCCACGCGAGAAGGAGCCGGCTGCCAGCCGCAGCAAGACCCGGATCTCCATCGAGCGAGACGCGGATCTCCACGCCTCCGCCTCTGCCCCGTGGAGAGAGATATCCCGCCTCGCCGCCAGTGGCGCACCTGACTCTCAGCGGCCGGCTAGGCCGCCGCGAAGGAATTGGCGAGAACGACGCCCGCCATCGGATCGACGCCTGGCGCGATCCCTGGCGTTGGAGTAAGAAGACGATGTCGGCCCGCCTTGTTTCGGCCCCCGCATCCGCAACGAGCCCTTTCCCAAAGGGTTCTCGCTCCCAAGAGACACTCCCAAGTACAACGGCTCCGTGAAGCCGGATGATTAGTTGATCGACTACTCCACGGCGGTTAGCATAGCCAACGGCAACCGGCGCATTGCCGTGAAGTATGTGCCCCTCATGCTGCAAGGCATGACGCGGACCTGGCTCAACAGCCTCAAGCCGCGTAGCGTCAACAGCTAGCTAGATTTCACAGAAGCCTTCATCCGCAACTTCACCAGCACCTACAAGCGGGCTCCCAAGCCCAGACAGCTCTCCTTGTGCGTACAAGGCCCCGCCGAGTCCACTCGCGATTACCTCACGCGTTGGGCCGAGCTCCGCAACTCCTGTGAAGGGGTGCACGAGGTGCAAGCCATAGAATACTTCACAGCCGGATGTCGAGAAGGCACCCTCCTCAAGCACAAGCTCCTCTGCGACGAGCCGGCTACCCTCGATGAGCTTCTGGACATAGCGGACAAGTACGCCACCGCCGACTCCTAGATGAAGACCGAACTTCGGGTAGACGCGTCCGGAAAGGTACTCAACCCGACGGCCAAGACGCCGGCTGGGGATTCCGGCCGACACCCCAACTCGAACGACCACAAGCGCAAGGGCCCCGCGCCGCCCCCCGCCAGCCGGCAGGTGGCCACAGTCGAAGATGCGCCGCCTGAAGAATGACCGGCGCCCAAGAAGCCCAAGGGCGGCAGGCCGGCTTGGCAGCCTGCCTTCTCCTACGAGCAAACCCTCGATGCCCCTTGCAAGTTCCACAGCGGCGCGAAGCCGTCCAACCACACGACCCGGAAGTGCAATTGGCTCACCCGAATCTCTAAGGGCGAGGGGCTCGTGCCGCCTCCGCCTGCCGGCCCGCCGCCTCCGCCTCTGCCGCCTCCGGCCGCTCGGCCTGCAGTCGGAGCCGTGCATGACGAGTTCCCTGATGAGCAAGCAACCTACATCGTCTTTACAAGCCATCCCGAAGACCGGCGCAGCAAACGCCGAGAGCGCCAGGAAGTTGGCGTGGTCGCTGCCAACCCCGCTGGACACATGCATTGGTCAGAAAAGGCCATCAGCTGGAGCCGGGCCGACCATCCTGAGGTGATGCCGTCTCCCGGCTCTTATGCTTTGGTCCTGGAAGCCACCCTTGCAATGGACAGACGCGCCGCCCGCTTCTCCCGTGTGTTGATAGACGGCGGGAGCAGCATCAACATCCTGTATCGTGACACTCTGGAGAAGCTAAACGTCAAGACAAAGCAGCTCACGCCCACTCGGACAGTGTTCCACGGCATCGTACCCGGCCTGTCCTGCGCCCCCATTGGCAAAATCAAGATTGATGTACTTTTTGGGGACAAGGAGCATTTCCGCCGGGAAGCGATCTGGTTTGAAGTGGTGGACCTGGAGCGCCCTTACCATGCATTGCTGGGCCGACCTGCCTTGGCCAAATTCATGGCAGTTCCCCACTATGCATACCTCAAGATGAAGATACCAAGCACCAAAGGCGTCATCACCGTAGCCGGTGATTACAAGAAGTCCTCCGAGTGCGCAGCGGCCAGTAGCCGGCTGGCCGAGTCCCTTGTGATTGCCAAAGAGAAGAAGATGCTGGACCGAGTCGTGGCCATAGCCGGCAAGCAGTCGGCCGTGTCCCCCGACCCCAAGGAGCATGATGCTCAAGGATCTTTCCAGCCGGCCAAGGAGACGAAGAAGATACCTCTTGACCCCGAGCATCCAGAGAGGTTTGCCGTCATCGGGGCAAACTTGAACAGCAAATAGGAAGGCGAGCTCGCCGATTTCCTCCGTGAGAATCGGGACATCTTTGCATGGTCCCCCAAGGACATGCCGGGCTTTCCGAGGAAATTCGCCGAGCACAAACTACACGTCCGAGAAGTGGCAAAGCCAGTCAGACAACCCCTCCGCCGACTGTCAGAGGAGAAACGCAGGATTGTAGGGGAGGAGATAGCCCGGCTCTTGGCGGCCGGATTCATCATGGAAGTTTTCTTTCCAGAGTGGCTCGCCAACTCGGTCCTTGTGCTGAAGAAGAACAACAAGTGGCGCATGTGTATAGACTACACAAGTCTCAACAAGGCCTGCCCCAAAGATCCCTTTGCCCTGCCAAGGATAGACCAAGTGATAGACTCCACAGCCGGATGCGAGCTGTTGAGTTTTTTGGATGCTCACTCCGGATACCATCAGATAAAGCTGGATCCGGACGACCGCCTGAAGACCGCCTTCATCACGCCATTTGGGGCCTTCTGCTACCTGACTATGATATTCGGCTTGAGAAATGCTGGTGCCACTTTTCAACGTTGCATGCAGAAGTGCCTCCTCAAGCAACTCGGCAGAAACGCTCACGTTTACGTGGACGACATCGTGGTGAAGACGGAAAGGCGCGGCACCTTGCTGGGAGACCTCAAGGAAACATTTGAGAACTTACGCCGGTTCCAGATCAAGCTGAACCCCGAGAAATGCGTGTTCGGGGTGCCAGCCGGCCAGCTCCTTGGCTTCCTGGTCTCCGAACGCGGCATCGAATGCAACCCGGTGAAGATCAAGGCCATCTAGAGAATGGCGATCCCCACCAAGCTTCGAGACATCCAGAAGTTCACCGGGCGCTTGGCCTCCTTGAACCGCTTCATCAGCTGACTCGGAGAGAAAACTCTCCCCCTCTACCGCCTCATGAAGAAGAGAACTCACTTCGAGTGGAACGACCAGGCCAACCAAGCTTTTCACGAGCTGAAGAAGATGCTGGCCACGCCGCCTGTCCTCGCGGCGCCGACTGAGAAAGATCCCATGTTCCTCTACATCGCCGCAACCAGCCGGGTGGTCAGCACCGTCATCGTAGTCCAGCGCCCAGAAGAAGGCCGAGCCCAGCCGGTCCAGAGGCCGGTGTATTATTTGAGCGAGGTGCTGTCCGCTTCGAAGCAGAACTACCCGCACTACCAAAAGATGTGTTATGGCGTGTACTTCACCGCCAAGAAGCTGAAGCCCTACTTTCAAGAGCATCTCGTCACGGTCGTATGCACTGCCCCGCTAGACGAGATCATAGGCAGCCGGGACGCATCCGGCTGGGTGGCGAAATGGGCCATCGAGCTGGCCCCGTACACGATCTTCTACCAGCCCCGCACTCCCATCAAGTCCCAAGCACTGGCCGACTTCCTCGTCGACTGGGCCGAGACCCAGTACCTGCCACCGGCTCCCGACTCCACCCATTGGCGCATGCACTTCGACGGGTCCAAGATGCGCACCGGCTTGGGAGTCGGCGTCGTTCTTACCTCTCCAAAAGGCGACAAGCTCAGATACACGCTACAGATCCACTTTGCCGCCTCCAACAATGTGGCCGAGTACGAGGCGCTCATACACGGGCTCCGGCTTGCCAAAGAACTTGGCATTCGCCGGATCCTATGTTACGGCGACTCAGACCTGGTGGTCCAGCAATCATCCGGCGACTGGGACGCCAAGGACGCAAATATGGCGACCTACCGCTTCCTTGTCCAACTACTCAGCGGATACTTTGAAGGATGAGAGTTCCTCCACGTACCACGAGACGACAACGAGCCAGCCGATGCCCTGGCTCGAATAGGCTCCACTCGGCAAGCAATTCCAACCAGCGTAGCTCTACAACGCCTCCTCAAGCCGTCCATCAAGCCGTCTCCAGAGTCCGATTCCATCTTCGTGCCGCCTGACCCTGATGCGGCCGGGTCCGGCTCGAAGAACCGAGTTGGCAACCCCAAGACCCCCGTAGCCAGCCCGGCGACTTCGGCAGCCGGCTCGGGGACTTCGGCAACCGGCTCAGGGACTGCCACGACCGTCTCAAGGACTGCGGTAGCCGGCCCGGGGACTGCACCAGCACTGCAGCCGGCGGCCGACTCCAGCACCTCACCGCCCAGCCCGCCCACCCTGGTGGCAGTAGCCACTTTGGCAGTAGAAGAAGTCGCGGCTCCATCATGGGCTCAGTCCATCCTCAACTTCCTAGTAAACCAAGACCCGCCGGCTGACGAAACAGAAGCAAGACAAAGTCCAGCGTCGAGCCGGAGCGTACACAATCGTCAACAGAGAACTACTCAAGCGCAGCGTCACTGGAATCCTCCAACGGTGCGTCGAGCAAGTGAAGGGCATTGCAATCCTCACAGACATTCACCAAGGAGAATGCGGCCACCATGCGGCCTCAAGATCACTTGTCGCCAAAGCCTTCCGACATGGTTTCTTCTGGCCGACTGCTCTGGATGATGCCAAAGAATTAGTCAAACATTGCAAGGGATGCCAACTCTTCAGCTCCAAGCAACACGTGCCGGTTTCGGCACTCAAGACCATTCCCCTCACTTGGCCCTTTGCTGTTTAGGGACTGGACATGGTGGGCCCATTCAAGACGGCGCGCGGCGGCATGACGCATTTGCTCGTCGCCATGGACAAATTCACCAAGTGGATTGAGGCAAAACCGATCAAGAAGCTGAATGGGCCGACTGCCGTGACGTTCATCGCAGACATAACAACCCAGTACGGCGTGCCGCACAGCATCATCACCGACAATGGCACGAATTTTGCCAAAGGAGCCTTGGCACGTTTCTGTGCAGCCCAAGGTATCCGGCTGGACTTAGCATCCGTCGCCCACCCGCAGTCAAACGGCCAGGTCGAGCGAGCCAATGGCCTCATCCTCTCCGGTATCAAGCCTCGACTAGTCGTACCTCTGGAGCGCTCAGCCGGCTGTTGGCTCGATGAGCTGCCGGCTGTCCTCTGGAGTCTGCGCACTACACCAAACAAGTCAACCGGCTTCACCCCTTTCTTCCTTGTGTATGGTGCCGAGGCGGTCATCCCAACTGACATCGAGTTCGACTCACCTCGGGTAACCATGTACACGGAAGCGGAGGCCAAGGAAGCACGAGAAGACGGCGTCGACCTGCTAGAAGAAAGCCGGCTGTTAGCCCTCAGCCAGTCTGCAATCTACCAGCAGGGTTTGCGCCGCTACCACAGCCGGAAGGTCAGGCCAAGATCTTTCCAAGAGGGCGATCTTGTGCTCTGGCTGATCCAACGGACAGCCGGCCAGCACAAGCTCTCAGCCCCTTGGGAAGGCCCCTTCGTCATCAGCAGAGCTCTAGGCAACGACTCCTACTACCTGATCGACGCACAAAAGCCGAAGGCACGCAAGAGAGACGATTCCGGCAAGGAGTCGGAACGGCCATGGAATGCCAACCTCCTTCGAAGGTTTTACAGTTGAAAGGCAGTATGTATCGCGCTAACTTTTGTATTAAGTACAAGACAATAGGCCCCCCGAGGAGGGCCCGGGGACTGCCATCCCTTATTTATGAATGAAAAGTACCATGCTTATGACCTTGTCATTTCATTTACCTGTTCCGTCCGGCACCGGGTTCGACTAGTCGGCTCGGGGACTGGCCGACTGGAGTTATATTAGAAGTCCTACCCGTAGTCAGACAAGTAGTGTGCCGGCTCTCAAGCCTTCTCTTGCCAAAAGTCGCAGTTCGAAGAACCGGCTGTCCGGCTGGCAAGAGTTAAAGGCAGGAACGGGCGCCCACACGAAAAACGGCTAGGGACTAACGGACTAATATAACAAAAGCCGGTTTTTCTCACACCGCCGAATAGCTACCAGAGTAGCCGGCCGGCCGGTTTCCATTCACTTCACTTCAATCCAAGAAAGCTCAAGTACTTGCCTCCCCAAAGAGGGAAGGCGGCAAAGGAAAAAGCCTAAGGATAAAAAGCATACGCGAATGGAAACCAAACATGCACATGATAATATTTACATAAAAAGACCTCCGAGAGGCCAGCATTCAACATTGTGTGGATACACCCCCAGTGGGTGGAACTGCGAAAACTTAACAAAGATTGTTCAAAGACAACAAAGCAGGAAAGATAAAGACGGCAGGTCAAGCTGGCGGAGCGGCCGACGAGCCAGACTGGTTGGCGGAGACGGTCGTGCCGGCTGAAGGAGCGGCCGGCTGACGAACTTCGGCTTGGTCACCGCCTCCCGCAGAGGGTGCGCTTCCACGCGCCTCGTTGCTGGAGGCACGGTCGGCCTGAGGTCGGCTGGTTGTTCCACCAGCCGGCTCGACGCCTTCGCCGTCCTCGTCTTCGTCTTCTTCGCCCTCGTCGCTGGAGGCAATCTCCTCCGCCGAGTCCTCGCCCACCGCCGGGTTCAGCCCGAACCACTCCTCCGGCTGAGCAACACCGTCATCATCGATTTCGGGTGCGAAAACACTGATGTCGGTGCACTCGGCGATCATCGAAGCTCGCTGGGCGATAGCCGGCCTCACCTCCTCCAGCTCCGCGTCGGCCTCCATCTGCCAAGTGCGCAGCTAGTCCAGGCTCAGCCCTGGGTACCAAGCCCGAACGAATTCCAATGCCCGCTCGGCTCCAAGGCGGGCCGCTGACGCTTTCCAAGCCTCGAAGCGACCAACTGCGACTTCCAGCGAGTCGGCAGTTCGGCTTGGGGTACGGGGGATCGTCTCGCCGGGCCAGAGGGCGGCCAACACTTGCGCCCCGGCACGTTGGAGCCGGCGAAGCATCCGATGAGCCGGCTGCAACCGTGCCTGGATAGCCAGGAGCTGCTCCTCAAGGGTCCGGTTCGCATCCGGCGCAATGTTGGCCCCCGCTTGACGGCGCGCCTCGCGATGGGCCTCAATGCTTTGGGCGGCGAAGGCGGAGTAGCCCGGGAAGTAATCTGCAAAAACAACAAGCAACGGCTCAAGATAAGTCAAAAAACCCAGGCGGTAAGGGGCAGGAGAAGGGCTAAGAAGGCAACTTACCGTCGATCAAGTCCTCGATCCGGCCGAAGCCTTCGTCCAAGGCTCACCGGGTCTCAGTCCAGCTCGCCGCCTCCATCTCATACTCCGCCATCAATCTCGGGGACTACACCCAGTGGGTGCGCTGACGCGCCCCCACAGGAGACAGACAAAACCAAGTACTTACTTCGGCTGTCGGCCAGGTCGTCGGTCCGCCGGCTCAACTCTCGAGCCTGGGAGTTGAAGGCGGCAGCACGAAGGTTGTGGTATTCCTGAAAATTCAGAAAAAGGCAAAGTAAGATAGCCGTCGAGAAAGATCCGACCCGACTGCGCAGCAGTCGGCCCGAATCTCGGGGACTACACCAAGTGGGTGCGCTGACGCGCCCCCATAGAAGAAATTAAGAAAGCAAAGCAGCCAAGAACGAAGGACTCACCCGGATAGTGGCTCGCGTTGACAAGAACACTTAGTTGAGCTGTTGCAGCAGGGCGGCCTGAGCTTGTAGCCGGCTCCGGACCCCTTGAGCCGCCGCATCCAGCTAGCCAGTTCCCCCACTGGGAGTCCACTCGGACATGGCGGTGCTGACCGCCTCTAGATCTTCCGCCGGCTGGCCTGCGCCCACACCTCGGCGCAACTCCGGCGGAGCGGCGCCTCCCCCTGCGCGCCGGCCCGTCGCCAGCTGCACCTCGAGGCCGGCTCTGTTCTCCGGCTCACCTCCGGCCGGCCCCTCTGGTGCCGCTGACGATTGACCGCCTTGGCCCGCTCCGGTTGGCGCTGCTGGCGGCGCTCTCCCCGCCAAGGCCACGGGGTACTCCCCCCTCTCCAACAGCGGCGGATCTTGGACGATCTCCTCCGCCAAGGGCAATGGGGTGTCGGGGGCTACGGCTCGGAGAGGAATGGCGAGCAGCTGAGGCTGGCTGCGCGAGCTTTCCGCCTCCGCCTCCGCGGTAGCCGCCTCCGTCTGGGCCTTGGCTACCGCTTCGGCCTGCTCCCTCGCCGCCTGGGCGGCCGCCTTCTCCGCCGCCTCGCGCTATTCCCGCGCTTCGCGGGCGTTCCGCTCTGTGGCCTCCCTGAGTTCGACGCGGGGGTCCACGCGGCGGGAGCTCGAAGACCCTCCAGCCGGCCCCACGACGGAGCCGCCGGACCCCGCTCAAGAGAAAGCGGTGCCCTGTCCGGCAAGCAAGAAAAAGCTAAGAAGAACGTTCGAAGAGAAAGAGAATGATAACAAGCATGCGGCAAGGCAATCGAAGACTTATGCTGAGACCGCAGTGGGCTGCTTCACCGCCTTTCGCAGCCGCCTCGTCTCGCTTGGTCGCCGCGGCGGAGGCTTTGGACTTCTTCGGCCGACTGCTGAAGAGGCCTGAAGCGGCCCGGCGCTTCTGTGCGCCGCCGCCGGCAGTCAGCGCGGTAGACGAGCCCGCGCCCTGATGGTCGGCCGCCGGCTAGCGACACGGAGCGACTTCGGCTTCGAAATCGTCCGGCCAGTCCTCGAAGCTCGCGGTGAACCTTAAGCCTCCGGGCTCGGCGCTGTCCCCCACCATGGCGTCTTCCATGGCGGCCGCCCCCAAGTCCGGGTCGTCAACGTCGTCTACCGTGCGGTCGGGGGCATACTGGCGTTCGATCTCCGCCACCCCGGCCGGCGGTGCAAGAAGAGGGTTCTGCTCAAAAGAACCGACTGGTCAGAAGCCGGCCATCATGAAGCCGGCCGACGACAAAAAGAAGATAGAGATAGAAGCTTACCACGGGCGGAGGATTGGCGCGAGAATACGGCACCTTGCCGTATTGCCAGTCCCCGGCGAGCTTGCAGTTGGCGATGTAGTTAACCATGAGCGCCACCTCCGCATGGGGCATTTCCCATGTGGTCAGCCGGCTTGGGTCGAAGCGGCCGCTCATCTGACACATAATATGGGGCCGGCTCTGGAGAGGGAGAATCCGGCGCTCCATGAAGGCGGCCACCAAGTCGGCCCCGCGCAGGCCTTCTGACTGAATCATCACCCGAAGCCGGGAGATGGTGGCGTTCCCGGCCAGAGACAATGACCGGGACCGGAAGCTCCACGAGGTCTGCCTCCCAGCCGGTGGGCCGGCTACATAAGCCGGCAGGTTGATGTAGTCTCCTTCCTCGGCGACGTTCTTGACATAGAAATAAGATCTTTGCCAAACCTTCACCGATTGGATCAGGGGGATGGGCGGGAATGGGTTGTTCTCGCTCGCCCTCCTCATGGCGATGAAGGCTCCGCAGGGGGCGGGCACGCCAGCGACGACCGTGCCGAGCTTGCTCTGGAAGAACTCTCCCCAGAGCTCCAGCATGGGGAGCAGCCCCAAGAAGCCTTCGCAGAGGGAGACGAAAGCCGACAGCAGCATCACCGCATTAGGCGTGAGGTGATGCGGCTGGAGGTTGTAGAAGTCGAGGAAAGAGCGCAGAAACCCGCTCGCCGGAAGGCCGAAGCCGCGCAGGCAGTGCGAGCGAAAGACGACCCGCTCGCCCTCCTCCGGCGCCGGCGAGATCTCCTTCGCGGGCGCCAGGCGGACCTGTACGCGGTCGGCGCCGGGCAGGCGCCGGGTCTGGCGAAGGAACTCCACGTGGTCTTCATGGACGTTGGAGCCGTCCCACGAGCTTGACAACGCCATGGGAGCGAGGTGGTGTAGAGACGCGGCGGCGCTGAGACGGGAAGCTGCGACGGCAGCGAGAGGAAGAAGACGAGGGTTAGGAGGGGCGGAGCAGGAGAGAGCGTGCGAACCTCTGTCGCTCTGCCTCCTCCCCCTACTTATAGGCTCACGTGGCGGAGCCGAGGAGGCGCGGCGTGGGGAAGCGTGGGGATCGATCGTGCCCACTCCCCACGTCCCGCGATTATCGAGCCTTAACCGCGAATCAAAACTGCCTCGAGAAGGCGAGCGGCCCCTATGGGCCACAGAAGATCCGCGCCCGTAGTCGGCACGCGGGTCGGCCCCCCCCCTCTCCTCTCGCCTATAAGACGCGGGGCTCTCTGAAGTCGGCATACGCCCACAAAGCCGGCTCTTCAGGATGGGAAGCTGACCAAGCTTCTCGCCCCCTGTTCGCCTCGGAGCTCGATCAGCTTCGGGGACTACTGTCGGAGTAAATAGCCATGGGTAGCCTAGCCGGCTTCCCCTGGCCCTTCTGAAAAAGTTACGAGCCCGCCCGGCTTTCAAGAATCCAAGACATGGGACCGCCTTCCCTAGCTGGCTGCAACCCAGGCCGGCTTTCGGAAGGCGGTCCGACTTAGCCCTCATGAGAAGGCCGACTCCAAGAAGCCGGCCATGAGAAGGCCGACTCCAAGAAGCGGGCTCCCCATAAAGCGGTCAAGACCGTACCCACAAAGTTTGCACCCACCTAACAGCGGTGCGATGGGGCGTGGCTACAGTAGAGCCTGCCGCCCCCGAATCCCGGAGCACGCCTGGCACAGTGCGCCGTACGGGGCAGGCATGACCCGTCCGGCGCAGCACTGTTGCCATGTTGACCCTGGCATCACCCACGACGGACCGCCAGCGTGGCCCACAAGCGGTGGGCCCCTTTTGGCAGAGAGACGCCCGAAGGCGGCCACGCCTCCAACTAGTCGGCCCAAGACAGAGCCGGCTCCCAGCAGCCGGCTTGCCGCCTTCCTCGAAGAGGACGCCTCATTAAGGAGAGAAGACGCGGTAAGGCTACAGCGATCGCCTGACAGGCGGCGGTACTGTAGCCGCGCTTACCACGATGAAGCTCGCGTCAACAAGATGGAGCCACAGTAACCAGCCGCCGACCAGGCCCTGGACAGTGGGGCCTGCCTGTCGACCAAGGGGCCGGCAGCCGGCGGGTCCCACCAGCCGGCAGGCCCCAGCAGCCGGCGCCGAAGCCGGCGTGCGCAGTCACGGACGGCTGGGCCCGGCGCCCTATCGGATTACCACTGTACCCCCGGGGGGTAGGCCTATATAAACCCCCCGGAGCACCCATGCAAAGGGGTGGACCCCCCGCTAGTTCTAGACACCACACAGGGAGTAGAAGCAGGCTAGCCGTGCCCTTCTTCCTCCTCCCTCCAAACAGCTCAAGGAGCGTTGTGTAGCTACTTGATTCATCTAGTGAGCATGCGGAGACCCCGCAGAGCAGCAGTAGGGGTGTTATCTCCACGGAGAGCCCCGAAGCTGGGTAAGATCCGCCGGCGTGCATGTCTTCGCCTTATCCCGCTTCCAGGCACCGGCGATGTCTTACTGGTTCCCACAATGATAAGCCACCCGTTGGCATATGTCGCACCTACCACCTGACACCGGTTGTAGAAAAACTTGACACTTAACTTAATTAAAATGCATCAACCGCATGTGTAGCCGCGATGGTCTCTTTCCGACGGAGTTCGGGAAGTGAACACGGTTCTCGTGTTATGCTTGAATGTAAGTAGTTTCAGGATCACTTCTTGATCATTTTAGCTTCTCGACCGTGCTTTGCTTCTCTTCTCGCTCTCATTCGCGTAAGTTAGCCACCAAATATGCTAGTGGTTGCTGCAGCTCCACCTCACTACCTTTTTCCTACCCATAAGCTTAAATAGTCTTGATCTCGCGGGTGTGAGATTGCTGAGTCCCCGTGACTCACAGATTACTTCAAACAGTTGCAGGTGCTGATGATAACCGTGCAGGTGACGCAACCGAGCTCAAGGAGGAGCTCGAAGAAGATCGTGTTCGTTGTGTTGTTTCGTTTTCTAGTTGATCAGTTGTGGAGCCCAGTCGGGGCGATCGGGGATCTATTGCATTAGGGGTTGTCTTTGTTTATTTGGTTCCGTAGTTGGACCTTGTTTGTATCTGGATGTTGTAATGCTATATTCATGTATTGTGTGAAGTGGCGATTGTAAGCCAACTCTTTATCCCTTCCTTATTTAGTACACGGGATGTGTAAAGATTACCCCTCTTGCGACATGCCTACTATGCGGTTATGCCTCTAAGTCATGCTCCTACACGTGGGAGATATAGCCGCATCGTGGGTGTTGCAGCCGTAGTGCTTAGGCGAAGCCCTGCGTGGATCACATCACCATCATCGTCACCACGCTGTCGTGCTCTCGGAACTCTCCCTCAACCCTCTACTGGATGAAGAGCTCGAGGGCCGTCATCAAGCTGAACGTGTGCTGAACACGGAGGGGCCGCATGTTCGGTACTTGGATCGGTTGGATTGTGAAGACGTTCGACTAGATCAACCGCATTAACCTAACGCTTCTTCTTTCGGTCTACGAGGGTACGTGGACACACTCTCCCCCTCTCATTGTTATGCATCTCCTAGATAGATCTTGCGTGATCGTAGGAATTTTTTTGAAATTTCATGCTACGTTCCCCAACAAGTTAAGCGTTCTGGAATCATCAGCAGGATGCCATGCATGGCAAGGAGGATTTGGGATTACCTCCATGGGAATCAGCGTGAAAGGTGGGATGAGTGGAGAGGGGATTGGTGCTGGATCCAGGACAAGGAAGCCCCCGAGTTTTACGAAGCAAAGAAGGAGTGCGTCGAGTGTGGCAAGGATTGGAGCGCCAAAGGCCTTACCGAGGATAGGTTGCGCCCGGCAATCAACATGATTACCCGTTTGGCGACTGCCGGGTTAACCATTGAGCATGCGGGGGTAGATTTTCTTCTCCATCGCATCCTGTTGCTGCAGGAAAGGGACAGGCCTGCGTGGCTATATGGTGACGCTGTAGATAGGTTGAGGTTGCTCCCGGGGTTGGCCAACAATATGTCAGTATATCGCCATGGTTGGCTGTGCGACCAACCATTTGGTCATTTCGAGTTGTTCAAGCTCCCAGCAACTATCATCCCTCTGAATGTCAATTCTGCCCGGGACCAGATATTGAAATGGTTGTCGGACTGCAATGCTGAAGGGGTATCGGTCTCTTGGAAGCTCCCCACTCTGGGCGAAGAGCTCCAGTGGTCGAGCAACCTGATTCACAGGGCCACCAGGACTGAAGATAGGATGTATAAACGCACCTCCACTGCGGAGGTGGCGTATATTCTGAAGAGGGTCATGTAGGACAAGGCTGCCCACTGTGCGGAGATGGAGAAGGCCACGAAGGGCAAGGGGAATGCTGGGGACAGATGTTCTTCCCACGGCAGTGAGGCGCAAGCCGCGGAAGATGCTGCCGGAGACAATTTTGCGGGGCTAGATGCTCTAGCCATGGTAGCAATGGAACTTAAATAGGGAGAGGAGGAGGAGGTAGAGGCCATGGTGGCGGCCCCTATCGATGAGAGGCTCGCGGCTGGACCGCAAGCTCCCGCACCGGACCCAGATCAGCGCACCCGCAGGCGTGCCGCAGCCTGAGGGGTGGCGACTTCCAACCCAACGCCAGCCAGCAATAGGGCAAAGAAGACTTCCACCAAGTTGACCAAAGTCGAGGTAGCGTGCCACCAAACCCCTCGTCTGGCCCAGAGGAAGGCCTCCTGCGCCAAGCGGCCAGCGGCGGCGGAGGCATAATCCAGTCCCCGCTCCAGCCCGAGCTCCTCGCAGAGCTCATCTTCTACCGAGCTCCTCACACCATGGTGTCACAGGGATATCCGTGGCCACCTATGGGACCGGGCGGCCCCTTGCTGGTTCGGCGGGGGATGCCGCATTGCAAAAGAGCAGACTAGCGCACGACAGCATGACAGAGAGCACACAAGCAGTTTACCCAGCTTCGGGCCACCGCGAGGCGTAAGACCCAACTCCTGCTTTGGTGGATTGATGGTGGAAAAGAACGTGGTGGTGTGTGGTACACTTGCCCGACAAGGCGTGCCTCAGGGCTATGATGACCACAAGCGTATGGTGTCTTGGGTTTTGTCAAGTTTCCAAACCTCTAACCCCCCCTATGATTGCCATTGGCCTCCTTTTATAGAATAAGGGGTCGCCACAGTGGCAAAACAGTCATTACCCACTGATATGATAGCAAGCAGTGCTATCACACCTAACTCTGCGGGCTGGTAGGGTGCATTAAATGCACCACTCAGTGTCACATCACTAGCTGCCTGGCAAGGCCTACCGGGTTTATCTTGCCAGCTTCGCACCTATTCTCTTGACACGTCGCTGGATGGGTGTCACCTGTGTGTTTCTTCTGTAGGAGTTGGCTGCCATGTGGCAAATGCTGCCACTTAATCGCCTTGTGGCTTGACACCGCACGGATTGATGACGTGGGTCGTGCATGCACGGTTGCCGGGGTGGTTCAAGCCCCGCAATCCCCGGCAGGTGCTCCCGGGGAGTCCTAGCTGCTTGCTTCTGGTGGTGGACTAGCCCCTTGCCGGGCTCGCCTGCCCAGCGAGGGAGACCCTTCTCTTGCTGATATCTTGTTCCTTTGGCTTGATCCTGATCCCTCTGAGCTGCATGTTGGTTCTTCAAGCCTCTTCGTTCTACAACCTCCGTCCTGCCTCGCCTTGTCCATGCACGAGTTAGGGGAAAATGCTTGCCCCTGTATATTTTCCCCAACATAAGCACTCGTGTCACAGCCCTATAATTTTCTTGTAATTATTGCAGTAGTGAGCATCCATGCATCTTTTTAAATTCAAGGAATTTGAATTGAGGGAATTTTCAAAGCCTCGGAAACCTTTTAAAAATGATCAACATTAAAATCTTCTCAAATAAGTCCAAAAAATTGTTCATGGTATTCTGTGAAAATATTGGAAAGAGGTAAAATTCAAACCAGTATTTTTGGAATCTCAGAAATATTTATTTTTGGAGTTTGAGTTAATCTAATAATTATTTGCATTGGACCTATATTTCTTATATACTAAATATTGGTCCCATAATTGTGAAAGTTGGTATGTGGCTCTGGACTAGTTCCCTAAGTCAACATATTGAATTTCAGAAGTTTATAAAGTGATTTGGTAGTTAAACCAAATCAAACAAACTGAATAAATAGGAAACAGAAAAGAAGAG